>NC_091484.1:8927797-9227797 GCF_947461875.1 Haliaeetus albicilla
ATTCCATTTAAAATAAAAAAGTAGATTGTAATCTAAGGTCTGAAACTCTAGCGTAAATTCAGTTTGGATCACAATGAGGTAGTAACTTACCATTATGTGATGCATGTTTCTATAACACATGAATTCTAGGCTGTATTTTGAAATATGCAATATTTTAGTCCTGTCTGGTGAGCATTCTTGTAGTAGTTGCAAATAATATCTTCACTACCAAACTATCTAGTTAAAGAACAGACTCAAGTTGGGGAAAACAGACACCTGTGTAGGCGTCTGGATCTGCAAAAATCAGAGATCATTTCACATCCAGACAGCATCCCAAGGACAATTGTTAACATACATGAAGACTGAAAAGAGACTGTTATCAAAATTAGCTCTGAGATTCCCTCTTGGGGAATCAAAGTCAAGTTAAATTTCACAGTATTTGCTAGTGGGAGACATTGAATGGTTGCTTTATGTGCTAGAAACATGCTTGGAAAACTTATGAAGATTATATAATTAGGGCCACTTTCTGAATAGGCCTCGTGTTTGACATTTTTAGTTTGTACAGCCTTTATTTTGTGCATGTGGGGGTGCTTCCCACTCCTTCCCTCTGTGTGGTACATACTCCACATACAGTGTAAGGCTTCCTGCTTTACAATGACGAGTAAGAAAATGCAGTCATAACTCACAAGTACAGTCATACAGGCTGTTCTTGAAAATGTGACTTTAGGGTTGTTTTTTTTTAAATAAGGGTTGTTTAAACTTGACTGCTTCAGTATTGCTGTCTTCATTATTTATGGGAAATAGTATTTTTGAAGATCCATATCTCTTATGCCTTCCTAATCCTTGATTCTAAATTAATGTTCTTTTAAAACAAAAAAACCCTTCCAAGTAACGTTGGTTTTAAAATCTGGGGTTTGATTTGAACTGTCTGACAGTGTGCCTGACATTTGTGGATGTCAGAAAAGACCACACTCCAGTTAGAGGGAGAAGCTTCATAAATGCTTCATTAAAAAGGCATTATTAAAGACTTGTTTCCTAGCCCCATGCCATATTGAAATATGAAGCAAAAGTTCTAAGTTCACAGACAGTTGTGTTTCAGGGTTTATTATTCCCTATGCTTGTTCTCCAACTTTTCTGGTGATACAGGTTTGTCACCTGTTAATTATCTCTTCCCTGCAGATAGATGATTCAAGGAGCTGACAAGACCCAGTTCCAAGTCACCAAGCACACCTATTTTTATATAAATTAGATCACTGCAGAACATTCATTGAGAACAATAAATTGAAAGCCTAGATACTTTGAATTTTAACGCTGGTGTTGCTGTTTTGTGGCTCTCCAGTCATGTTTCATTGTTGTGCCTATAGCAAAGACCTGATCATTACATTTCAACTGTGTTGATATTACTTGTAAAGCACTTGGAAGATAAAAGACATCACAGGTAAGTGCTTGATGTTATTATATGTGGTCCCTGATACCCAGGTTGTAAATGATCACTGGAGCAGCATAGATCAAACACTTAGTTATCTTTGAATTAAAATGCATGGCGTAGTAGCGATTCTTCACTATTAACCCATCTCCAAATGTATGTGTACGTATGTGCATGATCTATACCATCAGGCTGTGTACAGTGTTTCTGTGCACTGGGCCAATAGTTATTGTAAACACTAGTGAAAGATTGGGCACTTTCAGTCCTGTAACAGTAAATACACATTTTTCACCCAGCTTAGAGGGGTTCTAGACTATGTGCAGCACTGGCGTCACAGGGGAGGAGATGCTTCCCCAGGAGTGCGAGTGCCTGGCAGGGCTGAGCTGCACAGGCTGTGACCGTGTGCTGACGGGCAGCTGAGCTGCAGGAGAGCAAGCTTGGGGAAAGTTCAGTGCAGTTGAAGTTCAAGTCTATTTGACCTGGAGAGGCAGCTGGGGCTCCTTCAGGTCATCTCGGTGGTCCAGTTTACAGCACTGCTCCACAGTTACACTAGCATAGCAAAGTAGATGGTAAACTACAACCAAGATCAAACCAGAGATAGGTCGGGCAGGAGATTTCTTCCAACTCCTTTTTTTTTTTTTTTTTTTTTTTTTTTTTTTTTGCCAAATTGTAATGCTGAGCAATGCAAGTGGTGATAGCAAATTACACTCTCAGCTTTCAAAACCTGTGCTAGGTCTTTGAATAGGATTAACCAGTCCATTGGTGACCTAGGTTTTAATACCAGTTACTGTATATTTTCCCTTTATTGTTAGACAAAAGAATCTAAATTGATCTGCCCTCACATACTTGGTTTTGTGACTGGTAAGTCTGCCTCTGTATCTGCTTGCTCACAGGCCATGTTCCCAATACTTCCTGCTGGTTGATTTTATGAAGGCTGGTAATCTCAAGGATAATTATTTAATTTTAATTTCTACAAGCCATGTAGGTACAGAGTTTAAGTAGCCCAGCTAAGGGACTTGCATGTCAGGAGTCCCCAGTGATGGAGCTTTCCAAGTGCTCCAGCTGGACGAGAAACTTCTGCCTGGTGGTGGGACAGGAGCTGGTGGAAATGCGCTGCTCTGGGTTTAGAGCTGGTCGCTGTATGTTCCTACAAAAGGAGTGGTACCCTTATTTTAAGACAAAAGTTTGGAGGTAGTTAGACTAGCTGCTGATAGGCAAGCTTTCAGGTGTAGAAAATTGTACCAAGCCTGAAAACTTGAAAGTGCAAATGTACTACAATTTGGCAACTGAAAAGTAACATTAATTTCCATATGCTCGTTGGTGTAAATGAATTCTGTATGCAGGGTTTCGTGAGCGTGAAGTATTCTGTATCATCTACAGGTGGTGCTAGAGATCCAGATAAACTTTTAAGTGTGGTCTGTTCTGCTTGATATGTTTCCTGTTAAACAGTTCCCTGCTTTTAACTCTTTCCCGGGTAAAAACATTTCAAAATCCACTTTTATAAGACGTTACAAAAAGCTTAGCTGTAAAAATCCTATTTTCATTTAAGATAAAAAGCAACAAATAATTATTTTTTAAAAAAGTCCTCTAAGATCTCTACTGTTAAGATCCCATTTATGGCCAGAACTTAATCTCACAATTTATGTTAAACTGATCATTTTTTACTCCTTGTTAATTAATTTTAATCTGTACATAGTTTGCAACTGCAGAATTGTCATGCACTACAAGAATGATACAAAATAAGAGATTTTGACAAAGCTGGTGGTTTGAATTGCAATTTATCTGTGTTTGCACTTGGCCAACAGACCTGCACCCAGGGGATGCACCACCACGTCCAGGAATCTCATGTTCAGTCTAATGTCACACTTAACGTTACACAGCTCTGTTATCTGCATTTCAGTTTCACAAAAAGCCTTGTTTACCTTCTAAAATAGGAAACCAGTAGATCTGTCATATTGTAAAGACTAACCTTCATTCTGGTCCTATGTGTGCCTCTAAGATAAACAGGAAAGATAACAAAATGGTGTGAATGAATAGACAGAGCTTAGGGCTGCTTCTTCAACATTGTTTAGCTGATTGCATTATGTTTAAGTGAACAATCTAGAGACTTCTTTCCTCCACCCTAAAAAAAAAAAAAAAAAAAAGCTGATAACCAAGGCTAACGTGGGGGCAATTTTTTTTTTTTTTTCAATTTTCTGTTCCAATATTCTGGCTTTATTTCTGTGTATGACAGTAATGGTCTTTCTTTGTGTTTTGGAGCTGGCAGAAGCAGATTGTTTTAATCTCTGATATTCATTTAATACATTCTTCATGTTATCAACAGAACTATCCCTTGAGAGAGCATGGTAATTCATAACAAGTGTCTCTTGTAGAGCTTGCTTGCTTTCAAGCACATGGTAAATAAATCGTATACCTTCCTAGAGTTCTGCCATAGCCTCAGAGCTCTGTAGCAAGTTGTCTCTTCCCAGGAGAAAATAGTTGGTTGAATTTTGTTCTGCCTGGCAATCTCCAAGCCCTGCCTGGTAAGCACTGGGCACCACAGTGCGTGTGTGGCACAGAGCAAGCAAACCTGGCTACCCAGGCTGCTGCGTGGGGGGTGCTTCTCACTTCTGCTCTTCAAAATGGATGATGTTTACGCTGCATTGCACTGAACTGGCACTAAGAGGAAAATGGATAACTAAATATTCCACGGTTAGCTTCCTTCAACACATTCATTTGCAGGTTTTGCTCTCTGCACAGTCTTGTGCTTTTTATACAATTTGCTTGTGGAGTCCCATTTTGAAGTTACAGTGTGTTACAGTCCTACCTCTTCTGTGAATATGAATCTCTGACTGCTTAAAGAAATGAGGTTAAACAGAGCAAGAACATTAGTCAGAACACTAAGCAAGCAGTGGTGCATAGCCTGTATGCATTTAAATAGAACAAGCCCCTGCTCTTGTATCCTTCCCAACCTTTTTTTGATTTTGTTGTTGTTACTCCATGACACTGCTTTTTAAAACCAGACCCAAGTATCACATGAGCAGAGGCTTATCCTCTGCAAGACCTGCTAGAATGTGCTTTTCCCTCCTGTTTTTGTGAGGTAGAAACATGCAGCAGGAAAAAAATCCAAAGTCCAAAGAAAAAATTGTCGTCTTTGTCTTCGACACCTTTAATTGTGTTTTGGGGTGGCAGTTATCTGCGTGAGCTCCTGCACAATGTCCCTAAAAAGACCCGGTGTTGAGTTTGAACAATAAACCAGCAGCACTCTGGATTAAGCCCTCTATCAGTGTTTCTAGTATCTTTTATGTGGTTTTGATAAACACTTTAACTGTCATTTGCATCAAAATGGCGGATTCCTGCTCAAAACCAGCATCAATTTGTCCCGTGCACAGGGGGGGTTACTGGATATGCAGATGCACGCGGAAGCACTCCTGGATGAGTGAACGGGATCAAGTCCTCACATGAGAGGAGACCTAAAAGCAGCAGAACTTGGCCCAAAGCTAGCTCCTTTGGGATCTGGGGGAAAACCAAACTTCTATTGAATACACATGGGGTTTGCAATTAAAAAATTATAATCAGAATATTTCCCAATCATTTTGGCAGAGCTAGTTATTGCTATGATGATCTGACTGGCTGCACTGGAAAGTACCTTCTGTTGTGGGTATTAAATTGTTCTTTAAAAATGTTAGAAGCATGCCAAGACATTTTTCTCTAGATTACAAACAACTGGGGAAAGGCTTCTTTTTTAGATACATTTATTTTATTCCTTATTTCTGATTCTTCACTTATTTGTGTTCACAGTCAAAATATAGTCGTCCTTTTTGCAATGCGATGCTCTGGTGTCTATAAAAACTATTTGCTGTGTCCTCAATGGAAAGGCTTGTATCCTATAATTTCAGGAATATTGACTGGATACTCTAATGGCCTTTTACATTTCCAGTCGGAAAATCTTTAGCCTTGTTATTTAAATTTTAAGAAGAGAAACCAATATTGTTAAGAGAAGCTGATGTCTCCTGTCACTTATCCCAATGACCTTTCATAAGGTGATAAAGGTTTCTATAGTGACCTGAGGAAATAATGTCTCAGGTATCATTGTGAATTAAAAGTCTGTCCCAGGAAAAGCTTTCTTTTCTCTCTTGGGTATCCAGTTCTGCCTTTGTCTTTATTCCAGTTGCTAGACACGGAGAAGGACTCATAAAACATACAGTATTTGGTTACATGGCTGTCTTTCATCTTTCAGAGACTCCACAATGTTGTAGGGAGGTAAAACAGTCCATGACAAAGCAAAGTTGGATTTTTTTAATGCTGTATACCATTAGAGTAACACGTATGTTCAGGGTCTGCTGCTGTAATGCCACTGAATTCTGTGGCCTGTGATATCGGATAATTTATTCCATAGGCTTCAGGAGTTGGATTTGCCTCTATAAAAGACAGGAATTTTGTATTATGACAGATTCAACTTTGCCAGAGGTGGTGTGGGGATTGCTCTAAGTTTCTAGTTTCAGACCTTATGTAAACTTGCTTTTAATGTCTGAAAGCAAAAGCTCTTGGTTAGTGATAGAATGGGCGAATTTTGTAAGTAAAAGTTGAACATTATCTGAGAAAAAATTTTCTGAGGACCTGTAGAGTTTTGGGGTGGTTGGTTTGGTTTGGTTATTTTTTATGGATACGAGAATGCATTTATCCCTTCTTGTGCTCCTGGATGAAACAACATGTTGTGCCATGAACACCTCTCAGTTTATCAAACCTGATGTGACAGACACCTAAAAAAACCTTGGAGAAACCTCCGATATTTTCAGCTTGAGTTTCCCATTGATACCTTTCAGAATGAAGGAGAGCTGTTAAAATCTTTGTGCTATCTGTATAGGCAGCATTTGAAAATAAAGGCTGGCCCTACATAGCAGACTTAGGCTGCGTATCCCTGTTGGTCAGAGCTGTTCAGATGGTTTTCTATCATTTTTCTTTTGATCACAGAATGGAAGCTTACCAAGGCTGGAAACCCGTGCGCCAGGTGAGGCAGAGCAAGGCCAAGTGACAGAGGTCGGCTGCGTTCCTGGTGGGTCTCCCAGCCCTGAGCCATCACCCCGTTATGCCTGGTGTTTGGTTGTATTTGCACCTTTCTCTAAAAGAAAATATCTATCCCCCACCTTTCCTTAACTTCGTACTTCCAAAGTGTGCCTTCATTTACTGTTGCTGGCCATATTTAATTAATTATTTTATTAGTAATAAGTGTTTTCACTGTAGTAGTGAAAGTAGTGTAGTAGAATTCCCCACCTGGAGAAGGTGACGTGCACCTCAGAAGTATATTGTGAGGATGAGAATAACTTGGATACCTCAGTGATGAGCGAGATGCAAATACCTAGATAGATAATGGAGATAGTCACATCTCATGATGGCCTAGAGGAAAATTTGAAAGAACAGGAATGCATAAAGCTAAACTGCATAATGCATAGCAGTCATAATTAATAGATTAAAGTTCTTTGTGAAACATGCTTTTTTATTCTAATAAAGGACAGGGACTATAAATGGTGACATAGTTTTAGAAAAACAACAATGTAAGATGCCATGTTAAAGTTGTAAAGCAAAAGAGGTGATAAAATGTACCTTGTTTTTAAATTTTTACGAGACTGATGTAAGGTTTATTATCTTTAATAGTAGCGCTTTTCCTCATCTCTTGGCATATTGGATCATTCTGTTTAAGTATATACAGTTGCTGGGGGGTTATGAAAAAGTTGCCAGTCCTTGCTTCTTAGTCCCTCCTAAAAAGTTCAGAACTTATCATGTGAATCAATTTGCCTAAACAATGTTAAATTTTGCTTTTGTTGTAAAATCATGTAGATCAGCCATTGATGTAACTTTAATTGGCTAGGGATGTTCATGATTTTTTTTCTTTAAAAAAAAAAAAGCCTGGCAGCAAAATTGCTTTTTGGTGATGACTCTGCTTGAAAAGTGCTCTGCAGGGGCCCATTCCCGATTGATTATCTTTCACAGCTAATAGCTTCAAAGGCTATTTGGTGGACAGTCCAGTTTTACATTTAAATGTAAATCTTGATAGCCTTGACAGACTGATGATCAGAAAAAAGGGAGGTAAAAACAGTAAAATAAATGTACAGCTGGTATAACTTTCACCAGCTCCTCCAGGGGCAATTGTAGTAAAATTAAAATGGTTACAGTTTGACAAAGCTCTTTAGAGTGGATGGTGAGTGAAAACTTTCCTCAAAAGATCTAGCATTAATAAGTTGCTAAATAGCGTGTCAGCCTTAAAAGTTCAGTACAGTGTCAATGGCTCCCATTTGTGCTTCATTTGGATTCAGGAGTAGAGTTCAAAGCACTGAAGGCACCGGGGTAAAGCCAGTCTTTTGATGAAGCTACAGCAGAGAAGTTCTCTGGAAAACCAAGTTCATATTTGCAGCTAAATCCTTGTCGCAGGCCAGGTGGCATTGGCGTGGGAAGGCACCTTGGTTGGCCACTGGTTTCCTGCGGCACGGGAGAGGTGCTGCAGCTCCCACTGGGACCTGGGCAGTTCTACCTTTCGGGCACGGGAACAGGAGCTGCGCTGGCCCTGGGGCTCTTTGCTTAGAGGGGTGAAGGTGGAGTCTGGGTTTCGGCAGACCTTGTAAGAATCACCAAAGTGGCATGAAGGTAAAGCTAACGAAGGTGGCAGAAGTCTAGTTTCCCAGCAACGTGCCAATGGCCCCATCGCTTTTATGAGCTGGCTGAGATTTTGGCACGGTGAGGGGGGTATAGGCTTCAACCTACCGTTCATCCTGGAAACAGGCAAGGCAATGAAAGGACATTCAGGACGAGAGCTCCTTCAGCCATGATGTGCTTGTCATCTTTGCTGTAGAATGACTGAATCACAGCAGCCTGGAGGACCCTGCAGAGGTAGCCCACATGCTTTGCCATTGCTACTTTGCCTCTTCGGCCCTTTCCCCAAGCCTTACCCTTTCCTTACGCATTCCCATCAGATCACAGTTAGCATCTTTGTTGGCCTCATTGCCTGAACTGCTCGGGACTCTCCCAGTCACGGCAGTGACGTATTCACGCACCACCTGCACCACACTGAGAGAGGAAAGCAGTCATTGAGGATGGAGCAAGTGGCTAATGCCATCCTATTGGCAGGAACCCTGGGGAAAGGCTCTTCGCAGCAGAAAACTACTGAAATAAAATGTCCAAAAGTAACTCAAGTTTTTTACTTCATCACTGTCTTGTTTAATTTCTGATGTACTCCAGGACTCCTTACATAGCAATGGTTAAGCATGTTTTTGAGCTGTTTGTGTGAGTCAGCGATGAGCCCTTGACCACCAGAACTGCTTACAGGGTTACAGATACAGCTGGTACTCTGACCCTGTTAGCCAACCTCACCATCTGCTCCCCATGCTTACATAAAATGCTCTGAAGCTGTGGTCAGTGAGTAGTGCTACGTCTCTGAGTCATGCTAAAATATGTTGCAGAGGAGCTGTGATCTCAAACTGTAATCTCATACTGAGCCGCTGACTACTGCTAAGCATCAGGGCAAGTGCTGCTGGTCCCTGTGCTGTGCTTCCACAGGCCATGACAGAAAAGGTGGACAAGGAATTCCTCATCTCTAAAACATCTCAACAACTTTGAGCAGGTGCCTTTTTCTCATTTTTAATCTTTGTTGCCATGGAAACTGAGCCACAGACACTCACTGCTCATTTTCTCCTGCATAGTCCTTGAGTGGCCAAACACTCAAGAATACCAGTTAGCCACTGTCCAGCGTTTTCCAGACTTTCAAAGGAAGAAAAAAAAAAGGGACAAAAAGGGGAAATGCTCAGTGTAGAAGCCACTGAGAATCAGGAGATCGAGCAAGGGAAGTCTGTCTATTGAAAAGGAAAATAGGAAGGTAAAGAATTGGGATACTTGGTGATGAAGAGATAGTAGAAAAGGTATTTGTCCTGAGCAAGGGCCACCACAAGGGACTGGCACGCTCTGCGAAAACCGCCCCTTGTCCTCTACTTGCTTTTTCATATCAGTTCCTGAAATCATCTCCATAAGGTCTATGGACTCAAGATGGTTTGTACTGCTGCATCTGTAAGAACACCTGGCACAGCTCATCCATGTGCAGCAATGAAACCAACAGCCTGGTAGGAGCTGATCCTTGCTGATGTCTCCAATCTTATCATGGAGCTGGTTAGCCATGCTTGGTGCTGCGTGAAGGAGTAAGCAGCACTTGTCAGCCTCTGGGCATTGAGCTAAAGCCAAAATGTTTCAGATAGGGAAGGTGAGGGGGGTCAGACCTTGCACTTCTGTCTCAATAGCGAGTCCTTTGAAGGAAGAGAATGCTTTTGTTTAAATTAGGTTTAAATTCCACTAGAGTGGCACAATATTCCTGTGTAATAGAGTAAAGGTCATCTAAGCCTATCTTTTTCTTTTTTCTTCTTTTTTCTTTTTTTTTTTTTTTAAACTTCTACAGCTCTATAAATCCTCTGCAATAATTCCCAAACTCCCTCAAGAGGGCTGACTAGCACATTGACCGTAGTAAAATGGTATCAAACCTGGGCAAAAGCCCACCTGCCTTTTATTCATCCTTCAGTCCTACAGGGCAGGACCATGAATTAGCAATGATGCCCACCCCCCAGTCAAACTGTATCCTCCTTCCCATACAAAATTAAGAAAAGTGCATAAAGCACGTTTAAGAAAAACTGACACATACCCTCACACACGCTGCCTGCTGAATTCACTCCCTCATTTTTTATTTACTCAGGATATACAAAGCCAAAGAGCCAGCAGATCCAGGAACCTCACCCAATCAGCTACAGCACTGAAAAGGCCCAAAATGAAAAGGCTTATGCCATGAGAGAACTCAAGCTGCGGGATTTTTTTTGAGCCCGACCCCCTCCAGACACTGTAGTAGTAAATGTCCCTGGTGTCGTGGGAGCAGCCAGGAGATGGGCAGGATCTGGCAGCAGCGAAGAGTGGGGGATTCCTGGCACAAGAGCTGGGTGCATTTTTTTGAGGGAAACCCCTCCGTGCTGAGACAGTGACTCAGGGATGAAAACCCAGCTGGCTCTTTGCAGAGTTACTGAACACCAGCTAGTACAGAGCAGCTGCAGCAAAGTATTTAAATTTGAATTAATCCTCTTTTTCTCCCCATGTAGATAAGTCTTTAATAATAAATCCAGCTATCAATCCAGTTTATATGAAAAGGTATGATCTATAAAATCCATGTGCAGAAATACAAAGTTCTGTCTATATTAAGCTCTGAATATATTATTCATGTGGCCACTGAATTTTGTAGGAACCTTTCCATTGACTTCACCAGGCTTTATGTTAGATCCCTAGTTAAAATAGGCTCGGTCATGTGACTGGTATAGAAACTAGCAGTAATACAAAAGAAAACAGAAAAAGTAGTTTGCTTTACTTGTTCTTTTACCTTTTTGACATGCCAGTTTCCTGCTCTGCCTTAGGTTTCCAAATATTTGTTTCACAAGCCGTTGGCACATGCATGCATAATTGGTCTATTTGCATGTGCAAATTTCTATTATTTGCCATGCATCTGCACATTCCATTGGATGAATTCAGTTTTTGCATTTGTTAAATAGAAATACTTTGTATTTGGAGGAAAACTAGACCCCACACAGAGTTCTGCTGTTTACTATGATAAGTAACAGCAAGTATTAAAAACCAAACAAAAATAAACAAACACACCCACCATTAAAGCATTATTAATTAATATAGAAAATCAAGTTCATCCCAAGGTTCTCCATTCTGTACCTAACCATGTTATAAAGAGGTTAATTTCTTTAAATCACAAAGACTATCGCTATTTTCGTTCATATTTAGACACAGAGACTGTACCATAAACTTAAGAATATTCCTCTCTTTCTTTCTGCATTGTTATTAGGGGAAAACAATTACAAAACACAATTTCTTTGGAGGGAACTTCCCAAAAACTTAATCCCTATTCCTGTTAATTTTAAAGATGCTCTGTTTAAACACTGTGTATCATTTTCTGTATTCACGCTTGGTAAAAATCTGGGTGTTCACTAATTGTGTGTGACACCCTGTCCTGCTTCTGTGAGCTAGCTTGCTGAAGGAAGAAGGTATCACTATGGCAATTGAGAGCAGTTTGGCAGTAAGGGGCTAGTTAGCATGGCTGATGAGTTATGCCATCAATACCAAACTGATTTCCAAGATAAATGCAATCCTGAGGCATTACAAAGCACAAGTTATGGCCAACTGTCTGCGTATGTGATCATCTTATAGTCATACTACAGCTTAGAGTTGCTTTTATCACTAGCCTGGTGATGCATTTATTGTGATTTTTGGAAAGAAAAGGATTAAATTAAGAAGACAGTACAGTGTTATCAGCTAAATTCTTTAGTTCAGCTCCTAATAGTTGAACAAGTTGCTCAGCTGACATTGAATGAGTGTAAGAAAAAAATGAAGTATAAATTATTTGTTAGAAAAGCAAATAATTTGGGTTACAGTTACAGAAACAGAATGTGAGGCCTCTCAGTGACCACATCATCTTCTATGTACAAACAGTTGATAATCTTATCAATGCAAAGTTGCCTCCGTGCTGCATTTAAAAGCAAGTTGCCTTTATTCCAGCTTCCACTCCATTGAAATCTGCTATAAATACCTACTTTATAACACTGACCCAATATATAAATTGCTTAGTTCAAAAGAAAAGCTTTTTTGGAGGAAGGGGGAATGGAGTAAACGCAGTGTGTTGTAAAAGCTAAGTGGTTTTATTGGCACTTTAAAATACCCTTTTATGCTGAACTCTATCAGCTCTGATTATATATAACAACAGTAGTTATGTATTAAAAATGTGTGTCAATAGTTCTAGTAGTGCTGTGATTTGTCATTTGTATGCCAGAGGTCCCAACAGGCTTGACTGACAAAATCTAGCCATGACTTAAAGGGATCAGATGCTGGGGTATGTTGTTTGTTTGGTAAATTGATAAGAGTAACCATCTCAGTTATTTAAGTAAGAAACTTCATGTGTCAACCACAAAAATGCTAATGCAGTCTGCAGTTACACATCTCTTACGGATGCCCATTCGTGATGCCGGTGGAGAAGCCAAGACTGCTGTACCAAGACACCAGCCTGTCCAGTGCAGGAGGTTCTCGTAGGATTTTATCAATCAAATAATGAATAAAACCTCTAGTAAAAATTAAGGAACAAGTTTACTCATATTTACATAGGAAGGCTGATATTCTCCTGTACTCAGTGATTTAGTACATGCCCTCATAACTGTGTGGCTAGATGTCAGTGATGATAAAGCCTGTGAACTCTTGCTCCCAAAACAACATCTCTACCACAAGAGCTAAAGGTGTGTCTCACAGAGAGGTATTAAACCTTGTATTTTCCATGGATGAGCTACTCAGAAGTAGCATACATTTTTTTCGTGTGAGACTGTAGCCAGGATGTAGCCACTCAGACAGCCTGTCTTGCCTAAACTTCTTGAAAAAGCAGCATATAAAGCAAGCAATAGCACGATTGCTTGCAAAGGTCAGTCAAGCTTTTAAAAGGATGGTTTTAAGACAGTACTGTATGTAAAACAGTGAATAAAGTTTCATTGCACCTGATGCAAGTGAAGCTGCCCTCAGACAGCAGGTGTTGAGCCTGTTTTGTTCAGCGAGGGGAACCTCTTTCTTTAACCACCTTGTTCTGCCTGCGTGTGAATTCACGGGCTGTGAAATGAAACATCCCCCAGGACGGCTCACTCTTTGAATTCTCTCGGCTGTATCGTACATAAATTATGGTACCCTGAGACTGGAGGAAGTAATTTAATGCTGGAATTCTCCAAAGGGTTTGACTGCTTGTTTTGCTGAGGTGTAGCTGTGTTATACATTATACATAAACAGTGACTTTTGAAGACCCCCTCTTCTTTGCAGTCATAACTATTCCCATAGGAATTAGATCGGTGACTTTATATTGATAATTGCAGAGTACTCAGTACTTTGTTTTCTTTTCATACCACCCTCAGCTGAAGGCCAAGCTGAGTAATGCCCGTAGGAGCAGCCAGCTGCCTCTCACCCTTAGTGAGCGTGCTTTGACCAATGGAGCACAGCTGGAGAAGGTGCACCTTCCTTCTCTCTCTCTCTCTATATATATACCAGCTCCCACCACCCTTGAAATCATGTCTTTAGGTGTATCCTCTAGTCCCAGCTCTTCCTTACTGCACACAGCAGTCACTGACCCAATGCCCATGTAAGATGCTGATGTTCCCTGCTGTAGGACTTTTGTTACCTCCCAGGGCAGAGGTACTGCCGGTAGCTGGAGTTAGTTTATGGAGTATTTGGCTTTCCTACTGCTGCTCTGGTTCAGCTTCTTAAAGAAAATAACGTTATTATTTGTGGTTAAAACTATTGTGCCCTCCTACAAGCCAGGATGATGGGGGCGAGTTTTCTGCTCCGGCAACAGCAGCCTCCAAAGGAGAGCAGGAGACAGCTGGGAGCAGCGATGTTTGCAACTACCTGGGTGAGCTTCTTGGCTCACTGCTCGAGCCCTGCCCTGGGGTGGCTCCGGGAGGGAATGAATGTCCTGCCAAATATTAGTCGTGGCTGATACCAGTGAGTCTTCATGTGGATGGGAAGTTTGCAGAATTATCGCTTTAGGGTGATGAAAATGGCCTTGTTCTATTTGTAAAACACCTACTATTCTTTTAGTGACTTACAAATAGAAGGTAAAAGAAATAATCATTTCAAAACATTTTTGTTTTAAAACTCCATTTATAACTTTGCAATCTAGACTGATGGGGATAGTCACAAAGGCTGGCCATCACCTAATGAGGCTAATAACACCCTGCCTGCTCTGTATCAGCGGAGGGAAACAGTTTTCTCCAGGGCTGACTCAGAATAGTGTCAGCTTTGACTCACCCATTGGAAGAGCTGCTCTCTCTGCATTGATACGCAGTGAAATGAAACCCCTGAGGCTGAAGTTGGGCTTTGCAAATATTCCATGTAAAATGAGAGACGTGTCGGAGGGTCCCTTCCTTCATCCATGCTTGCTCGGTTTAGAGGCACTTGGGTTTAGTTTTAAAAGTAGAAAGACTCTTAAATGAAATGTAGATTTATATTTTTATTTATTTTATTTTAAAATAAGTGAACTTTCTTTGTAAGTTGCATAGTTCAACATCACTCTCTGGGTAACCAGCATATTAACCAAGTGATGCTTAGGGGTTTCTGACTGTAAGTACTCTGCTGAGGAACAGCAATAAGCTGGTTCTTCTGTTGTATGATACAAAATGCATCCAATAAACTACCCAGCCAGTTCTGTTAGTAGCCTTAAGATGTCACTAACTGACTTGGCCTTGGCTTTTTCTGCTGGTTTGCAGCAGAACTGGAGCTGGAGGAGCGGAAATAAGCTGTTATTTTTAACACATCTCCCCCCTCCTAGAGTGAGTGACAGACAAGGTGCTGATGTCAATTGGCTAGTGTTACAGGCATTAATTAAGTCAACTAAAAGTCCTTTTAGTTTCCATTTCCTTCTGCAGGGACAGCTAACCTACATAAATGGGAAGTGCAAGAAGAGAAGGCAAGCACTGATGCGACCCGCGGCTCTGTGCTGGGGAACGAAGTCAGGCTCCGCACGCCAGCAGCCGTGCATCTGCTCGTAGTGCATGAGCTGCATCAAATAGTACTCGTGTGAGGGCCCCAGCTGAACGCTGACTTTATTATGAGGGTTATGTTAAGCATCTCAGTGTTTTTCACTCTTTTTTTTCAACCCCCCCCTTCTTTTTTTTACATTTCACCACTCCATGATTTCCCCATGCCTTGCACTGAGTTGCTGAAGCCCCCTCTGCGGTGTTAGCCTCCTCTGCTTGTTTCAAGCTCTGCTTATTCTCTCGTGCTTTGCCTGAACTGAATCCTGGTTGTAATACGTTTCTTTTGGCAACAGGGCTGTGATGGTTTTTAATGTCTGTACTGAGATATTTGCATTGAATGTGCATGGATGGATGCAATTGGAGACTGGTGTAGGAGGGTGAGTTTATACCTGCTCCAGAGTGGGTCCTTGCAGCTCCTCGTGCTTGCTGGAGGGAGGTTTCTGGGTGCCTAGATAAGCCTTGAGGAGTCAGCCAAAGACTAGTACAACCTTATTCCTTATCCACCAAGCTGCTGTAACTGACCGCAAGGCCGGGCAGTAGTACACGTATGGTAAAATCCATGAGTGTAAACCCCTGTAAACAGTGTTAAATTAATGTTTCATTTTACATTTGCAGTGGGATGAGACTGTACTAAGCCAGCTGATGGATGACAACCAGTGCCAAGCCTTGGGCTGCCGATTCTTTAGCTCTCGGTTGTTTCAGATCTTGTTGGTGCTATCCTGAAATTTGCCAAAGTAAGAGAGACCACTGACAACATCCAGTGATCTTTAAATTAGATCTGTAGCGTCCATCATACTAACTTCCATATAGCTGGGACTGATGCCAGAATTGTCTTTTCTGTTAAGCAAGTGTTTGGGCACTGCAAAGGCTAGAATTTAACATAGAATTCCTGTTCCAGTGCATTAAGACATGCTGCGTGTCCCCTGAGCATCTGGCAATAAATAAAGGTTAAACTGGGAAAGATATTCTACCTTCCAGCTCCTTTGTCCATATTTACAGCTGTTAAATAGATATTGTATTTCTATAAAACCAGTCATTATAATTTTCTTAATATTTTGTCAGATGCTGCAGTTTAAGCTGTCTTTGCACTAACCTACTGTTTCCTGTCCATCCAGTATAACACAGTATGAACAACTCCATGTCTAGATCTTATTCATATAAGTAAAATATATGTATAACTTCCCAAGATTAAAGCATACTTTACTGAAGAACAAATCTGTGACAAAATGTTAATCTGTTGTTTTGGGTTTTTTCCTATTCTACCAGCTGCTCCATCCTCTCTCATAGAAACTTCTTTTCTTATAATTCTACAGATGATCAATTAACTGGGATCTGGTCTGCATGTTAATTACTTACCAGTAGAATTATTTCAAATTGTTATAGGAGTCAACTAGTGGCTTTTGCAAGAGACATCTGTTGTTCCTCTACACTATATTCCCAGCAGCAAACAGAACAACCACAAGTCACATACTAGCAGCTAAGATGACATAAGTCATATGTCAACAAATCCATCGTCCTAGAGCTCAAGTTCTGTCTCTTTTCACCTGATGAGGATTCATAGCACACCTATCTTGGCACAGATTTGCCAGGACATGAAAAGCTGCTCTCCACAGGTTCCTCAGAGGTATCTTCACTGGGGAAGAGAAAGATTATGGCCGATGAGGGGGGACTGGACACCTCTTTAATAGTGCTCATTAATTAGGAAAATAAGTGGTATAAAAAGAATTGCTTTCGTGTTGTGGAGTGAAACTTTAAAGCACTCATGTTAAATGTTTAGATCGCCAGGAAAACACTGTATTCACATCTTATAAGCTCTACTGCTTTAAAAAGAAGGTAACAAATAGTAAACACCAGGCGATGTGGAAGAGCACAGTAAGGGAGGGCATGCTGGCTCTGGGTTATTGTAGAGGTCTCTGATTCAAGGTTTACTACTCTACCATGGTTTCATGAACCTTTTTGTGACCCCAAGCAAGTTACTCCCATCTCGCTATTCTTCCATTTCCTCTTTCTGTAAAATGATATTAATAGCACTTCAGCTGCAGAGCAGGTTTATTGTACAAGGCTTAATGAATGTTTGTCTCCCTCTGATTGAGATTCTTTCCTGCTGGAGGCAAGAATTTTAAGCAGGTTGATTAAATATAAAAGATCTCTAACTCTGAAGCTATTATTAGAAGCAGAAGGAATTATTTCTTAGGGAATTTTTAATTTGATATCCATTAGAATTGTCCAAAACATAGCAGCTTTAGTTCTTCTGTTATTTAGCAATTTTATTTTTGTTTCCCCTAGAAATTCTGTTAGGGGATGATCTGACTTTTGAAATTATCCAAGGCAATTAATGCCCAGACAGATAATGCTAAACTCTTCTTGCCCTGAGGAGCAACAAATCATAGCAGTTACAGACAGAAAGCTTGTCACTGTATCAGCAATATACCCGGAGTTCTGGAATTGCAGGAAAAAATGAATTTCGTATGTTTGGCCAGATCCAACCCTCTTCCCTAAGGCTGGGATGTTAGCATAACACTCTGGCATGAGATTTCAAGCACTGAGAGGTGCAAGACCTCTTGCTGTTTGCAAGGAGGAAACTCAGCAGCCCACAACAGGATGAATGAAAAAGGCTGTGCTGAGTATGGAGCACTAACTCAAGTCACTAGGAAACGCTGAAGACAACTTCAGGACACCTCAAATGCCTTGCAGCATGTGTTTACCTGTAACTCAAAGCCCAGAAACTTCACAAATGTCTTGCTCTTTGAAAGAAGGTTCCCACTCTTAAAAGACTGCTGCCAGAAGATGTGGCTGTGCCCTCCTCTGCTATACTTTATTGCTAAGAGCCATTACTGAGAAAATAGTTCACGCCCTTTACCTTCACCTGTCCCGAAGGGTTCAGGTGCAGGTTTCTTCCATCACGAGTGGTAACCAGTGTGCTGCGTGTGCCCCAGAGCCTCTTCTCTAGCGAGGAAAAAAACACACAGTTACTGACTGGTTTCTGGCCCCTGCTCTATTTCTGTGATTTATGAAATATTGTCTTTGGATAGGACACAGAAACAGTCCTAGAAGCAGGGGCTTGAGTCCAAGGGCTTTCTTTCGTGAGATGGCTGCCTGCACCCCAGGGTACAGCCCCATACTCCCTCCCTGGCTCCAGCCAGTCTTCTATTACAACCTGCCAAAGGCGCTTCGGCAGGGTATGGTTCTCGGTGTTTGGGGTGCTGCTCAGGGGGCTTTTGGCACAGCCTATGGTGCAGCTCAACAGCTGATTCCTTTGTCAGATCTGGAACTTCTTTTCCGAAAGAGAAGCTCAGCTTCCCAGCCCTTATTCCCATCTGCAGAATATCTCCGAAGCTGACTGGTGAATTCCCAAACATTAGAAGTATTAATTGTGCCAGGTTTTTATCTGGAATTGCTTCATTTTCTTTCCCCACCTCTTGCTGTCACATAGTTCAGATGATAGCTTCTGCCACCAAGAACAGTTGGTAAGTGACTGGTCCTGCTGAAAGAAAATAATCGGGCATTAAGTAAAGTTGAGAGTGTTTTAATCCTCATAAGATTAAATAGTGTGTGACTCACAGGAAAATATGAAGCAGACATAATGTGAACTTAATTTTGATGTATACTGTTCTTGTGTGTTTTGCAACTCCAGGTGAGTAGGGGCTCCGAGAACAATGGTCACACACCATGGCAATGGTGTATGACCATTTCATGCACCTTCTGCTCAACCCAGCAGCATGCTCAAAAAATCAGTTGTGTCAACATAAAGTTACATGCATACCCAAGGTGTTTGCTACAGGAACCGAACACCCAGCTCTAACACTTTTTCTGAAAATTGCCACAGAATCACACTTTATAGGTATTGTAAACTTAAGTATACCTCCATAAAAACAAAAAAATCTTCATCACAGTAATAAAAGGATAACTACAGAATCCTGTTTTGCTTTTGTGTCATGAAAGAAGGAATTTGTAAACCCACTTAGAACTTTCAGAAAAGCTTCAAGAAGTTCCCCAAAAGCTAAGCATTTAAAATGTTTTCATTCCTTTCTGGAATCAGTCCCCTTTAACTGTGAGATTAAACAATCAGTTATCAAATATATATCTATATTCACTGTTTTCACAGTTGTGAATGAGTGGCAGCAAATCTGAGAAGGTTTTTGTAGGGAAGCCTTTCAGCCTGATCTTCTTCACCGCGGTTTGTACAAGCACTGAGCAATAGGTGACTACACCTCTGACTATAACACAAGGAGGCAAGGAGACAAAGTTAATGTTCTTCTCTGGATTCAGATATTTATTACAAAATGGACCTACGTGCTTGATTAAGGAGTATTTACAAGCAGTTGTAAGAACTGACATTAACAGTTATATGAATTTAATCTCTCTTCTGTGGATATGGTGAAAAGCTTGGCAAGAATTTAGCCACTAGTCAAGGCGAGTGTTACAGAGCACTATTGTGGGTCAGGGATTATATAGCTACTGCTGGTGGCCAGAGACAAAAGATGTGATGTTTTAAGAGTTAGCCCCGAATAGAAACCACAGTGTTTCCATTATTATACAAACAGGGCTTAAAGTCCTTGTCTTTCTTCCTGATGTGTTAAAAGCAATTGCACTGGTTAATAAAATTCAGGGACAAGTTTTGTTGTTCTCAGAAAGTGGAGTGGATGGAGCCTCTTCAGAAAGCTGTATGATGTGGTTTTGCTAATATCTGCAACTTATAGCTAAGAAAACTAATTCATAATTCCCATGTTACAACCACAATGGCCAACAGATGCTTTATAAAACTGGCAAAGGGAGGAAAACACGGGGGAATGTGTAAAGGAAGATTTTGCTATGGGAACAAATATACAACACACACGTGGCCAGCAAATCTTCCTTTTTTCCACTCTACTTTGATTCAGTGACCTGACGTTTACTCCTAAACCTAATCTGCTTCTCTTGTTCATGATATCAACTACAGAATAAATAGATCAATGTTGGAAGTCGGCGTGTTGACATGGGAGCAGTGCTTAACATGGTGGGATTTATAGGTGGTCAAAGGAGGCAGATACACAACACGCAAGTGAGGATGTTGGCAGCCTTATACCAATGGGCTGGGAACACCGTGACTATGAGGCACCTATGAACCCACGATAATGTAAGGAAGAGCATTTTCTGTTCTCCCTCCTCAGATACCCCAAGATGCAAAAATGGCAGAAATTGCTGGAATCTTCTTCTGTTGTCAAACTTCTAAAGCGAACAGCCTTGTGTAAGAAGCCTTGGAAGGATCTGGCTGGTTTGGAGCTGTGCAAAATGATTGCCATAATATCTAAGTGGTGCCAGTTTTGTTGGAGTTTGGATTCCAGATAACAAATTAGGCTCAGTTCAGTGAGAAGACTTTTGAGGTTTTAAATGAATTAATCATTTGCTTATATTTGCGTGTTAAGAGTAATATGTTTTTTCTGTTTGGCAAAGCAGCTTGTAGACAAACTGCTTAGTATCGTCTTAATCCTTTTGATGTTTGAGAGTAATTCATTTTTTAAATCCTCGGGTTATTCATATCCTGCTCATGTAGAAGTTACTACAACATTAGCATGAAATCTCCCAACAGAAATTGGAAGTTTCATGGAGCTTTTGCTATGAAAGAATGATAACAACAATCATTTCTTGAAACCTGTTCAGAATGTCATACTAAGTTTTGGATGTGTTAAAAAATCAAATAGACCTTACTTCTCATTTAGTTCTCTCAAAATAAATTGTGAGAGCTCCTCTGGTAGCCTAATTCAGAGCTTATGTCTTTTTTACCTCCATTACGTTTTGGCATGCTCAGGCAATAAAACCGATAATCTTCCCCATATAAAAATGTGTTTAATAAGCTACAAAACTACATTCTGTTCCCTCTTCCCTGTTATGGGGGGATCTCAGCATCAGTGCAGAATTGCACATACAGAAATGTACACAAACAGAGGCTGCAGTGAAAATCAGATTTACGATCTTCTTTCACAAAGCATCATGTTTTTTCAGGCTGTCTACAGAGTTGTCAGAATCCATTAAAAACAGAGATCCTCTTTTACCATCCTTAGTCTTTAATTTTTCAAACATGGGCAGAGTGGTTGTGCCTTCATAATAACAGTTGCAGTAGTTGTTCAGAGGGAAATGGCACATTTATGTAGATGCTTTAATGTGAATTTGTATTCCAAGTTTATTAAAGACATTTTTGAAGGCACACTTCTTAAGAAAAATAGTCCATATTTGTAGTTTTCCCTATTAAAAGTTTATTTACTTATTTATTTTCAGCTGCTGATCTCTCTCTAACTATTGCATTCCCAATCACTTTTCTTCCATCAGAGGAAGCAATCAGAAAAAGCTGTCATTGCCCCTCAAGGTTTCTTGTTGGCTAATTGGAGTTTTTGGCTCTTTATCCTGATGATTAAAAGAACAGCTGAGTGGAAGTCAGAATGCATTTACAGAGCTGACACACCCAGCTCTGCTCTTTGGTTTACTCTGATTAATTTAGCAAATGAAACTCCTGTAACTCACGTAACTTTTTGCCTATACAAAACTACCTTTGCTATATAGTTTTAAGTAAGCCTTGGGTAAACTGTCCTGTAAATAACTAAATCGGTGTAACAAAAGCTTTTTGTTGAAAAGCGTTTTTCTGTAAAGTAACATTTTGTGCTGGGGCATATAGATTGTATGAAATTAAACAGCCCTTTTCAAGAAGCTGCCTTTATTTTAGTGTATGAGAAAAACAACTGTTACTGTTTACACTCTTCAATCAAGGTAAGCATGTTTGTCTAAAGTATTACTACAGCTTGGCTTGCAAACACTTGAAGATTGCTTACCATTTTTCTATATATAGAAGGCTCTGTGGAATTGTCTTTATCAAAACTTTTGGGAAAATCTTTAACAGATTCTGAGAAACTTGCCTAATTTATGCAGCCATCTATTCTCCTTCTATTGATTCCCTCCATGATATATGTTTATCCTCCCCGCCTGTGAAAACCTAGAATTAAAACTGAAGCATTTCTATTTTATGCCTGTAATTGCTGGTAGAAAAGAGATGGGGTTTATGGGTAAAAGCCGTAATCTGTTTAGTGAGCTTTAAACAAATCATCTTGTAAAACCGAATACAAAACTATCCCAAGTTTACAAGACAGAAACTTCCAAACAGTAGAGCCTTACTTCACCGCAATTTTTAGAAACTACTTTTAAAGAGCTAACCATTCCCACACCTTTTGTAATGAAATAATACAAAGTGAACCAGCCAGCTCCCTGGTTTTGAGAAGGGAGAGAGAGTGTTGGGGACGTAGTCCCCACATCAAAACTATCCTGGAGAGATCAACCATTGATGATTTAAATCTTCACTACTTTATCTCTTTGTTTGCTGCTTGGAATGCTATTGATACCTTCTTTGTCTTTGTAATTGTTTTAATTAGCCACCCAGCATGGGCCCCTGACAGTGCTTGTGATAGAGTATTATGGACAACCCAGCAGGACAGTGAGCCTGTTAACATGAAACACAGACATTATGGCAAGCTTAATTTCTTTTATTTGTGTCATTTTTTTTCCTGTCGTCTTTGTTTGTGTGTGTGCCTGCGTTATTACTTGGGAGAATGAAAATAAGTTCCCAAGTACTTTGCCTTTCAAAGGGGGAAAGAAGCATGAAAGCGCCATCGCAAACATTTCTCGGGGATTGTACAATTAAAGCTGATATTGCCACGTATCCTTTCTGGAGTCAGACAAAGAATGAAACATTGGCCATATTGATTAGTCTTTTCATGCATCGTGTCTTCAGCAATTAGGCTGATATTTATGTCAGTTACTGTACTCTCGACTCTGCAAATTTCTTCTTAATTATTATTTTTTTGGCTCTGTAATGTTATTTGTTCTTGTTGACCACATCCTTCTTTTGTAAATGGAAATCTGGATGTTCAATTATGATGCAGATCTGCAACTCATTAGCAGTAAGCTTTGGTACTGTTGCCATTTGAAGACAATTCTGTCATTTAACTTGTGGGAACTTTTGGCAATGAGTATATTCTGGGAAAAAAAGCAAACCCCAAAAGTTTGTTTTTAGAGACAAACAATTCAACAACGTCAAAACCTCAAATCCTTTCATAGTATAGTTTAAAAAAAAAAATGCTTGGGGTAGAGGAATGTGAATAGAGGGAGAGGTGCTTCATGAAAGCACAAGTTTCCTTTGAATTTGGTTTGTTCAAATTAGCCCAAGGTCAGTCCCTGCCAATTATTGCCCCACTTCAGCTGTTCTCTGGACATTAATAAAAGCATCTGCTTTATTAAGTAGGAATCCAGTTTTGCACTCCCAAAGCAAGGAGTTTGGGGTTTTTCCCCCACTGTGTTGAATTTCTAGCTTGTTAGTCTATTTGTTTCATTTTATTGGCCTCCTTGAAATATATCTATGAGAAAGTATTAGTTTGTGACTTGATGGACCAGACTGAAATCATTCTCCACTTTGACAGAGTTGAATGTAAATCCTAAACGCCTGGGAATTCCTATGTTGTGTTAACCTAAAGGCACTGCTTATTTTCAGGTTGCCAACTCTTGCACTTTTTCACATCCCTCAATCAAGAGGAAAAGGTGTGTAGCGGGGGGTGGGGAGGGAGGCTTGTTTCTTAAGGAAGATTTTAATCACAACTGGTTTGAAGAGAAGCTGAAATACAACCTGTGGTGTCCACTTCAAGCCAAAGGGAAACTGGGGGTAGGAGGAAAGGGAAGGGGACTGGGGTGCTGCCTGGCTGTGCTGGGTGCTGGTGGTGAGCTGAATCACTGTACAGTGAGCCAAAATCTTAAAATCAAATGGTATTGCCCCCAGCTCAGGGGTGGCTGCGCAGGAAGGATATCTGCTCCTTCCACAGTCTGCAGCTCAGCAGTTGGAGGTAAATTCTCATCCTTTTCTATTTATGTTAACACAGCAGCTATGACTGAGGGGTGGAGGGCTCCGAGTCCTTGCTGGGTCGGGCAGCAGCAGGAGCTCGTTCAGCTTCTGCGGGAACAGTAGATCAAAGACATGTTAGCTGTAACTCCGTAATTTAATACACTAGAAGAATTACTTAATTTAAATTGGGAGGATGAGAAATCCCTATTGCCATTAAAATAGTGAAAGAAGGCTCTTTATTAGAACAAATAGACAAATAATGTTGCCTTATGTAGAGCGTGAGGGACATGGGTTCCTTCAGGGAAGGAGGCAGCAAGACATTCACTGGCTACATTTTACCCATCCTCACGATAGCCTAAAATGCAGTAATATGAAGTTTCTCTGCACCATGGCCCCATTTCCTTTACTGGCAGATACGAGGGGAAAGAGGCATCTGTAATTTTCCTCAGGACAGTTCATGTGCGTTAGCGGCGTTGGGGTATGGCAGAAATCAAGTTGTCTCGAGATTTGCTAATTTTTATTTAAAAGGTACAAGTCATGAAGCATATTATCTTGGCCACAGACTTCTTGTTTGACCTTGGGCAACTTGCACAGCCCACCGTGTGCTTCAGCCTCCTCCCCCCATCAAGTAGGTGCGGCTCCTCTTTTCTAGAATGTCATAGGGCTAAAAAGCCACTAACAATTGCAAAGAGCTCAGAGACAGCTTTAAAGAAAGCTGTTGGGGCTGAATGGAAGAGAACTGATAGTATCTCTGATGCCAGTGCTTAGCCATCCTTTACAGAAAAATAAATAATCTTATTTATGTCTCTTCATGTCTATTTGTTTCTCTTCTCCAAACAGAAACATAACTCTCCAGTAGCATTTGGACTGAATAGCTGGGGCATGCCGTGTTTGCCAAACTGATACTTATAGTTATAGGTGATATTTTAGTATTTTAATAAAAATAGTTAAGCTAAACATTACAAATGTCTTTGTGCCGTGAAATCGTGCACTTGCAAACTTTGATTTTTATATTTCTGAACTGTCTGTTCTGACTACTTTGAATTAGGATGTGCACTTACTTGCAAGCAGCAGTGATGACACTGCTGATTACCTAATTAGGTTTTGATTTACTTATTTCCATATGTATTCATGGAAACTACATGTACAAATTAAAGGTACAATTTGGTGCTTATTATATCCCAAATACTGCGCTTACTCTTTTTTATAAACTTGAGTGATTGTAAAGTAGGTACTGCAATTTATGTGATACCTTAAATGCAGCTGGCTGTGGGCAGCGTGAGGTCAGTGACGTGACAAGAGCCGGATCATTGCTTTAATTACCTTGGACTCAAAATTATTTATCCAGAACCCACTGAAGTCAGTGGTGCCTCTTTTACCGATCCCACTGGTTTTCTTGTCAGCACCTGATGGGTGCATGGACACTGCAAGGGCCATGACTGCTCCATCGGCTCCTGCCTCCCTTTCCTCCACTATCCTTTTCTATCTCATTGTGTGCTGGCCTCTCTGGTAGACCAATACAGTTGTTGGGCTGCATTTTTTATTTTTTTTTTTTTCCCCAGCTTGGACCAGTGTCCTGAGAGAGTTCATAGTGCAGCTGAATGGGAGGCATGGAAAGCTCCGGGGCTGGGTGCAAAGTCAGGGACAGCTGGGGTGGCAATGCCATAAGCTGCTTTTCCTTGCTTGAAGGCTTTGTGATATTGAACCACAGTTTAAGGTGAGCATCCTTCGCAGGATGAAAGTTGGATGCCCTACAAAGCCAATGGGAAGAGATGAGTGCCTGTGGGGAAAGTGGTTGAGCACCTGAATTAGATGCCTACCTTGTAAAGGCGTAAGCAAAACCAGAACAAACTAAACCCAGAAAGAATCCCTTGCACTCAAAAAGCTTGTGGAAAGAGACAGAATTCCTCCAGTTTGAAGGAAGTTTGACATGTTATTAAGAGATTAATATACTCTCTGTGATTATGATGGAGCCATTGGTCTGGAGTCAACTTTCTTTTCAGGTCAGCAAACCTTGTTCGCTGGTTATTTACTAGATGATGAAGGCTCCGCTAAAGCAACAGTACAGAGCTTTTTGTGTCCCTCGATCTGACTCACGATTTATAAATAATAGCTGTGTTTAGAAATCAACCATGAGCAAAACTCTTCTGGGTGAGGCGATGTCCAAACAGAGACAGTTTAATTAGTTCTTACTCAATATTTGGTAGGCAACAAAGGCCCATCCCAATGCCAGCAGAAATTGGTGTCTGTCTTCATGGGATGCTGGATTGGCTATCTGATTTGACCGTTTTGGACCAGGAATTTTATTTCTATGTTGGAAAACTTGCATGGGAAAGCTTTGTAAGTTATCTGTAAGCTCCAGACATTGGCACACAATAATGTAGCCTGAGTCACGTGGGTCTCTCCTCTCCCCAGGCAAACTTGTGCATCGTAGAGTTTAAAAAGAAAAATAATACCTTCTGCATCGTGGCTTGACGTTCTCACTGGCAAAGGCTACTAGAACATATTTAATCTTAAATCCCTGGTTTCATAGAGGTTAATGTTCAGGCCTCTTATTAATGACCCTGCTGCACAGGCTGCCAGTGGCTAGCCCCAGACTGGGGACCTGGAGATGTCCTTTGGGGGTGGGCAGGGGGTCCATGGGGAGCCACTTTCAGATGTGGGCATGGAGGGGTGTGCACCTCTTGGAGAACACACCCCACCTTGGAGAGACCAACGGTTTAAACCCATCCTGATGGAGATGCCATGGTGGGGAGGGGTTTTTCTTGTACCTTGAGCAGTGGGGAAGGTCATTGCAAACCTGCTGGGGAGAATGGAGTCAGGTCTGAAATGGGAGAAATACATAACATAGCTGAAACTATTCATTTCTTACACAAGAATTCTTGTAGTAACGCATTTACAGAAAGGCAGCTTGAATGTAAACAGCTAATTGTAAAGGTCGAGTGATTATTTTCTAGTTTTCATTTTGAACTAGATGGTGAAATGTTTACATCTCCTATAGATATGATTGATGTGGAGAGCAAACAAGAAAAAAAATCCCTTACTGGGTCAACAGGTTACTTAGAAATGTGTGGAAAGGTTAATCCCAAAGCTTCTGTCCTTCTTAAGTGACCATTGTTATTTATGTATTCATAACCCTGGAAAAATCATAAAGACCTTTCCCCCCACTCCAGGAAGTTATACTCATGCATTTACCTGTTACAAATGACTAACTAAAGTAATCCACAATTTTTATGACCTCTCACTGCACTTTCAAATGAGTTTTTTTTTTTCTTTGTGAGAGCTTGGTGAGGTATTACTTTCTGCTCAGGTGTAACTGAAATCCCGGGTCATCCATTCAGGAATGTTGTTGCCTGCAAGATATTAATTGCTTCTCAAACCTTAGAACTACTCCAACTTCCAAAGGTTAATGGAGCAGATAGATTTAGGACATGTTCCTAACCACACAGGTTATCCTCCCTTCCAGAAATATGACACTCGCTGGAGATGGGTCATTCATTTTTATTGTTTAAAATGTAACGAAGCATGGCATTTATAATCCGCTGGCTGGGAACATCTTATTTGTGAAAAAAAGAGGCCACAATATACGCTGCTTTTATGGATGTTAGCACATTCGTCTTTGTTCTCATTCTCTGGAAACTGGCCACAGAGGCACATGTTTTAGCTAAACCATCTGGTTACCCTTAAAGGGCAAACCTGGGGTGCCCCGCTGGGACACTGCTGCCCATGGCCCTCCCAGAGTTAGGTGGTTTTCAAAGCTGCTGAGAGCTGCAGAAGCTAGACTGATGTGAGGAGCTCAAAAAGGTACAGTAAGAGAACGTGCCACCTAGTCGGCAGCAGCGAGAAGTAGCTGGTTCACCTTTGCAGATCATGAATGCGGTGGGTTGTGTGCTTTGTTCATGAGCAAAGTCCTCCAGCATCGGTGTTTTGGAAGTTCCTGAGCTTCCTTGGAATAGCCTCACTCTGAACAGTAGCGTGCTCTGGGTTACATTACACTTGGTTGACACAAGCTTGCTTTTCTGTGATGTAAAATATACTCAGCTGAAATTTGGAGTGAAATGTTAGTTTCTTTAAATATCAGTAGGCCAGAACCCTTGAACTCTGTGCCAGATGACACTCTTGAACGGCAACAACAAATTCCTCATGTGAACTTCATTACCCACTCCTAATTTTCAGAAGTTATCTAAATTCTATCTATCATAAACCCTTGGCAAAACAACTGCTAAATTTTGATAAATATTCAATAAGCCTCAGGATTTACTAGGAAGATTCATGAGGGTCCCCTTGTCCCTCCCAGACACACTATGGGCTCTGGAATTTTAAAAATATTTGCACAGGTTGCATGTGAGCAGTGAGTGTGGACACGTGGCTACCCATAGCATGGATAACCTCCGGCTTCTCCTCTTTTTCTTACTCTACTGGATGCAGTAGTTTGGCTTGCCAGGTTCTCCAACCCACTAGGTACTGAAAATACAACCGAGGAGGTCTAAATCTGTTTTGTATCATTTAAGAACCATGTCTCTTTACCCCAGTTAAGGTTTTGACTAATAAATATAATCCATGTTCTGTGCAAAAGAACAGAAATAACTTCTGGCTTTCTGGTGTCTGTCAGTGAAGTCAGATATTTCAGTAAGTTGAAATTGCGATATAAAAATGCCATGCCCATTGTTGCTATAATAGGTTGTATTAAAAACAATGATGAAAGATATTTTCAGAATTATAAGGAAAACAAAAGAGAACTTTGATCTCAGTTTGGAGAGATCCAGGCAAGCATTAAGCTTCAGTTGCAATCCCAGGGAAATCAGTCAAATTCTGTGCAAAGGCAAGTGTCACCCAGACTTTTTTTCTTTCATTTAAAGATGAAGGCCCAAATAAATACTGCCCTCAAATCTGTCCATGATTTTTCCTTGCAAGCTAGTGGCAAACTTTATGCTTTAAGTTTTGATCTTGCAGAAGAGTCTGTCCAACATTTCTGACTGCAGTGTCATTGTACTCCAGGCTGCTTTACGTGAGTACCAGGTTCTAACTACCTAGACATAGTGGCAAGAGTTTTTAATATATTACTCAGTAAATCTCGAGACTATTCAGTGGAGTCTTACTTTGTAAATTTAATTTAAAACTCTTTTTTTTATTATTTCTTTAAATTTCTGATTTCTGAGTGTATTCACCATTTCCTCTCAAAAATAGGAGGTTCCTATTTCTTTCCTCCAGGCTCTCAGTAGGGCTTTTATGGATCACAGCAGTAGTTCAACAAGTTGTCAGTCAAATATGCATGCACACTGCCTACCACTTCAGTGATAAACTGTATTGGCTGGAGACTGCAATGTCTGGGTTTAAATTCTGTAGCAGCTTACCTTCTGCTGCCAAGCATCTTAAAAGACTCGGGATCACTTTAAGACTCCATCTCTGTTGTAATAAGTACAGCATTTAAGGAAACTCCTGAGGAACTGGGATGAGCACTGCAATTTCAATATAGATCTACCAGAAGAGCCCGTAGGCTTTTTGCTGGGGGATTATCTGCCCCCCCCCAGCTAAGGACACTACCAGTGGGAAGACCACAGTGATCTCAGTTGCCCACGGAGAAAGGGATGGTAAATTATGCAATGCTCCTTTTGGTCTCCTGTGGTAGAAACTTAACTTTATAGACTACAGAGTTGAGTGCCATGCTGCAAAATATGAAGGGGGAAATTTTATATCTTCATCACAGAGTGATATTGAGGAAGAAATTATTTCAATACTTAGGACAAATAGTAAGTGGGAGGTCAGTAGATAAAGAGATTAAGAGCACCCAAAAGGTCATAACATCTTACTGTGGAGCCAGGAAGAAGCTAGATGAAAGAGAGAAGCATGCCGAAGAGCGAGATGTTTGCTGGCTCCTGATACAGTATGGGCTGCCTTTGCAGCTGCTTAAAACACAGTCCCGTCTGGCTAGTAAAGGGCTATATAGATCACAAGAGGAGAACAGTTGTTTAACAGAATTTCTTCACTACTGCATTTGGATTAATTGAATCCTGTTCGAGGCCTTATCAGGAAGAGCTGTCAGCAAAGAATTCCAATAATCCAATCAGGAGGTCACGAGTGCAAGAATAAGTATCTACAAATCGGATTGAGAGGACCAAACTTGAAGCCAAGCAATATTCCAGAGATGACAGAATAGATGATTTCACCACGTTGCTGATATAATTAATGGAGATTGATAAGTTTATCACAACACCCCTGTTTTGTTTGTTGTGCTGGAAAGGTGGTAATCTAAAATCCTGATGAAAAAGGCAACAGAACAAAACAAGAAGTGTAAATCAGGTGATAATAGCAGCTAAACAATCGTGTCTGTCATGTTAGAGTCTGTGCAATATTATGAATATCAAGTCTTTTTAAGCAGGTGTCCAATGTTAACCACCACATTAAGTACAAGGCAGTTGATAACTGAGTAACAGATGAGTTGGAGGTTGTTTAAAAAAAAAAAATCATTGGTCATGGGACTGGTTCTGTCAAACAGTCACCTAAAAACAACTATTCTGCAGTGCGGGTATTCAGGAATATCATCTGTATCAAACTTCTCGGGAAGAAATATTTCAAGTGGATGACTCAAACCTTAGTCACTTCTTGTTGTGTGTTTCCCTTTGTATTTATCAGAGAAGTCGCTTAACCTGAGCTGTCTTATATAAAAATAAAGGTGTCTATAACTGAATGAAATACAGTAAGTCCAACTTTCACCCTGGTTTCACTTGTCGGTCTATTGATTCAAGTTTTTGGGGTTTGATTTTTTTTTTTTTTTTCTTGTAGGAAAGGGTAGTCTCAAATAGAGAAATGCAATGTGTGCTCAGGATTGGGTCTTGACTAGGAAAAGCATTGTAAATGTGTGTATAAATTTTAACACATATCTTGGCCCACTTGAAAGGTGATATTCAACGGGGAGAGACCTGGGGACTTCTGACTCTCGAAAGGGAAGGAGTCTATGAGCTCTCTCATTCAGGGTGACTTTAGGTCTGTGAATTAGTAATGCAAAAGAAAATGCCATGATATGTGCTGTGAATAGGTCTTCCACTACTCTTGTTGAAGAAGTATAATGTACTGTTCTTCAATTTTCTGACTAGTGATGCAGAGACAATATATCTACATATCTCTATATTCTTTGTTTTATTTCTCTTTCGGTGTTACAAGATAGTAAAATCTGTACATGCCAACAAAACAAAATGAACCAAAGATGGGAGCAAGTGACGTGCTAAATTCAACTTCCCTTACACAGGAATGACTGAGAGTAACTTTGTGATTTAAGCCAGTGTGACTGAGAGTTGATTTGGTCTATTGCTGACTGCATAAAGGCTTTCCTGATCCAAGAGATGCCTCTCCATTGTAAAACCTTGTATTTCTAACCTTTAACATCTTACCAAGAGTACTGTCCATTGCTTTCACATCATTATCTGAGTTTAAATACCTCTCATCTGAGCTTGTTCTTCCTTAATCTTTAAACCTTGCTTAGCACTACCTTCATACTTAATCATTCTCCTGCTTTGCAAAGCACTTGGGGATCATTCCGATGATAAATTTCAGCTTCATCAGCTACTGACCCACATATGCTCCACAGCCAGACTGCAACTGCTTGTCCCTTTAGGTCCTGGGGTAATGTTATAATTAAAGAGCAGCTGCTGGCATATATAGGCTCTATGGACTCTGTCATCAAAGGGCAACTGATGTCCCACATTAACTGAATGGATCTCTAAGGAATTTCAGGGATAGAAACCAACTTTCCTCCTCAGGAGAAATTACAGCACATCTGCCTTGCCATAGCCAGACGCTGCACTTGTCCTGATGATTGTGTCTCATCCAGTGCTCCAGTTGTGCCTATGGGTACCATGACTGAGGTCTTGACGATACATCGGGACCTCCATCCATCTTGCTAGGGTTCCCCATGAGTACCAGAGATGCTTCTGTGCATGTCACACAATAAAGTTGTGTGGCTAGTTACGCTTATTTACCCATCTGATGATTAAAGATAAATGGCAGTCAAATTTAAAATGTCCTTTTATACATCAACAAAAATGGATAAAAGAAAATAATCTTGTGTTTGGTGTATGATTAACCTGTGGAATTTACTGCAGTAGGATATTACTGAGGCAAATAGTTTAGTAGGATTTAGGGATTAGACACATGAATAAGAAGAGCATTTACTAGTTACCTTCTCTAGATTTAAGAAAGGTAATTTCTTCCTGGTGCAATTCGATACGTAAGGACAGCAAATGATCGCTAGCGTAAGGACGAGCAATGTCTTGTCCAGCCTATGGCTTCCAGCAGGTCTCCAAGACAAGGTCCTTCCTTCCTGGAGAAGGATAAGGTATCAATGTGCTTGTCAATCAGGGTGAGATACTGTACTGAGTGCACAACTGCTCCCTTCTGTTGAGGGATTATTTTGTCCCTGCGGGTCAGGTCAGGACTATTTCACACCCTCGGTAGTTTGAGGTTTTGCCCTCCCACCTTTTTTATTCCTTTCTTAATTTCAGAAAGCCTGACAGTGTGGCCAATGCCCTTCTGCAAGGATCATTACAACTAATGGACAAGCCTATTTATTATAAAGTCTGTTAAAGGGTAGTTAACAAGCCCTGATTTCTATTTAACTGTCACTCTGTAACCTGCTTGAGAGCAGATCTGCACTCTAAACATAATCACCTCTTAATGCTTCTTATTTATTTATTTAGAGGCAGTATAAACACCATAGGCCAGAACCTCTGCTGATACATCGGCATGCCCCCAGCAGCCAGGATCTGTTGAAATCAATGGGGCTTTACTGATTTACATCCCATGAGAATCTCCACATAAAATAAATTCCAGCCAGGAGGTAGGAGATATATGTATATGCAGAAGTCATATAAATTGGTGTGTTCGTATGACATACAGATACTTCAGGGTCAATAGTATGTACAGAAATCAGAGTTCCTTTAATAGAAAACTTAACGACTAATCCAACTTATTAAACCTGATTTATGTTTGTTAAAAAACAGTCAGGTGACAACTAACTGATGCATATCTTTATTTGCTTTGGTGTAATCCTGCATTTTTGTTTTGCACTTGTAGATATGATGTTTCACTGTTTTAAGGTCAGAGTCTAATTTCAGATGTCACAAGAAAGGTAGTGTATGAAGGAAGCACACTGCTGCTTTGTGTGCATGCAAGGAAAAAACAGATATTTTGCAACACTGAACTCCTCCACAGTCACAGTAGCTATAAACTGCCCTATCGACCTTAAAAACAACAGAATACCTTTAAATCAAGAAGTTGCAAAACGCTTTTCAAACTGTCATCCCGGCCAGCCCAGTTTTTAATAAATTGCAATAGTCCTAATTTTTTTTTCCCTTGTTGAGGTTAGTCTTTGGAAAACTATGTGCAGTTTTTGCTCCAAGTGAAATGGATATGCATCCAATTTTCTGGGGCTGCAGTCCATGGCGTGTGCGCAACTGGAAGTTGGATTAAGCTGAAATAGGTGGATTGTTAGTATTGTATATTTTAAGTACGTAATCTTAACTGACTCATTTCTCTGCCTCTTTTCCACACTCACCCAGGATGAAAGAACAAACCAAAACTTTTGACACAATTATTTTGGGTTTTTTTTTTTTTAGTGATGTAGCCTTGTCCCTTAAGACATGACTACTGTACTATGACTTATTATAATGCTGTGCCATGAAACACCTCATAAAAATAATGTTATTTCCTCTGCTTTCTTCTGAACCTTTACAAGAAAATTGCTTTCAGTCTGCTTAAATCCTGTTGCTTTTCATAACAACCTCTTACAAATAAAAGCAGTATAGTTAACTAGGTTGATATGAACAAACCAGAAAAATAAGGTAGATGTTTAATTCCCCCCCCCCCCCCCCGTTTTGTTTATTCCTTTGTCACTTACCAAAGGTTGGAAGAAAAAAGAGTAATTGGATGTTTTATAATTTGTGACCATTTAAAAGAATAAATGACCTGAATCAAAGGTCAAAGCCTTTGTGCTTTCTGCAGTAGAGAGGTTTTTGTTTTGTTTTCCCCTGAATCTTTTTATACTGGAAAAAAAATTAAGAAATTAAAGCGGACTAAAATAAAAATCTTCCCTGTGCATATTCGTGCACAAGACGGTTCCTAAAGGATCTTTACAGCCTCTGATTTAAATGCCTTTTTCCTTAAAGCTTGCAAATATCAACAACATTCCTGCACACTGTAATCAAATACTTTCCCAAAAAGCCATGGTATGTGCCATAATTTGTCAAAGATCCTCACTGACAAGTTTTTAGTAAAGTCCACTACAGCAAACCCTCCTCGGCCCCCTTGACCCACGTAGCAAGAGACCTTTGACCCTATTTGGGCCTCTTTTATGAGCTTCTTTCACTCTGACCAGATGGCTAAACTATCAAAGGTTTTTATGAGTAAAAACTGCTTTTCAAACTCACAAGTTGTATATTTCTCTCCATGTTAATGTGAACTATCAACCCAAAGGCTTTAAATTGAAAACACAAAAGGTGCTCTGCAGCTGCCGGCTCTGCAGCGGCACCTCGCATTGTGCCGGCTGGGTGGGGATGTTTGCAGAGTAAACAGCTGATGTCCAGATGAAGACAGTTTAAGGCCAAATAGTTTAAAAAAACCCACCCATCGAAACCCTAATAAATTATTTTTCCCCAGGATATTGTTTTGAGCCTCTAATGTGGCGTTTGCATATTCATTCACAGCTACCGCCAGCCCACCCTCTCTCTTCTGCATGGAGACCACTACCCGGAGTGGCAAATTAGGACTAATTAGACCAAATTGTGTCAGAAACAAAAATAGAGAGATTACAGACTTCTCAATCAGTTTGAATTTCAATGCAAACATCTCTGAACACCTGGACATCACTTTCTTAAAGCCAACTGAACTGTCTTGTCTTTTGCTGTCAGAGTAGCACTGGGGAGGATTTTTGATCTAAGATCATTAGTGGATATTTGTTGTTACTGTACAGGTCACCTAGTCCACGTTTTTTTCTTTACAGAAAAATTCAGTAGGGGGTTTTTTTAATGTAATATACTTTTAATGTAATATACTTTTTTAATGGGATATATCTTTTATATAAAACTATTAATATACTACACGTATTTCACAGCATTCGCTCTTCCTATTTTTAACAGATATTTAACAACTTTCAAATCAAGATACTATAAATCACAGAGAGATTAATAAAGAAAAATCATACCATCATAGGCTTTCCCAAGAGAGCTAGGGAATATAATCTGCTCTTCCTCTTTCTCACAGGTTTGCAAGAGCTCTTTTTTAACCCTTCACATTCTGGCATGCCATTCTCGCCATGGCATATTTGTTTCATTAACGGAAAATCATATACTGTCAAAGTTGCAGAACTGCACTTTTGGGAACAACTTTAGTTTAGCATTCTTAATCAAACTACTCCTACGCAAGCTATTTCTTTAATTCAGTTTGAAATGAAGGTTTTAATTGGTTATGTATCTTTTTAAGTCAAATATCCTTTCCTCTCACTTAAAATCACAAAAGGGTTTTGTGTGGAGGAAAACAATGGTGTCCAAGTGGGATAAAAGATAAATATTGGCAAGAAGTCTTTACTTTCATGAAACCCGGGTGTCTGTTAACATCAGGCTCATATATCATATGGTCACCCATGCATTCTGAAATCATGTAGGCCAGGGCTGTGTCTTCTCTTTGGTAGTTGTTCAGACCTACTGTACTTATAGCTGTCACTCATGCCAGCACATGTTACAAGTGAAGATAATGTACAGAAAAATAGATGTAAAATATATATCCATTTTTCTCTTACCTCAGAAAAAACAATCAGTTTATCCTTACCTTCTGTCTAAAGCTTTTCACTTTCTCAGATTTCTTTACATGTGACTTGTTAATCCATCAGTCTTGTTTATCCAACCAGGTTTATTAATGACAAATGTTGCTGGCCTTGCTGAGTTATGACTGTAAACTGAAAGAATATGAGGGCCAAGGTGAAAAGGTGATTTCTTTATAACAGCTGTAATTTATCCTGGGCTTTGGCCAGGCCTTTGATTTTGGACTGGCCCTGGATATAGTATTCCTACTGATTGCATTAGAATAGCCCTCAGGGGTCATGCTGAATTCCAGGGCCCTGGAACCAGTTAGAAGAATGGAAGATGACCATATGTGCAGGGTTAGAGAATGATAATAAGGTGCAGCACAATACAAGCCTGGGTGTTGTGGAAATCCTCTGCTATGCCTTCTGCATGCTGTCATTCATAGAAGCATTGCATAAGAAATGCATCCCAGCTTGGTCAGGAGGAGGAGAAAAGAAAGCAGGAAAAAAGAAATTAAGTCTCTTAGTTAGTCTTTGGGTTCATTAAACATCTCCTGCAAAGAGAGGGTTTGAGTGTATCATGTTACTTCTGTTTAGATTTTGAAAGGATAGGAGAGGCCAGTGCCATCTAGAGCAGCTTCAGCAATTGTTGTTTCCAAGTATCACTTCTTGTGCAAAAGCCATCTGGTCTTTGTCCCACAAAGAAGGACGAGATGGAGAATATGAGGGCCTCGTCTCTGGTTTTCACTCAGTTTAGTAGTCCTGAAGTCAGGTCACACGGATAGGCCATGTCCTCTTCTGTTGCCAGCGCTTGTTTCAGAGACAAGGTCTCGGTCTGTCCAGAGGTGATCCTCCCCTCCTGCCCAGCTATCGTCTCTGTAGTTGGAGCAGTCACCCAGGTGTAGGAGACCTCTCATCTGTTCCTTTTTCAGTCCGAGTGAATAGCGTATCTTAATCAGGATCGAGTTCCCAGTCTTTCCTGTTGAAACTCTTTCACTTTTCATGGAATAATTAGGGTTTAAAGTGGAGTTGTAAGGAGAGAACAAGAATGCATATAATTTTCCTAAGTAGGGGTTACAGCACTCTCGATGTATGCATGAGAATGGGGCTCTGCTCTACCAAGTATTTGCATTATTTTTATTAAGCAGTTACAGATAAGTTACCACCGGAACTTTACCGTCTAATGTTCCATTCTGAACCATAAAATCATAAGAAACTACAGGAAACAGGAGGTCTGGGCTCACCTGCCCTCAAGTCAGCTGGATTGCAACTTTGTAGGTGCAAACAGATGATTATACTGCAATAACAATTGTACAATTCAGTGATACATACTGCTATAGACAAGTTTTCACAGGTGCAAGATTGCCTTTGAAAAGAGATCAATCCAACCTCTTAAAGTAGTTTTATTAACTGTTGACAATTCCCATTATTTTTCAGGCATGGCTGATTACACTGTCACTTTTGGCAAATGCTAAAATAGCTCATGATCTCTGCTGACTTCAAAGGCTTTGGAGGAGGGCAATACTGTACCTGATTTCTACAAAATGCATCTGGTATCTCAATAAGGGCAAAACTGTTAATTGTAGGAATACAGGTCTGGCTATCTGGCTGCACATAAAACTGTACATACTACTGCTAATCCTTCTACCTGCCAACCTGTCATTAAGTGCTGAAACTGTGATTTGCAGCCAGACGTGCTTACCATGACTCAAGTCACTGTTTTCACATGAGATCAGTACCGTAGTCAGTCTGTATTAAGACATGACATGGCATTAGCTCTTCCTTGGGCGTGTGCCTTTGGCCTCTGCAGTCTTTTATCACTATTATCATACGTTAACTTATTAATGGTCCAGATTTTACCTAATGTCAATGTGAGCCTATTCTTGCAAGTTCTCATGTTGTTCACCTTGTCAGGACTCATCTGAGCATCTTCCAGAAGTGCAATAAATAATGTGCCTAATCAATGTAGTACGTGTTCATCCTCCTTCCTCAGAGGAAAAACATAGGCGGTGGAATAGCTTGCTTCCAGGAGGGAGAGACTAGGATTTTCTGAGAGGTGGGAAGGAGAGGGTGCGCATTCAGAAGGCCCTTACTGCAGTAATTTAACGTACAAAGGAATTCAGGCCTCTGGACAGTTCCTAAAAGAAATAAAAAAGCAAGCTACTGCCCACATACCACTCCAGCTTCTATATCGGTCTTGTGATAGGTGTCAGTAAATGACAAGACAGAGATATGAGTGGGAGAGCTGTACTCTGAGAGGCATGTGATTGCATGGGCAATTGCATACTTCATTTGCACAGGATGACTCTTTCAGCTCCTGGCTAAACAATTGCTCTTGCAATGTGCCAGTGGAGCAATAAACAGCTGGGAGGATTGTTTGGGCCAAATGCTAGTGGTTCTGTGTTCTTCATGGCCAATATTTCAGAAAATACAACCTTAAGTTTCTTCGTGTTCAGATGGCAAAATTAACAGTGAGGCATCAATCTTCATTGGCAGAAGCACTGCAAGTTTTTTCAAGTTTCATTATTAAGTATATAGAGGCTATGGGGTTTCATCTCAAAAAACACTTTCCAGTTCTAATGAAGGATGCTAGAGAAAAGAATAACGTTTACTACATGTCCTTGTTTCTGTTCTACATCGTTGTCGGTAGTGCTCGCAGCCTAAAGGAAAGGGTATAAGGTATACCTGAGTATTTGGGAAGTGGGCACTGAATGGTCCTGCTAGAAATGCTAGAGAGGAAACATGTGTAGCTCATCCATACCTTATTAATTAAGAAGCATTAAAATCTCAAGTCAGGCGTCATTTTAAATCATCAGATTAAAAAAATTACTCAATACTCTTTTTTTTTTTTTTATTTCTTTTACTAATTCCTGAGCCCTTAGATGATATATATCAGGGTTTTTCTTTCCATGAGGCTTGTGTAAAAAAAAAAAAAAAAAAAAAAAAAAGAAAATGATCATTTTTTTTCTTCATGAAAACTAAAATTTTTAAGTCACTTTACTTTTGCATCAATTCTTAACATAACTAGAGTTAGTAGTCCTTTGGTGTGATGCAGCAGTGTTCCCAAACCATTGCACCACTATGGCATAAACAAAAAGTACCTGATGAGAGCAGACCAGAACAGGGATGTCAGAGCTGCAGTATGTCAGGACAAAGAGTGTTGACTGACAGATTCTTGCAGGTCTGGCTAGTGCAGTTCAAGAAGTTCCTGCCTGCCACTGTTTATTACTGACTCTGGGTTGGGATAACTAGCTGAGAGGTGGGAGCAAACAAACAAGGGTGGTAACTTCTTAAATTGTTCCAGGTAGATCCATTTACAAAGTGTCAGCCTGCATCCTGATGTGTGCTCAGTCTATTGAGACTGCTGCTTGTTTGGCTAAAATTTTGGCGCTCCTAATTTAAAACCCGTGCATTAAAAAGAACAATAATGAAATTGCATTTCTCAGTTTGGGTCCTAGGAGGGTTGGGCAGAGCACTGGAATGAATGAAATGAAATGAAAGCCCTTCACAGGTAACTGCACCTTGGGCTCACATAATGCAAAGCTGTTGCTTTATCTTCGCATCTGACATGCCACTGGCCTTATTTGCAGAAAGCTGACCTTGTGTCAAACAAGATGATCTGACTGACATTTTCTATTTCTGGAAATGATTAATCTGTTTATAAAAAGTTCAGCTAAGAAAAGCCTTGAAGTTTCCTTCTACATTTTCATTGATTTCTTAAAGATTGAGTTACATTCTCCATTTGTTAGAAGATATAGATAGAACTTGCTATTCAAAGAAATGCAGATCCCAGTGCTCTGGCACGCACAATGACTGGATGGTTGTACTCTTACACACAGGTTACTTATCCTAGCACCAGGACACACCTCTCTGTAACCAACAGAAGCTTTTTGGTTGTAAACATGTTTGAAAATTTGACAGTGAAATACTAACAAAAGCCATTCCTCCCCCCTCACCCGCAAACTGTACAAACCCTGCTTAGGAGTTTCATTTGTGTAAGCCAGTTGACTATGCTGAAACATTCACAGGCACAGCTAGATCTCCTGGACCAGGACCGCTATGGAGAAACCCAGCTCTTGTCTGAGGTTTATAGACTCATGTAAGGAACAGAGCTCTTGCACTGTTTGCAAGCAAGTGTAGCTGCATTTTTACCTTCATATACAGCCTAGAAAATAATCACATCTCCTCAAAAGCCATGCGATGCCTTCTTTGCCCCACAGAATGGCAGTATGTGTTCTCTTCAAATTTGTTTGCATTTCATTTTTTTTTCCAGTCTGTTCTGAGCTATAAATACTCTCAGGATCCATTAGGCTCATATCAGATACATTCATATTTCCCCTTCTTTTGGCATTCCAGTTCCCAGCTGAATCTGATAAGCAGATCAGTCACTGCTATGTCAGCAAAGAAGAGCAATGTTGTACCTTAATATTTGTCATCATTACCCAACACACCCATGCAGAGCAAGCTGTGAGGAATGCAGGTTTTCATGCTTTATCAGCTGTAACTAAACATCTGGTTACCAAAAAAAATGAATCACTCAAAGTTAATGAAGGTTATGATTTCATATAATCTTTTTCAAGCAAAACAAATTCCATTGGAAGAATATAATAGATTAACGGTGGAACTGAATCAATTGAGGTTTTAACAGCACTGTTATTTACAACCCATCCATTTTCCATTCTAAGCTCAAACTTTGTTTTGTCATTGCCAGCAGGGCTTTTGCATTTCTTTTTAAATGCACTCTAAAACGCCTTCATTTTGTAGTTTCCTAGAAACATAACCACTACTGTAGCTGTGAGCTCAAACAAATTAGTTCAGTTTGTATTGCTGAAATGCTGATTTAACAAATGGAAAAAAATACATGTATTCTTTAAATGCAGGTATTGTGTGCATTCTTGACGTAGGGTCCAGCTGCAGCGGTGGAGTAGCGTGGCCTTCTATAGCGTTTCTCATCAGCAGATCTTAAATATTTCACATACGGTAGGAAGATCTTAGCAATGCCCTGCCAGGATGAGGAAGGAAGTCTTAATTTCCCTTCCACGGATGGGAGGAACTGGGGCACATGCTGCGAGTGGCGTGCAGTGCTGCTGCCAGGGGTGGGAAGAGCTGAAGCGGGCAGCGCTGTGTTAGGCAGGAGGACGTTGTCCCCCAGGGACGCGCCGACCCTGAGCGACATAACGCCCCAGTCCCCGCCAGGGTGCTCGGGCATCGCCACAGCCGTGCCTGTTTTACTCCACATAGTTCCCTGGCCTCATCAGCTTAGCCTGATTTCCTAAGGAAATGAGGTTTACGTGCTTGTACTCCCTGCGCCTCTGTCTGTTTATGTGTGCCCATCTCCCTCGTCCCCCTCCCCGCTGCAAGAAATTGTCTGATTTCAACTAAATTTGAGAGACAAATAGAGGTCCCAAAGGAAGATCAATTTCCCAAGATTTCTGTGTGTGGAGTGGAAGGAAAGAGATAACTCATTAGTGCGCTGATGGAGGCAGGAGCAGCTTCCTGGGTTTTTCTTGGTAGAAATAGGAGAATCCACGCAGGCAAAGAGCAGTAGAAAACCAGCTGTATTCTCTGTTTGGTTTGTGGCATTATAGCATTTTAGGTGCTGAAGGAGGGAATGAAAGGCAAAAGCCCAAGTGACTATTGACCAAACCCATCCACTGACTCCACCCTGTAATTCCATTCCCAGCCATCATTTCCCAGTCCAGGAGGAGCTGGGAATAGGCAAATTTGTTCAGACGTCTATCCTTGCTTTTGTCGAGTAAGAGGACATTGGTGTGAGATGGAGGCAGGTGATTGTGGAGAAGCGTGGCAGAGCATCAAGGAAAAAGCTCCTATGAATGCACACACACTACTGGGAAGTCAAGGGCACCCCAGAATTACATGTTCAGCTCGTCAGGCTGTCAGCAGCAATAGTAGTGCATAGACTAGTAAATGATGAAGCTTCTCTTTGCTACTCATCATTACAAATGGGCAAAGGAGGGAGATAGATACTTCATGCTAGTGCTCCCTAAGAGGTGGCTGGAATTGGTGAAAGAGCAGAAGAGAGGACAGGCAGTCTGACAGCACTGCCCTGGGCTGAGCAAAACTAGCAAACCAGAGCAAAAACAATACTCTCTTGAATTGAAAAGTGGTGCACAAGTGCTTTAAAATCACTAAACAATTTTTCCTGGTACATGGGTGACAGAATTTTGGGAGGCGTGGCAGGGGAGAAGTGCTTTAATGCTTTAATGAAACCTCTGACTTTTATTCACTATCAAATTATGATTTACCTCAATGTAACTTAGACTATTAATTTCATTTTTAAAAGCAAAACTGAATAAAACTGCCTGGTTTTTAACTGCTCTCTGCACCACTGAATCTGGGATTTAGCAGACTAATGGGATCAGTCATCCCCTACTTAAATACATCCTGGACAGCATTCACAGGAATGTTTTTGTTTGTGTCCAAAATGCGCTGTCGTCCTCTTTTTAGCATCTCTGAAAGTAAGTGAAGATCGTGACAACTGCGGATGGTGCCAGGTCTCGGCAGGCCATGCCTGCAGGAGCATCTCTCCCATCGTGCTGGCCCATGTCCCAGGAGAATCTGCTCCCCTTGACTTACCCCTCACGCTCCTTCTAGGCTTGCGATTTAGTGACCCACGTTCACTGGACCTAAACTCTGCCCTGCCCATCACTGGTGACAGTCTGAGGTATCAGCCCCGTACTGTGCTGGTCCCAGTGCTCTTGTCGCAAGCGGGGTCGCGCCAGATCCAGTGCCACATTCGCACTGGAGTGAGCGAGTGACAGTCGTGACTGCCTGGGTTGGAAGATGGACAACAGGCGAAGTCTCCAACGGTAGTGGTGGGAGCAATGCATTGGTGTCCAGCCTGTTAGAGAAACCACTTCCTGAGTCTTAACAAACTCAACTCAGCTAAAACAACAGGTAACTTATGTTGAAAAATCATTAGTGTTGGATATACAGCAATTCAGCTTCTGACCCCTAGTAGTAAACTGAAACTTCTAAGTGGAGAAATCCCACTGGGCTCAGCTCTGTCCTCTTGTGCTGCAATATAAATCCAGAATAGTTTGCTTTAAGGAATCCGAGGACAGAACGAAGCCATTGAGCATTAACTGAAATTAATCGTTTAGTGGGGAAGTACAAGAACAAATGGATTCAGGATCTTTCTGGAAGGTAAATATGAGCCACAAAAATAGAGATGCTGTGACAGCCACCTTTCTGCTGGATAAAGTTTCACATCCTTCCAAACGGCACCCAGTTGTCTCCTCTGTGTAGTAAAGATCTTCCACTTCTTTTACAAAGCCTCCACGACTTATCTATTTTTGTTTTTCCCAGCTGTTGTTGTAAAATCTGTTATCTTTAATGTATTACCCTGAAAAACAACACACCTTTGAGAAGGCCAGTGGCCTGTGACATAATTAGATGCAAAATGCACATCTAAAAGCTGTTTACTTCCTGTAACACTAGGATAACTACTAATGAATCACCGACTCTGGGGATTCTCAGTTTGTAACTGGATACTCCACAAACTTCTTATCAGATCAACAATGATTTCTGTCAAAAAAGGGGGGGGAAAAAAAAAAAGAAAAAGTGGGGGTGGGCAGGTTTTTTTCCCCTGAAACCAGAGTTTAGCCTATATGCACCAATTCTAAAGCATTTTTAGCATGTCAGGCAGAGTAGTCATGGTGAGTTTGAAGGGATAAGGGAAGATAAAGTGTATCAAAGCAGGATCTGACACTCGTGATGCTATGCAGACCTTTCTTTCTGAGAGCATCTCGCAGACTGGACTGACAGCAGGGATTAATCCATGCAATGGCAATAAACAATAGTTGAAGTGGGGTTGAGGCCTAACACCTGGATGTTATGTTACCATCAGTAAAGAAGCCTGTTTCATGCTGGGGATGAATATATATGATTCTGACACTGTTGCTTTCTCAGCAACAGGTAAGACTTCTCAGACCTTTTTTGTGAAAGGATTTTCTTTCTCTTTTTCTTTTCGCACGCAAGAAAGCTGCAGGCTGTCTGATTGAAATGAAATACTTTAGCATGTTTTGCATATGGCCCTTGTTGCCAGGTATGAGCAGCTTAAATGCATGGACTGACATTTTATGTTAATCTATAGATGCATATTTATTCTCTTTAAATCAGTCCCGCTAAATCAGAGGATCAAGCTTTCCCTTGCTGAGCATTGACACCTCTAAGTAGTTAAGGTCGTCCCGAGGGATGTAGCTGAGTTTCCCACGCAGGACAGTGGGGATGTCCCCTCCGCAACTCAGCGGTGCCAGCGGAGGGGTGACTCCTGCGCCGGGAGCCACCAGGGCCATCATGTTGCATTGTCCTCAGCAGAACCAAGTTTGTCACATCCGCTCAAGCGTGCCAGCACCGTGGAGGGGTGAAGGCAGGAGAACATGAGGAGATCTTCCCTTACCGGCCTCTCTCTAGGGTTACTCTTTTTGGCAATAAAGCTTGCCAAAAATTTACGTAAAGAATCTCAGAGGACTTTAAAGGACACGGAGAGGTTGAAACTTCACCATGCGCCAAGTGGTTCTCGGGAAACCGTGGTGCAGCTAAACCTTGCTAGGAAGTTCACCATGTGGGGGCTTTTATCCATTTTTTACCTCATTTACTCTTGTGTATTATCTCTGACTCCTCAGGGTCAGCCTATGTAGGTCAGGGATTCATTGACATAGATGTTCATCTCTCTTCTTTACAAGAAAAAAAAGGCAGGGAGGGAGAAAAGAGAAAGTGGGTTGGACAGACTGACAGAGGGCCCCAGCAACCATGTCCAGAAAGCAATCCGGTGAGAGGACGTGGGAGCAGGCGCGAGAGGGGGCACGAAGGCAAAGAAAAATGCTTCAAGGCACCGTTTGGGCCAAGCAATGGAAAAACATATATGTAGGAGCTATCACACTGATTTGGAAGTAATTGACCTTGGTCTTCCCAGTACAGACCTGGTCTTACCAGGCTGAGAGCAGAGAACTGGAGGCACGGCATGCAAAGAGCTCCAGCTCTCTCCCCTTCTTCACTTGGCAGACTCTCAATTGCTTTACAAGAAAGATTTATCAGCCAGAAAACTTGCAGGCAGAAGCTTCTGTGGGGAAGTAGAAATGTTATTGAAGATTTCTCAGTGAAATACTGCCTCCTCTTGGATCCAGATCTGTGTGCTGAACTGGGAAAAACGAAAATGTTCCCGCTTTGAGTGCTTTGACTCAGATGAAGAGACGTTTATCTGAAGGTGCCATAGGGTTTGAAATCTCAACAGCAGGCACAGAAATGGCCTTAAAAGGGCTTGTTATTTTACAGTGTGTTTTCGAGGCAACAGAAAGGAAGCTCATCTTCTACAACATGCTTTATGAGGTTACTCAAATGATGGACTTTGGTCCACATCCAGACTGCACCAAATTCCCAAATGTAATTTCTCACGTAGTTCATTTCCTAGTCTCTTGGCAATGAGCTGCCACTAATCCTAGCCATGGAGGTGGCACTCACTGCCTGGCTGGCCAAGCAGACCCTGGGGCTAGAATTCTTCCAGCTAGCTGGCTTCAGTAAAATTACTTGGAGAATTTAATTATCCTAGTCATGTACTAGGATATCCCCTGAGAAAATAAAGGGAAATGCAATGTATTTGCCAATTCGTGCTCTGTTGCAAACACGAAGTGCATTCAGCAGCATCAGACTATACGTACTGAAGGTTCAATTGCTAAGTCACTTGGCCAAGATCAAGAAAGATTTTGCTTAGGATAGCAAGGAATTAAATCCAGATTTCCCAAAGCCATATGCTAACTCCATCCTGCCAGTCCGGACTCATCCACACTCAATATAAATCAACATTTAACAAGGGACAAGATCGCTTTTGGCCATAGTTATCAAGAGGTACAAACGGCTATTCCGCTTTCACCTATCATCTCGTCTAGCTCTTTATAACTACCCAGTCCTTCATCAAAAATAGCACGGGGAAATATCAAATGTGACTCCTTTGTGAACTAACTGTTCTGTCTGTGTCAGCTTCTGCAGAAACATTAATTTAAATAAGTAGCTATGATTGGGGTTTTTTTCTTCTATCCCTTTCTCTGCCTAAACAGAGACTTAACATAATTTTGTGTCCTTCCTCTGCTAGTTGGCTGGTGTATTTAGATGTTACAGAAGAGATTTCATACACGTTGAATGCTTGCAAGGACCAAAGTCTGAGGTTGGTAACCAGTGAGGTATCTGGAATACAGAAGTCAGTCTGTCTAATTCAGTCCCACTCATGTGTTACTGGAAGCCTTTCTGCTAAATTCAGGCTTACGATCAGCCTGTTAATGTTTACAATGTGGCTCTTTTGGAATAGATGGGAAGGATTTGCAAAGTGAATGTGCCTATAAAATCTCTTATTTACATGCATCATTTGAGTGATTGTGTGTGCAGAAGGACAATGACGTGAGTTGTTTCCTATGCAGTGTATTCAGCAGTCTTTTTCATGCAGCAGCGTGGGCACAATGGGTTTTTAGGGGCATTCATCAGTGCCCTCCTCTGTAACCTGCCTCACAGAGTTTACAGCAACTTGATTTCAGAGTGTTAGATTTCCAGAGGAAAAAAAATGCATCAAGCAAGACTTGGAAATCTGGCCAGGTAGGGGATTGCCGTAGCACCTGGGCAGCTGCTCAGCCTGGCAAAGAGTCTTTTGGCGTGGCGAGGAGTCCCATCCACTGCTCTCTGTCTGATGTTTGCACCTCCTCTGGGTCTCTGGGTATTTTTTTGCCGAGGTCCTTTAGTCATTTAAAAACCTGTTTCTAGAAACACGGGCCATGCTTGGGAAGGGAATGTCCTTTCTATGGTTATGAACAGGGAAATGTCTGCTGGATGAGAGCCGGATTCAGCTACAGTCAAGTAGGAACCACATTGTGCAAAGTCTAACAGTGAAGCGGGAGGAGGACCCCCTCGATGTGGGTTTTACCCTTGGCTGTTTACGAAAACACATCATAGCTTGGGTACTGACTTGTGCCTTCCTCCTCTCCCAGCTTTTGCCTGTCGTGCCCTTCCATGGGGACATGAGGTCGGTGGCTTTTTGTCATTTACGTAGGCTGAACAGGGCCCAGCACACAGAGGCTGATCTGAAAACTCTGGAAGCTACTGCAATACAGATAATGTATTCACAACAGTGGCTGAATGCATCATATATTAAAGCCTTTAGGCTAAAGAACACCTAGCAGCAGAAACATGCAAATCTTGCTCGCAAAATCTTATATATGATTTATTTCTTGATGCAATAATAATATTGCTTCACAGGTCTACAACATCTTCTTATCCAAGTGTTCCAAACTGCTTTCAAAATTTTAATTCCTAAGGTCTCAGAGCAGCACCAAATGGTAGATACCCACCTTGTTCACTTACATTCATTGAACTACAATATTAAAAAAAGGCAAATGAAATCTGCATTCAGTTTTACTCGGTGATGAAACCTGCTTGTCACTGCAACAGAAATTAACCTTTTGTCAACAGCTGTTAACAGGAGGGTTGCAAAGACCCTGACTTCCTAAACTGCGGAAATAGCTAAGAAGCAGCAGTACTCTGACATCTGAATTTTAATACACTAACCCTTTAGGAAGCTTATCAGAAGGGTAGGGGGAAGTATTTGTGCAAAATGCTTTTATTTGACTGTTTTCTCTCCATTCAGGAAGAGTAGTTGCCCTAACAATAGCATGAATCTAGTGTATCGGTGAGTTGTATCCCTTGAACTCCAACTTACAGAACAAAAGACTTCTAAGAAGCATCCATGCAGCAGATGTTTAGTTATCTGAAGTGTCAGAATGCCAATTAGATATTGAACATGGCAGGAGGAGGGTGGAGTTTCCAAAACAAATGAATGATGAATAGGAACAGTTCCCGAGTTTGGTCTAAAGTCCTGCTGTTCTTTTGTAAAATGATTTGTGGCAAATTTGTTTTGTCACTGAGGCATAGTTCCCCTTCAGGATTTAAGTGATTTTTATAATCACTCCAAGGAAACTTTAAAAAAAAAAAGGAAAAGGGGAAGAAAAAAAAAAGAGAGGGAGAAAGAATATGAGGATAAAATGCCCTATTTGTTATGAAGAACAGGCTCTAAAAATGAACATGATTTAAAGTGTAACCAAATAATCCTGTCTTCCATGTGGTTCATACATAGGGGCTACTCCCCCACAGTGAAAACCTAGCCTTGCATTGAAATAGAATAGGGATTCTTTTTCAGGGGGGAGTGGGGGTCAAAACATGAATGAATTTAGTGAAAATTGTTTGTTTCAGAGCTTAAATTTTAAATTTTGTTGCTACTCAGTGGAAGGGTAATCTTGTACATGGTGGCATGAAGGGGGTTAAAAAAAAAATCAACTAGGTTACAAAATGCCTCCATAGCTGACTTGCATTTTTATTGTCATTGACCTCAGTAAATCATTGTTAGAAATTAATATAACGTGGACATTTTCAGTTCAGCCTTTTACGTGGCATTATGTTTAAAATAGTTGTCTTTGACTTGCAAAATGCTCTAGATTATTCTTGCTTAATAGTTGCACACAACTTGTAAATGTACTTATGACAACTGATTCTGTGTGCGTGTCTGTCAAATAAGAATAATACTGGACAGTATAAAATACCAGGCAAAACAGCAGAGCGGAAATTGGACTTGCATTGACTTAAATAAGCAAGTGCTGTGACAAAATTGTTTAGTTCTCTTTTGACCTTTTGAGGTCACGTTTGACTATTTATGCTATCTCCTAATGCTCTACTTCTCCCTGCCTGGTAACAATTATGTGTTTACGCTGTTCTTTGCCTTCCCAGTTGGTATATTAAACAATCACTAATTACTGCATAAAAATATACATTCCTATTTTGGAGTTTCCTGTAAACACCCATCTACTTCTAAAGTACTCTATTTAAACAGCTGAATGAAAACCTACATGTTTTAACCATGTCGGTTGATTTGTTTAAAACAAAGGCAAAGAAACCAAAATATTAAAAATTGGCATCAATTGTTTTTCCATCCAGATATGGGATATAGACAGTGAATAACAAATTCTGGGGAGGAAGCAGTTGAATGATGTAGGTAGATTGAGATTTTGTTTACAGTAGTGTTAAAAGAGGAAAAGCTCAGCTGAACACAGTATTAACGGACATTTTGTCATCATCATTAAGTGTAGTATTTGGCCCTTTTTTCTTGGGTGGGGTATTGCTAAGAAAACTGAGTATAAGACCTCTCTTAGTGTCCTACACATGGCAATTCATGTCAAATTCAGGAGAAAAGGCAATAAGAATTAAGGGTCTCAGGACTGTCTTTAAGAACTTGATATTATAAAGTACTGAGTGAGTTCCACTGCTTTCAGAGCTTTCCCCATTCCCATTGAAGTCTACAGCCGTTACTTTATTCAAAAGGCCACCAAGCCAAAGTGTAGCTAATTTGAAGTTGGATCCTGATGCTCATATTTAAGCACTTGAGTGAAAGAGATTTGGTATTCAAGATATTTGGAGACTCCTTCTACTAACCAGCGGTTACTAAATACTTTCAGAAAATATTGATAAGTTTTCAGGGAAAGTATCCAGCCACCGTAAAACCTGTTTGATTTCTTTTTTTTTTTTTTTTCCTTTTTTTCAGTTGTATATCCTCTAGTTCAATGCTGCAACTTGGAAATAATTCAGGCAGTTTATTGTTGCTACCATTGAGAGCCAGACTGAGCAATTCCACCCAACTCAGTATTTCAATGCGTTTCAATAAGGCTGTTAAGCACCAAATAGGTCATGCACTTTGCCCACCTGGTTCTTTGTTGTAGGGTTTAAAAGCACTGAAGGCTTATGGAAAATTGTTTACAAAATACAAATTATTTTCTTGCCCTCTTAGTTTATGAACTCTACTTCCACACTGAATATTCCTTTAGAGAAATTAGTTTGTGAAAATGAAAATGCTAGATCAATCATCTGCTTCCTGGGTAGACTGGATCTTTCTGCTTTTACGTTTAAAAATATATGCAAGGGCAGATGGTTCAAAGTGAGTGTTAATTGTGTCTAACTAGCTGGAACATGTCTAGTTTTCCAGTTAACCACATAAACGAATCACTGTTGAAATCTGAAGATGTCTCTTGCTGTCTTGTACTGAAATTAAATCAACACTGTATCCTTTAATAGATCCTCTTGATGCTCCAGAAGCAGAGAACAAAGCGGTATGACATGCACACCCCATATTAAGGACGCCAACATAAACTGACAGAATCTCTGCACTTGATGACGTTACAGTACGTAAAGCAGTGAAACGGGACAGGAAAGCCATTTCCCATGCTATTTCCTGATTTCCTGCTCTCTGCATTCCTGCACATAAACCTTTAATTCATTTCAGAATGCAGAGGTCATGACAAAAAGTCAGAGGATAAATATACCCTTTTGACAAACAGAAGGTTGACAGCAATTTTTACCCAAATGTTTCTGAGGCCAGGTGTTTCCCATATACTGTATTGAAATGTGTACCTCTAAATGTTTTGTTAGTATTTGAACTGTAAACACTCTTAAGCGTTATGCTCGAAAATAATTTCTTGATGGCAAGGCAGAAATGTTCCCATCTGTATTTGTGCAAGACCAATGGTCTGTCTAACCAAAGAGATTTGGGGTTCCAGTGACCTAGGGGCTACATGGTGTAAAATAAATGTCCCATTCAAACACAGCGAATGGCAACTAATGTAGAAATTATGAACTTAATGTTGTCTTATGATTGAGCAATGCAAATATTTGCTTTTGAATAGCAGAGCAGCTGAAGATTTAACTGAGAAATCACAAAGGAGAAACTGGTGTTGAAAAAGAAAACACCCAGCTCCCCCCCAGCACCCTACCATCCCTGGCACCCACAGGAGACGACACTAGCTCTAGAGCAGAGTCCCACAAAGGTGGGCTCTCTATACTCTTTGCAGCCTGACAAGCCTTGTGTGAACGCACAGAAAATAAACTTTTAGTTGTGGAGGCTGTAGTGGCTACGAGGCTTCCCTGGATGTGTTTGGGAGGCCAAGGCTGAGAGCCATGGGGAGAGCGTGCCGGAGCCTGGAGGCAGCGAAGGGCTCTGCAGGGTGTCCTCCTCTGCAGCCAGGTTATTCAGCCTCCAGCCTGGACCTCCACCCATTAAATCTTCCCTCTGTGTTTAAAATTTTGGAAAACTTTGCCCTTGTGTCCTCCACAGCTTGGTACCTCATCATTGCTGCAGATAGCCAGTCATTATAAAACCACATTTGTCTCCCTGGGAAAATATGGCAGGGTGAGAAAACATTCTTTTTTGTTAAGATCAGAGGTGTGTATAGGACGTGCATTTTTGCAGGTGTCAGCAGAGACTTGCTAAAAGTTTTCTCTCTCCTTTGCTGGAAGCGAACCAAACCCTGCCTGTTCCTCAGAAGAGGAATTATACACCTTATGAATTTCAATGCCTGTATTCTTGTGTTTCTAAAGGTCCATTCAGAAAGAAATCTTCAAAACATAGGAATGATCAATCTGTGTGTGCAGGAGTGGCCAGAAACAGGTGTGATTTCATCTGTGTATAGACAACTTTTCTCTGGACAAATTCTCAACTCTTTAATCTTTGTTCTGTTTGCAGAATGTCCATGGATTTAATTACACTTTCTTAAATTAATTTTTTGTAGCCAATTCCTAGAACTGGAGCCAGTGGGTTTACTGGAAATATTTTCTTTCCCTGATATCCATATTTAATTCCACTTACAGCAACTACAAGACATGCTCTCCTCAGTCTTTATTTTTCTCCCTGTTTACAAGCTCTGTTACTGTCCACACCTGCGAAGTATGAGTGAAAAATGCGGTAAAATAATACCAAATCCAAAGGAAGGAGAGGGAGCAGGTAAAAGTCCGCTGAGATTATCTCATATAGCAAAAAGCTACCAAACTCTTTTAGGATATTGATCTTGCACTGAGTTTCAGCATAGCGAAACAGATTTAAAGAACATAATGTGGGATCCCCCAATCATTATATTGCAATTATTTTTTTGTCGTTTCTTATTATGGGAACAGACTTGTTCAACAAGAGAACCTACATGTGCACCATCATGGTCTCTCTCAGCAGCATTGCCCCTGTTGTGAAACCGCTGAACAGCCAGGTGTGCAATCTGGCCTCCTTTCCTACCATCCCCTATCTGCCCAAGCCCCATGTGTCTCATACACATGCCCACTCTTAGATAAATACATTAGTGATTAAAGTTTTACAGACGACACATGGCTTGACTGAGCGCTGCAAAATAAAAAGAACAGATGACTGCTTCAGAGCATTGTGACTCATAAGATAAGATGAGCACAGGCAAACATCTATTGCTGTAGTATAATTAATACTTGCTGTTATTAATATATCAGCCATGCTGCAGGACAGGCACCTATAGCCTGTGCCTCCGAGGCTTGGAAAGGAAAAGAGGAAAATGAGCTGAGTTTCTGCCTTCTCTGAGATGGCATGGCCGAAATTGGTGATTTGATTCTTGGCTGCATGAAGTGGAAGGCATCAAGTGAGGGGAGAGGAGTTTTATCACCTGGTATACAAAAGGAAATAGAGGGCTCTTAAATGAAGGTAGAAAAATCTAATGGCTGCAAGCTGGCGGGTCAAGCCAGGAATAAGGTGCAAACTTCTAACTGATGGCAGTTCATTGCCCAGATAATCTGCCAGAGCTAAATACCGCATTGTTCCTTACAGATATTTTAAAAATAAGGATTTGAACTGTTTAAATGATGAAACAGAAGCATGGCATGCACTGTGGCACGCTGGGAGTCACACAGTGAATCTCACAGGATGCAACGGAGAGTGGCAGCAAATATTCTGCAGTGAAAATACAGACTACATATGCTTTGGTAACCGCCCAGGTGGACTGCACCCCTAGATAGCAAATGCTGCATTCCCCAAGGGCACGGTGGCCGTCGTCCATGAGTCCTAGCTCAGACTGGTGGTTACATGCCACAGTCCAAGTCAATAAAGTGCACAAGTTTTGTTTAGCTAAAAAATCTTCAGGATTAGATGGCTCAACTTCAAATGATCCCCTGATAAGCAGAGAGAAAATACACACCATCAATTTGCTATTATTTTGAAAAGAAGAGCCTAAAGAGAAAAGGGATAACTGTAGGTGACTGGGAGCAGTTGAGGTTCAGTGGTATTACAGATGGTCCTTATAACCATAACAGCCTACAGGGCTTCCCTGCTGAGAAACTCTGGCTTAAAATGACTTAAAAGATATCTCAGTACCTTTACCTTTTGTGGGTTTTTTCCCCAGAGCAAGAGGAAGATTTGCTCTTTCAAATAAAAATAGAATAGGACCTGCCTTTAAATAAATCATGAAAATAAGAGGGCAGAAGGTCAGCCTCCCTTCTGCAAGTGCAAGATTTTGTGTTGTGCTTTCACTTGCGTGAGGTGTGGGACTTGGCAATGATCTGTTGGACCAAAAATATTCTGGACTGCTAAGTGTGGATAGGGAATAGCAAAAAATCAGAGAGAAAACTGATGAGAAAATAAAAACCAGTTTATCTTTTTCTGCTCTATTTAGCTGTCTTTTCAACCTTCTCAAGAGTGTATGTTTGTAATGCTATCCCCATGCTGAGGATTTGCGGTCATTCACAGGACACAGCGGAGAAACAGACAAAAAGGGAGGAGTGGATGGCACTGAGGAGCTGTTATTGCCCAGATCAATGTTTCCTGCAATCCAAACCACTGTACTTTTCTTCAAATGAATTGATTGCAGCTGTCCAGATGTCATTGGCTCCCTGGCATTAACCCTCCTAGCAACTTCCAAAGTGACTTCTCCCCTTGAAAATTTAAAGACTGTTATGTACTTAGCCTCATACATTAGGTCTCCCAAGGGACATCTGTGCATTACTATACCTTATTTTGACAAGGGTGCTTGTAATGGCTGCCCTATTCAAACGCAGTCTGCAGAAGGTACATCCTATGTATAACTGCAGCCTGCTTCAAAAATTGTTTGATAAAACCTGGAAAATACTACTGAAAAATAAAACAATCCTCTTTGCACGTAACAATTATTTGCTTTAGAAGTCAACTTGGTTTCATTAGATACCAAAGTTTGAAAGCAACCTTCAAAGACAACCCTCCTTGCCCCCATCCCCCAAATAAAATATGACAGAGATGATAAATAGATTAGGGTTCTGTTTGCATATTGATAAGAAAAAGTACATTACATCAATGTAACCAAATATCTTATCACAGCCATTACAGACTTCAAGGTCTCTATTAATATGAAGGCAGGGAAAAACTTTAGTGGTGAAATCAGTTAATTCACAGGGTGGGTTTGGTCCCCTTCAGTTTTTACAATGTGATGTGAATTACTACGCATCACGGATTTAATGAAGTCATGGTATCCTCTCAGATTATTCAGCTGACCTAAGGCTCCTTAAATTCCTCGTGTGTTTTAAAATGACTCACGTACAGAAACCTTTCCCCTGAATTGTAGCAAGAGCACTCTGATCTCTGCGAGATTGGACCTGGTGTTTTGTTTGTGCTGTAAGGAAGACCTTGCAGCGTGTTCCCACAGTGGTGGCTTTGATTTTTAAAAGATACTCAGCTAGTAGGTGGCCAGAGATATACAGAGGAAACATATATGATAAACTCCACAGGATAATAAGGAACTATATGAAGTTCTTGCATGTTTCTGGCAATTTTTAATGGATGCATAGTGTTATTTTAGTTTTGTTTCCTTTCTTGACTTACGGTTTAAATCCAGAACATTGAATCATGATGCGATGACTTGAAATGTATTTTTCAAGTGTTTTGTCAACTTCCATGAAACTGGGAAAATTAGAAAGGGAGAAGACCTACTAGATTAAGAATTTCCCTTTCCTTTCAACACCACCTCCAGTGACCTGGCTAAAGAGGTTTGAGGGGATACAAGGAAGGGGACTTCTCCAGGTGATATTCTGCAACCTCCCTGGTGACAGGGTTATGCTGAGGGCTAGGAAATATTTTGTTTTCTTCAAAATATCTTCCCAGCTACTTAGACCCAGGTCCTCCAGGTTGCTCAGACTCACCAAGCCCCTCCTGCAGCCTCCTGACCAGTGGTGGAGACGCTGCCTGGAGGTGGCCCCTGAGCTCCTTCATGGTGCAGAACTGCTGAGAGGTGGTTTTTTGCAGGGTCTGCAGAAACCAGCACACTGGGAGAAGATGTCCAAGTTAGTCACTTAGAAAAGCCACCTTCCTCTAGGGACCCGGTGCCTCCCTAAGCACTCTTTGCACCTTGTAAAACAAAGAAATCACTGTAACCTTTTTCCTAAAGTATATGTTTATAGAGGGATACCTCCAGAAGGGAACTTCCTGGTATTATTGGATTTCTAATGTAATTTTGCTCTGGGCGTGCAGGAATCCCTGACAGCCATTCTCATTTGCTTACTGTTTAACGGTCTATTCTAAGACATTGGTAGTCTCACTCTAACTACTGCGTACCATATTTTTATTATTATTGTTGTTATTGGCAATGTTATTAAGAAGTTTCTGGAGTATTAAACAGCTTTCTTCCCAGTGCAGACCTCCCTGGGACAGGACAAGTCAGACTGACCTTAGGGACCCTTGTTATTTCTAGGTACATAGTGCACCTAGAAATAGTTCCTGCATAGTTCCATCTTTAAGCTGCCAGCTTAGCATCTTTCATAACCATCAGTTACAAGCCTTTTTTGTTGTTGTCTGAAATGTCTGTAATACAAAATACAGTTACTATCTGACCTGAAGCACCTCTGGAGTAATATGTAATTCAAAGATAGTTACAGGCTGTGAAACAGGTCTGCTGATGCACACTGGAATAATAACAATGACACTAGGAATGCAAGTCTGAGATTTTTTAGGTAGTACCTGTAAAACTGGCATGACAAGGTAGCGTTTTTCATGACTGGAATTTGATGTGCAATAACACTGTCATGAAAATTGTGCCAAGGGCCCACTTACTGCAGAGCATTTGTTCAGCTCCTAAACTGGCTGTAACTATGACTAAACCCTGGTGTTTGCCCATGGCAAACAGCAATTTAGGCCCTTGACATAACCCATTAAGCCCTACCTGCTACAAAGGAAGGCAAAATAGCTTTTCTTCCCTCCTTCTGTCGACTGAATTTGGGGATCTGCTTTCTTCTCTGTCTAGCCTTCAAAACAGAGGTGTTGGCCCAGTTGCTGTAACTTCATAAACTATTCTAGTGCTGAGGAAAGTTGTCCTGCATATGTCCTGCAAGGCTAAAAGGAGTAAAATTGTGTCTTAGCCACTGGAGTAATCAGGCAGGACTTTAAATGCATTCCAAAAGATGCATCTTGTCCTGGACCACCATTTATCAGGAATAATTGTGCTGCCGCCCATGGAAACTTGCTGAAAGGAGAACAACGCTCGTATGTCTGAATTGGGCCCAGGAAGCAGACCTGCATGGCTCAAAAATGCTTTTTGCATAGTCACTTGTCGGACTAGAAACCCTGTAAAGCAAATTCTTCTGTTAATGTGTGCAATGCTATGAAGTAACGTCTGGTACTGGATAAGTTCCCAATACTGTAATTTAATTTTAAACTGCATTTAGTTTATTTCTCTGTAGGAAAAGTATCAGCTGTGCACAGCTCTGATCCCACTGTCACTAGGGCTAAATGCAACAAATTATCTTCGGAAGGAATAAATTTAGATTTGCTTTACATATTAGTGTATTTCAGAAGATTATCACGTCAATGAAAATTCATTTTGCTGCACAACTTGCATTGCTTTTGCTGGCTCCAAAAAGTCATTGGGGTACTGTCCCCTTCAAAAACTTTTTAAAGGAAATACTGTGTAATTTAGAAACAAAAATGCATGGGAACTAGCAATACACAAGTCTTCACAAGCTCAGGGCTTGTATTCACTGTAGATAAGCGTGTTTTTTCCCAAATCTCTCAGCGTCCTGAGTTTGCAGAATTGGGACAGAAAATCTCATTTGAAAACAAAAACTTGCAATGTTTGGTTTTGTTGTTTTATTTAAGTTTAATAACGCAGTCTTAGATCCAGACCAAGTAGCTTTCTCTCATCAAGTTTCAGAGTATGCATAAACGTGAAAGCGGCTTATACATGGGCTAAACCAGAGCTCACTAAAATGGTGAAAGCATGACGGCAAAGACCGATTGTCTGCAGAGGGCTTTGGGATGGCACTCTGAATTTTCAGACCTCCAGGGTAGGTCGGCAGCTTCGCTCCCAAACCACGTAGACATTTACCAGACCAGTAAACAGGGAGGGAGAAGGGGAGCACAAAATGTTGTTCTAGTTCAAACTACAGAAAGCCAAAAAGGGGACAGGGAGAGAAATGTCCGGTTCGCTTCTATTTCCCTTTCCCTGCTGAGATCTGTATTATTCTTGGACAACCGCTCTGTGAGTCTTGGCATCAAACATCTATAGCTGCAGGGCAGACCTACAAGGCAGGCTGTACCAGGACCAGGGTGACCAGTACTTCCAGCTCCTTCCCAGCCAGCTGGGAGCCGGGATGAGTGAAGATCCCCAGATCAGAGCAGTTGTCTCCCAATCTCTTTCTCCCTTCCTAGAACCCAGGAGTATTTCTCCCACGTGAAAGGTGGCCAGCAAAGCAGCATCTCTCTCATTCAGCAGCTCCTGGGGTTGAAGGGAGCATATTCACACTTTCACGATTTCTTTTTTTGGAAGCTGAAGGGAATTAAATTGCTTTGAGAAAGGAATTTCTAAATCCAGGATGTCAGGGTTGCAGTGAGGAAGTTGTGAGTTTTGTTCAGCTCTTCATCTGACTTGGTTTTCCTGTCCAGCCACCTCAAAGGCTTCTGGATTTGTTCTTCCCTCTGGACAGTAGCAGATTTTGGTGTCCTTTTTGTGCATTATCTCAGTTCCAGTGGTGCAAACTGCATGCAGCATTTCTATGCAGGTACTATTTTGTAATGTCAGCGATGATTTCTTTTAGTGTTGATTGTTGTCTGCCTGGACCAGCCACTGGGTTCTGAACAATGGCAGGTTTTGTGGTGTGATATTCAACACACAGGCTGTAAAGAAATGGCTATCTAAGAAATGGTCAGACACAAAAGTACACTTTGTGACCTTCCTTCTTCCTCACCTCTTCGCAATTCGGGTAACACAATGAAATTCAACTTGGGGTCTGCACTTTATCCGTTTGTGATGGGTCTTCCACTTCCAAATTTCCCCTGAAAAATAATGAAGAGAGTGTAGGAGTGTTATGGGATCTGACACAAAGAAAACCTGCAAAATTGCACTCAGATAAAGGACGGAAAAATAGGTAAAAGCAAAATTTGTCTATATTTAACACGGATCTAGCTGAAAATGTAGAGGACTAAAAAAACCAAACCCCACGTATCAACTGTGAGGCACTGTCAGCATGTCCTTCTCAAAAATACATATGAGTGAGGAGCTGTCCTGGGGAACAGCAAGGCAATGTTTTCAAAGTTTCTTTTTTCTTTCCCCCCTCAGCAAATCCGGGACTCCAACCTGAATGATTGTTTCATGCTAAATAATATTAGCATTTAAATAGCCCAGCATTGTAGTTAACAACTGGGTGAGAGTAATGGGAGGATGGCAGTGCTGGGTTCACACCTCTGGCCCTGGCCCTTATTCGGCTGGGGACCGCTGCCGCCTCCTACCCTCAGCTGTGTTAAGAGGAGGCAGCCCTTCTTCCCCCTTTGTTTAAGATCTTTGCAGGGATAATGAAGATCTAGCAGCAGCTATAAAAAGCTAAAATCCTAGGCCCGTCCTTTAGGTTTTGCCTACAACTGCGTATAAGCCCGTGTCTTCTGCTTGAAATATTACCCTGATCAAGTAACTCTCAACAAACTGCTTGAAACACATTTAAAAATTCTCTTTTTCTTTCATTTAATAAGCTTGACATGCTTTCACCTATAAGGAGACTGCACAGAATATGTGTATACTCAGGTGTCCTTATTGTCACAGTTGATATGTTGCCATGGAGGAAAGCTATTAATGAGAGGAAATTAAATTAGATCACCTCTGTGCACATTTATCTGCACACAGCACAGCTTCAGTCTTAAGGAGAGGGAGTTCTTGTGGGAAAGCAATTAATAGATGCAGGTGCACAGAAAAAAAATGCATTTCTTCTAGACCTCTGAAAGATGCAGCTCGCGTATGTCGCTCTTTGGCATGCTAATCACCAAATTTCACAGATACAAGGTGATTTATTTCACACAAATTTCATAATTAGCAAAATTTATTGTTTTTCCAGAGTTCCTTTTAAAAGATAACAGAGATGTAGTTGTGTAAGGTAGGGGATGTAAATCATTTGCAGCTCATGTAGAAACCTGTTAAAGATATCATAGTCTTGTCTGATGCAGTATCCCATAGCAGTTTGTTGGATAAAAAGGAGGTGTCCTAATGCCAGAAAATCCTGGGGTCTCGCTGCAGCTAGGAGTGATGAGAGGCAACCTAGGTAAGATGAATGTGTGTGATTAGCCAGAGGAGAGAAGGCTGTATTTAAAAGAAGATGGATCTTCTGAAAGAAGGACAGGAGGCCATGGGAAGAAGGGCCTTTGTGTCAACAGGAACTTTCTGCCCCACGTCCATGGCAATGAAGAAGATGAGACATGGATAAAATCTAAACCAGATCCTCAGTACTGATAAATTTGTTGGTGGGTTGATTTTTCTTTTTTTCCTTCTGTCACATCTTTAGCAACATCTCAGCCCATAATACATAAGTGTAAAGCATTGAAAGAAGAATTAATCCTGTAAATGTACCAGTTACTGGGCTAAAGCAAAAGATGGCTATCCTGGTACCTGCCCCTGTGAGCAGAGGCTGGGACCAGATATCGTGGCCGCTGCTGGGCGAGAACTGTGGGACAGTAACTGAGCACATAGCTGTGCGTTCGGGTTTTTTAGGCAGCCTGGGTAACAATAATCCCTGGCACAGAGACTAAAATATCAACGATTACGGCAGTCATTTCTTAATTATGTATTTTTTAGTTACTGGGCCCTGATTAGAGCCCAGGTTCAGGAGCAGCTGCAGTGTAACTGCAAGGAGGTCCCCGTGGGACCACTCCAGTGGGTGCTGGGATAACCAGCAGCGCATCGCATCACACCCCCCCGCTTTGGGAGGAGGGGGCTGTGGGGTGTCCAGGCTACAAACCAGATTGGGAATTGGCCCAAGTAAAACTAACCTGGTGTTAAAAGGAGTTTTAATGGGTTTTGCTGTCAAACTGTAATTGCGGGTGCCAAGGTCCGGGCTTTCGCTGCCCAGACTTGCTGATGAGGTCTCCGTATTGCCCCCCGTCGTTTTACTGGAGTTGGGTTTTATGCCAACTTGAAGGAGTTAAATTTGCCCCTGGAGGCATCCAGAGCCAGGGCAGGGTAGGTGGACAGGTTGGCAGGAGCCGGCCCAGGGAGCAGGACGCTCCCTCCTGCAGCCCCTCACGAGTACAGCATCGCAGCCTATGGATTTCCCTTGTTTTGATTCGGTTAATGAAGAAGGGAGACTAATTATTAGCCTTTTGAATCTCTGACCAATCAATTCTGACTCCGTGACAATGCTTAGCACTTATTTTGCTTCACAGGGTGACAGATTAAACATTTTATAACTGTAGGTAATTGTCCTCAGTTTAAAAACAAGAAAATTGAGCCCCAAGGTCACCAGAACTACAAAGTCAGGTACAACATGAGGTATTATCTATATGTGCTAAAAATCCGCGTTATGAACCACGAGCTCAGGAGGAAATGGCACAAACTGTTTATTCTGGAAGTAGACTCAGTAGACTACAACAAAACTGTAATTCATATCAAATACATGAATTAGACATTAGCAATGTTTTAACAATAAACAAATATAATGTATCTAGTTGATTTAGGTACTTATGTCACCCTAAAAATTGATGGGATTTTTTTAAATAGATCTTGGACTTCTAAATTTCTTGAGAGGTGTACTTAAATTAACTCGGTTTAAACAAATGTACAGTATATTTTCTGAGGTTTTGTCACAAAGGAGAATTAATTAATAGCAACTTTTCTTTTTCTTCTCTGCTCAGCCATAATCCAGACGAAATCTGTACAATAAATTTTGCTTCTGGGCTGAAATCCTGTATGACAGGTTGCAGCCTAGAGCGAAATTTCAGAGATGAGCCACGTAAGCCCTGAAAATAGGAGCTGATAATGATAACAATCACTGACAAACCTTTTACTATGCCTGTGCTAGTGTGTGTCACTATAATACAATTTTGTATGTTAAACAACAGATGTCAAACAGAAGAAAGGAAGGAGGCCTTTGCTTTTCTTCTGTTGTGGACCTTGTTCTTCCAAAGCAGCCATTTTTTCAGTTGCCATGACAGTGTTAATAGGAGTTTATCATTTTCCCATGCCTGCTGCATACTAATGAGGGATCAATTCATGAATGTTATCTGTAAGGCTAAGAAGGGTCCAGCACCACAATCTCTGGTGCATTCAGTACTTGGAACGGCACCTCAGTCTGTAGCCCTGCAGTTGCAGCGCAGAGTTTTATAAGGAGCAGAGTTTCTGCTGTTCACCTTTTATTCATCACTGTATGGGGATATGCAGCAGACAGAGCTAACAACTGAATGTAGGGACCCAAAAGTTTGATTTGGTATTTCCTGATTTGTCCCAGGGAAAAGTAGCTGTGAAATCTTCACAGAGATAAGGGAATTGCTTCAGCTGCATGTCATGGGGAAAGCAGAGATTTCTGTGAATTTGACTTAACTTTGGGACCTGCAAACTTTATATTTGGAGCACTTTGTTTTAGGCAGTTAGTGAAAAGGCAAATCACACCTTATGCAGGAAAGCACTGGGGTCTCAGATGCATTTTGGCAGTGCATTGTGTGCGGTGGGATTGATCTTGCCCCTGCCAACCATTTTCCTCAACTCCCAATGGTGAAAACAGATGAAGAAACTGAGATTAGGGACTGATTGGAGAACTGGTGGAGGCGTGATTAAAGTGGTGCTAAACAGTTTTACTCCAAAAGTTACAGAAAATATTGCTAATTCCATGACACAAAATACAGTACATCATCATACACTGGAAGAACTCGGTCACAGATGCAGAGGTTTTTCCTCCTCATCAGTTCATCAGCTGCACTGGGAAATATGTTTTTGAATTGGTGATTATTCATATTTATGTTATGATTTATTATAGGTAGCAAACTGCGATCCAAACAAGGTGTTATTTGAGCCATATAAGACTTTTCAAAGATATTATATATGTTCACACTTATAATGCCATTGATTTCTACATGTAAATCTTTCAGCTGTTTTCTTTGTTCTGCTTTTTGGGTTGGTTTGTTTGTTTGTTTTGCTACTATAAAAGGGCAAAAAATGAGGGGAGAGAGTTTTCCCCTTTTCTCCGCCGCGATAATTTTTTTAAAGAAATCTGAAGGCATTTGGGGCTTTTCTTTTTTTTTTTTCTTTCTTTTTTTTTTTTTTTTTTTTTGTTATTTGCAGTTGTTCTTTTATCATTATCTTCAGGAAGCAGCATTACCATGTTGCAGATAAGAGGCACATCCAGATGTGCATATCAAAGGATGAACAACTACTTATTAAGAAAAAACTTCTTTTACGCCGAGCAAGGTTCAAAGGAATAGTAAAGTCTATGGCATAAGCGACAAAACTGTCTGGCAATTCTGTGCATTGTCAATCTAATGCACAGAACTGGGGGAGAAAACACTTTCATCAAAAAGAAATGGTGGCGAAATGCATGTAGAAAGACGAAAAGGCACTCGGCTGAAAGAGCAAACACCCTTCTAAGCAGTGACACTATCAGTCACTCCTTTAATTCTTGTGCAATAGAAAAAAAAATTTTTTTTTTAAAGTTGTTGAAATATGCTTGGGTTTTTTTTTTTTTTTGTAACCTCTTTTTAACAAAAAGTTCCCAAAGTTTATGAAGAGTTTCATGGCTATATAAAAAGATTTGTGTTGCACCCAGTTTGCCTATTCAGTTTATGTATTCGTTTGGGTGGAAGGCAGACTAAGACAGACTTGTGTTTTCCCATTTTTATAGTGCTGGGAAATGTACGAGCTTGCAATGAATGTGTAGCAATATATTCATGTATTACTCATCATCTTCATAACAAATTCTGCTCTCTCTTTAAAACTAAAGAAAAAGTATGTTTATTTGGCTGTATAACTGTGCAGCTCTGTAATCATGGCATAATTCAGAGTTTGGATCTGGACTTGGAGTGATCTTAAGCAGGGTGATTCCTTCTCTAGGTATGATGAGTATGAGCAATGCCTCAGATGTCCCCAACTCTGTCTTGCTGAACAATTAAGCAGAAAGACAAGCTGATGTTAAATCATTTTACTGGTAAAATGGCTACGAACACAGTTTTTCCCTTTTTTGCCTTCTTGTATGAAGCCACAGACAGTGCAACCTCCTTTCTTTGTGGGTGCCTATCACAGAACATTAGGGGGCCAGAAGATTTAATGCAGTAAATGCTGTTCCTTCTGATTCAGTTCCAGGATTTGACCACTAACATGGTGCTTTATTTAGCACGCTCCAACTTCACACAAACTTCATCCTATTGCATGTTCGGTGGTAGAGCCATGGGTTTAGATCTGCTGAGGTGGGTGAAAATCAGCTTTTTTTTTTTGCCTCTGTTTCACTGCACTTTCCCACCAGAGGTTGGGAAGATGTCTGCAAGGAAGGGTCGTATTCTCTTAGGTGGAATCACTGCTTTCTGATAGTCCTTCCATGTTGGTGCAATAGCTGGGCTCTGAATATCTGAAATTATATGCCACTTTTAGGACTTGATGCATGTAAAAATGCTGCTGAGGTTCAGGAGTCCAAGATTTGCTTTTGGGGTGGAAATGTGTGTTGGGGTGAGCAGGATATACTCAGGACTAATCTTGCAAAGTGTTGGGTGAAATTCAGTTGCAAGCAGCAATATTTTTCATAGTTATTTGAAAGGCCTTTTGATAGATTGATTGTTCATAATCAATCTTTCACTGTGAATAAATTGAAATAAAATCATATTCAGGTTCATATGATGGCAACAACACAAAATATGATAGTTTAGCAGCTGGCATAATCATTCCAAGTTTCCGAGCTTTTTTCATTTTTAGCTCTGTTGAAAATATGAGATTGCATAATGCACTACGGTTTATATAACAGCCTCACATGGCTTTACGTTATTATTTCACATCAGTTTTACCTCAGAGTTTCTAACAGGTCAAGTAACCTTCTGATTTCATTTAAAGTTTCCATTATTCTCTCCTGAAAGGGAAAATCTAGCTCTTGTTTGGACAGCTTTGGTAACTCCAAAGGAAAAATTGGGCATTATAGTGAATACAAAAGATTCACTTTCCATGCATTAGGCTTTTCAATTGCTTTCTTAATGCAAAGTTGGACAGGAGAGTATAGGCAAGAAAAAAAGATCATTTTGTGTCCATGGTCAGATGTCAATATTGACAAAAATAAATGGAATGTAACAATAGATCCTTGCAAAGATGAAGGTCATATGACTAAAATGTCTAACTAGACCTTGCACTATAGCTGTATCTTATTGCTGTTTGTGATAAATTATTGGAGGTTTTTCCCCGTAGTTTAAAACATGCAAAAAGAGAGTAAGTCTGGAATTTTAAAACTAGACCATTTTAAGCAATAATATTGACAGTGAATCAGAAGTGAAGTATGTAGAGAATTAAAAAAAAAAAAAAGGGGAAAAAAAAAAAAAAAGCAAGAAAAAAGCCTAAGGAGGTCAAGTGTATTGGTCTCACTGAGGTCTGTGCATATCACTCCGTACTGCATTTTTCAAAATTTCTTTATTCAAAACTTAGATGATGCAAACTGCTCCAGCTGCCCAGGGTACTGGGCTGAATTCCAGTTTGTAAATGGGTTAATTAGTGATAGTCTGTAAACTCATTGTGTCTTAAACTGAGACTTTTCTTCACTTCAGATTTTCTTGCCCAAGTCAATCTTTTTATGAAATCAGCCTTTGAGATTCATCCAGTTTTTTCCTAGTTAACATTGCTATTTTAAATATAAAAAGCAAAGAAATAACTTAGATGCTGTTCAGCATTAAAGCCTTTTCCCCTGGAGATATTTCCCAATATGTGACAGCAAAACACAGCCCTGCATAGTACCATCAAGCTGGCTCACACGTATGTCTGTGCAGATAGTTTCCGACCACATCAGGAGGGTCACTGAGAGGAGTGACCAAAGACTAAACAACAAACAAAACCTGCTTTTGTTCATAAAGGTAACAGAAAACTTAATTTGTATTTGAGACCTTTGGCCCTTCAGAATTTTGGAGTGCCATCATTTATATAGCCTGCAAGCACAGTTTCTCTCCTTACTGGAGCATCTCATGTCATTGGTGTTCCTGCCTCTTTCTCTCTTATTATATGAAGGTCTGTAATACAGGCATTACTGGTTATCTGAATGCCTGGATATCTCTTGTGAGACTAAAAGATAAACTCTTAGATGCCCATTGTTCCCTGTTCAGAAATATGGACAGATACCCACTGTAAGCCAAATAATTAAAAAAAAAAATTAAAAAAGAAAAAAAAAAAAACAAAAAAACCCACTTCAAGTACTTTAATTTGTAGCTGATTTATAGACCTGGTGAAAGCTATTTTCTGGACATGAATTTTATTTTTTTTAAACAAATGACTTTTTTTTTTTCTTTTATTACCACTGCAGTCTGAAAAGTTCCTTGTGCCTTGTCTTGTATGTAGAAAAATCAACCATTAACTTAACTCCAGAAGACAAAGCAGCAGGCAAAGGTTTCCTAACCACGGCATTGTCCTTCCCGAGTGCTGAACAGCCCCGCCAAGTTTGTTTCAATTACACTGCCATTTCCTAACTGAATCCAAAATATTTCTTCAAAAGGCTCATCTGGTTTAGGGTCATGATCATAGGTGGAAGGTCAGTTAGTCATTTGCTGAGACATTCACTTCTCACTCAAATAATCTTTCATAAATCTTAAAGGAATGCAATAGTTTATGCCAGAAGAAGCAGGGGAGGTGAATGGCAAGAGAGGGTAAAAGATATTTACACAAACCGCATTTCTTCAAATCCAATATAAGTATTAGTTTTTCCTCTTTGTACCTGTGAAAAATGAAGCTGTTTCCCCACCTCCAAAGTAGAAGGAGCTGCGTCGCTCCCAGGCACAAGAGGCTTCTGTCCAGCCTAGGTGCAGGATCTGCCAGGAGACTTAGGCCAATGTGCCTATACTCACTGGTTATATATACGCACATCTGCATGCATATAATAATGCGGGGTTTAGCCGCTTTTGCCTCTATGTGCCAGCACAGCTGTTGTGGGGACACGCAGAAGAAAAGACTGGGAAAAATCCACCTGAAATTTCCACAAAAACAACATGTCGACACTGTTTTATTTTCTGATTAGCTCAGTTCAGGATGTGGAGGCTGTGCACGGCCCAAGCCATGTGAAGGGACCTCTGGACAAAACCTGAGATCTCCAAATGGCCCTGGCAGATGTGGCACCGTGTGCCTGCTTAACTGGTGTCCTTAGTGGCCACGTCCATCTGGCTACAAGGGGATGCTCTGAACTGCCATCTCCTCTCCACCAGCAAGTGGACCTCAGATGCTACTTTACCAGTGCTGCCAATAACTCTGCTGGGGACAGCAGGCTGCCTGGTCTCAGCCCTGATGGGAAACTTTCAAGTACTGCCAATTTTAGTGCAACGCCAACAGGCTTTTGTAGAGATTAGACAGATTCATTTCTCTGATTCTGAATATGAATAGTAACGCTATGGGAAATTCTTATTCTAAATGCGATCAGTCTGGCTCCTAGACTGCAGTAAGTGAGCCTGGGTCTTATCTGATGCTGGTGTAAATACAATGTGCCTGTCCCAGAAAGCCAGCAGTGCTGCCACTGAATGGCAAAAGAAAAGTACATTAAATAGATAGTAAAATAAACTATTTATCAGATGCAGAGACTAGAGGAAGAATTCCCAGTGTACTGTTAGTTGTGCTGGGAAAATGCACAAAAACTGCCTCAGTGCTTCAGTTTTCTCGTGTAGCTAGGTATAATTATACTCATTCCACAAGAGTGTTTTTCCTCACTTACAATAGTTTGTGAAGTTTGTTGGATGAAAGCTGTTAGAAAAGATGTCAAGTATTAGTACCGATATATCAGTATTGGTTTTGTTTCTTAAAAAAACCCCACTGACTTCATACATCTATACTATAGATTTATCCAGTGAAAGCAGAATTTTTAGTGCCTCTAATAAAAAATATATGGGCTGATTCTCCCCTCATGATTATTGGTAGAGCACAACAAAAGAGTTCTCCACAGCGTTTCTGAACATGGGTTTGATGATGAGGTGTGAAATGTTTCAGTGATTTGTTTTGTGTTTGTTCCTTTCATTTCTAGATCACTCATGACAAACAGCAATGTATCAGCAGGACGAGACAATTTACCACTGCATGAGCTAAAAGGTGAAAAAAGTTCCATACATTTTATATCCCTTTTGTAGTCACTATACTGCACTAAAGATGACCGTAGGTCACAGTGCTTGTACTCAGCACAGTTTATGTGTTAATAACTTCTTCGGATGATCTCACCCTATTTATTTTACGGTCCTTAGATAAGGATGACTGTTGCCTGGGCTTTCTTTCATAACAACCCCTTTCCTCACATGATTCAAATAATTATTTTGTTATTAAAAAAAAAAAAACAAAACCAAAAACAACAAAAACAAAAACCCTCAGCTGAAGCTTTTCCCCCTTCTCAACTGAATGGATTTTTCCTTTGTTTGTACATGACAATTTGGGGGGGAGAATTTTGTGCTTAAACTACTCATGTGACTGAGTCACATGCATATCAGCTACAAAAGGAGCTTTGGCATGTTATGTATAAATCTCCATTAAGAGAGAAAATAGGAAAGTTTTACGTGACTGGTATCTCATTCACAATGATTAACTCATTAGCCATCTGAAACTACTGTACGATCAAGGTCAAAACAACCAGGCAAAAGAAACATTTTGGTCATGTTGTGGCACCTACAAGAATAGTCGCTATTAGTATTCTCAGTCTCTAGTTCTCATGGCATAAAGTAAGTCTTTATACATTTAAAGCCTTTTGTCCTAACATGCAGGAAAGGAGACCCGTGTGATACCGTGGTGTCTGTCTCTTTCTGTAGACATTTCTCCTCAAGCAACTCTAGATTTTGTTGCCTGGTCTGACCTAAGTTTGTTGGGGAGGCAGAAGTCTTAAAGATCATGATGCATTTCATGAAAATAGCTGGATATCAGAGAAGGACATCTGTATTTCCAGACTGCAGAAAGGGCTGTATTGTGTTCAGTCTTTTTTGGACTGTAGAGTATCCGACTGCATAATGTGCAGGAAACCTTCATTAATTTCATTGTTCATGCAACAGAAAAGATTAGAAAGATTTCAAGTTGCGTGAAGTGCTGTAGATACAGGTTCCTTTCCAGTTTTGGGCTTACTACTGAGGCTGCAGCTCATGGCAGCTTGTCTCGGAGGTCCTCTGATGGAGCTCACCGCTAGTCCATCTCTGCCCCCGTGAGATGGCTTGGCATCACCTGTAATAGCTCCCAGTAATGTGCTTCGTCCTGCGCTCAAGTGCTGATACAGCATTGCTATTCTTCTTCCTAAGAGGAGGAAGAAGTCTTCACACAGGAGCTCGTAGAGGGTCTGTGCAAATCACGCCCGCGATGAGCGTGTGACGGAGAGCAGCATGAGCACTGGGTGCCGCGGCAGCAGCGCCCTGGCCTTTTTCAACTCTGGCATATGCCGGGCTGGTTGGATGTTAACCTGTTAGCTGATGGGAGCCAGCCCTTCGGGAACCGCTAGCTAGGTGTTAGCTCACCTCCTCTAACCCCAGCAGCCCTCGTGCTGTGTCTTCCTTGACAACATTTTATTTTCCAGGGGCAACAGCGGGCAGCAGGAGCTGCGCTGCTGTGAAACCCCAGAGGAGACAGCGCTGCTTTAGCGTTTGGGGAGTCGGTGAGGTCAGCAGCGGTGGCGAGCGGCGATGACCTCACCTCCTCGCTGTAAACACCAAAGCACCTTGTCTCCACTTGGTTATCTCACTGTAAAATCCCCACTACACACTTGCTGGCTGGTTGTAAAAAGACACCTTTGTGTCGGTGAAGACAAAGCCTTAAAGGTCCTGGTTCAGAAAAGCTTTGAAACACGCACAGGTCCAGAGACGTGCAAGTCCCACGGTGTCAGAGTTTTAGTGTTCTTCCATAATCATGTTTCCAACATAACTTATTAATTTAAAAGTTGCTTTTCTTGAACGTTCTCTTTTATATCAACAGCTGCTCTTTCTATAAGATGTCTCCCAGCAAGCAAATCTCTTACAGGGGGGAAAAACACAAGGACATGGGGACAACCAAGTAAAATTACTATGATTTTTTATTTCTTAATTTGAAACAAGCATTGAAGTTTGTTCTCAGCCCTTCCTCTGCCAAAGATACACAAGCCCTTTCATCTCCCACCGCATAAAACCAAAAAGAAGCAAGTTGCTGAAACAGCCTGGCAATCTTTATTTCATCCATTAACATTTTATGTTAATTTTGAGTTAAAACTCTGCTGAAGGCAAGTGCCACTCTCTGAGAGAGTGTATCTACCTTCCTGGCAGTGTACAGGTAACTTCTTTTTTAGGAAGCCAGTGTAAGTCTGCTGTAGGACATTGACTACTCGGACAAGATTCCTGCTTTAATATTATAAGAACCTGCCGAAATGTTCTGTGCTCAGTCAGGGCTGAAGAAGTGTGCTGGTGTTCTAGACTTATCAGGTTTGTTCCCTCTGTTTCAGCCAAGTGATGACATTGGTGTGTGCTCACATCTCGGGGAGGGGGGCGAGAGAGGTCTGAGAGATGTTGCATTTCCAGATGAAGAAGGACTGTCTCAGCCAGGTACCCCAATTTGCTTTCCTTTCCCTTTGCGGCAGAGATGCTGGAGCTAAGCAGTTATTGTCATTAAGCTGTAAAAGCAGGGGTCTGCATGAGAAGGAAATGGGCACAGAAAGCCAGCCCCTCCAAAAGGCGACATCCCTCAGACTATTCTGGTTTTAAGAGGCTTTTTAGTTTGTCGATCAATGAAAGGAAGCACAGCTTTTCTGCAAAGGTTCTGATAAATCTTTTTATGACAAGTGGCACTGAACATGTGGCAGGGGCAGGTTCTCTGCAGGTGTGAAAAGGGTCTGCAGCCCACTGAGCCACGCTGAGCTGTGTCAGCTGAGGGTATGATCTCCGCTGGAGAAATGAGCAAAGCGTAACTTAGCCTCCAAATAGCTTTGACAAAACACTTTCTCTTTCAATATCATGGCCTGTCTGAGAGATAGGCTTCTCTTTTCATGACACGTTAATAATGTTGGAGCAAGATGGGATCGGGAGGTGAAGGTGAAAAATAACGAGTAGGTGTTATCCCAAGAAGCCTGTGTCAGTGTCTGCACAATTTCCACTTGCGATGAGTTTGCTCCAACGCTTACGACTGTAATTCATTGCCAGTGGTAGGACACGGGCTGGTTGTGCGTCATCCCCAGCGGGAAATGTAGGAGACAGGACACCCTTTGGGAACTGCAGTGCTTCCTAAAAACTTGTGGGACCACATCCACCCTACTAGTCCTTGAAAATGGAGTTAAAGCACGCTTCTTTGTGGGGGGAGGGAATCCAATGGGCCGGTACAGGTTGTCCATAACCACCCCAGCATTCCCACGCACCAGCGAGCCTTGAATTTACAAGGTCAGTGTGAGTTGCAACTTGATCTAGACCTGCTTATGCGTCTTTTGAATCTCCTGGCTTCACAGTTTTGGTCCTTAGGCTTCATTGCATGGAATCCTTTCTTTTGGGGACAGTATGAGACTCCTGCTTGCATTTAGTGCATCAGCACAAAGCAGCTTGACTTGGTGTTCTGGGCAGTTTATAAAGGAAGTCTCACTGAAATTGTTGTTTATAGTCATAACTGAAAGGCACTTCCTTTTATGTTTCACTTTAAATGCAGCTCTGATGCTTGCTACTCCTAAAATACAAACTGGTCCCTGCAGTTGAAAAAGCTGGTAAAGCACATAAGCGATTCTGGGATTTTCTTGTTTCCGTTAAAAACACCCAATGTCCTGTATTTGCACGGTTGCTAACATGATTTAGGTCTGGCCTGCTAAGCTCTTTTCAGTATACTGTAGGTCTAATTGTACGATTTTTCCGAAGAGGAACACCAGCCTTTCCCCTTTCTATGGCGCAGAAACGCTCCTGCTGTGAACCTGCAGCCGGGCTCAGCGTCCCAGCGGGGCACGGGGGGGCACTTCCAGCCCCACTTCCTTCACCAGGCAGGGAGCGGGGGGTCCCCAGGGCTTCCCCGGCTCACCTCGGGGCATTGCCTCTTTGGCGTTTGCCAGCTTGCAGCCACACCTGCTCGAGGCCACTAAACTCTTTTATGAGAAAAACGCCTTAATACCTTCCAGTAAAAATGATTGCCCGGGTTCCCACCCCCTGTGCCTCCCTTTCCGTTCCCCTCCGCATCTCCGCTCCGAACCCGATTCCCCGCTAGCACCGACAATCCCATCTCTGGTTTTTATACATTTGGTATAAACATTTCCTGGAGCTCATAAACACCTTTGTCATTTATCAGTGCAGTGAAAGATGTTTATTGCCTAAATACGAAAACTATGATGGGATTAGTGCTTCGGGAGTCTCGCTGCCTGATCCTGTGTCGTGACGTTCCCCAAAGGAGGGCCAAATTTGGGGCCAGCTTTTCATTTTGAATACCGAGGGCCCCGCTTTTTAATTACTCATAGTGATGATTGCAACTTCCAGCATTAAACGGCGAGCACTGTCTGACCAAAGCTCATTTTACAGCAGTTCTGGTATGTACCAAATTGAAGGAGGTAAAAGAAAAGGGTCGGGGCGGTGGGGGAGGAAGAGGAGATCTATAACTGGCATGTTAATAAAACTCCAGTTTGTCACTTCAGCAGCACACCCTGAGTGTAATAACTAAGCTTCCTTTCTATACCCCCTATGAGTTCCTTTGTATTGACAGATGCCATTTGTTCATTTACGACGTGATAATAAAAACCTTCAGTTTTACTGAATGTTGTTCTTTTCCTCCCCTGACACTGGGGCACCAAATGGTTTGTACTGCACTCAGCAGGCACTTTTCATTAAAGATCATGACATGAAAATGAACTGTATTTGAAAACCATTTAGGAGCAAAAGTTCTGGGATTGAATAGGCTGCCTATAAACCTTCCTGAGCTAGGAAGCGGCTTCCTGGGTGCCTCCGCACACGCTAGCACAGATTTGCACATGCTGAAATACGGGGTGTCTTTATGTTCAGGCAGCGCTGCTGCATTCGGGAGTCCAACTGCTCAGACTCCTGGAGCAACGATTGTATGTTGGTATCAGTTTCCTGTGATTTTTTTTTTTTTTTTTTAATTTCTATCCACCTTTAAATGGCTCAAAAAATTTTCTTTTGGCTTATCTATACTTCTTTACACTTGTGATTTCAAATGTTTCCAGAAGTTTTCACACACACACACACAAATTAAGCCAAAACTGTAAATTCTAATGGCTGAAAACTAGCATTTGAATTGATAATTAAGCCTTTATTCAGGAATGCTTGTAAACATCAGCTCGAACTATATTTTTAACTACTAGTCAAAATTCAGGCTTACAGCACCCAAAAATGTGACTTGATTTGCAAAGACACCGAATGCTATTGACCTGATACAAATATAAATGCATAGCTTTGGGTTAGACTCACCTTTGAAAATTATGCCCATAAGTTTGCAATGCTTTGTCCAAAATGTAACGCTATAAAATGAGTAAAAAAAATTTAACGGATGAGCAAAGGAATGAACATCATTTGTTCAACACATTTTATTTATTTATATTTATCCTGGGGCATAAGTAGTATTTCACTCTGTAGAGGAGCCAGTTATAAGTTTAGTAGCTAGCTGTATGTTTTGCTGTGAGTAGTAAATTTTAGTTTATGATAACTAGTAATACGTAGCCATAATCTGTATTAATTATTGATAATTAAGCCAAAAAAGTGATTACTAAACCAAAAATAATTTGGCCGAGCTGGAACACAGCCACATACTGTACTCTTTAAGAGAGTGCTCTCGGCACTCTTCCGAAGGCAAAACTCTAGCAACACGTCACAAGCTTCGGCAATGCTGCAATATGACAATGTTAGTCTCTTTTTTATTATTATTTTAATCCCTCATATTTCATTGTATTTGGCAAAATATCTGTAAAATAAGTGTTTACTAACCACAAAAAAAAGGTAATAATAACTGTTATCATCCCTCCCTGATCATCCAGGAGAGACTTTTATCACTAACATTATCACTTGTTGCCAAACAAGTACAGAGATGTTAGCCCGGAGGATGAAATAGTTTAATCATGGGGAAACAATTTGCAGTGCACAGATCTCAGCTGGTTCCCCTTTCATCTGCTCTCAGTTACTAAGCGACTTCTGAAAATCTGTTTTGTAGCTGTAATAAAATTCATTCTATGGTCTCTCACGCACACACCAAATGGTTTGCCTAATTCAGAAGTGTTACAATCATCTGGAACAAAGAGAGAATTCATAAGTTTTGAGAGAGGGTATTTTGGGTTTTTAAATCACATAAACAGAATATTTGTCTTCTAAAAATAAAAAAAGGGGGGGGGCTTCTTGCTTCTGATTCCTTCTGAAAACAAAACAAAACAAAAAAAACCCACTGTGGTCAAGTTAGACAAATTGTTGCAAAGGCAAAACTTCAAATTTAAATTGGCATTAAAATCTCAATATTCAAAATTCATAAACTGTCATAGTAAAACAACATTTTAAAGTCTGTATCCACACATGCCCCCGGAGTGTATTCTCCACATTAAATAAATACAATTTTTAATCTACAGAAATTTTGAATAGTCACATTCCTAGAACTCCAGGAAGAAAAGGAATTTCTGGTATTAGCACAGGTAAAAGCCTCTGTGAAATCTCTTCCCGATCTGAAGTCTGTGGGATTCTTCACAATTATTTTGAGTCTGTATTTTTGTCCTTGTGCTCTTGGAGCAAATCTAGTGCCAAGCCATCTTCTGACTCAAAGGGACAATATATTCTGTTATAAAATTTGGACTTCAGATTAAAGTTCTTTCTTTGAAGCATGTAACTTCCTTGCTTAAGCACCTTGCTGAATTGGTAATAACCCAAGAACATCATGCTGACTTCAGATGACCAGAAACTGCTTCTGTTGCATTAGCAATTAAGCTTCCCTAGGACTTCATGTGTTTGTAGCCCTGAAGTTAGCATAGTTATATCCATTTAACACGCTGTGTTGAACTCTATTTCTCTGTCTTCTCATGTGATATTGAGAGAAAAATACCACAAAACTATTGTTATTTAGTTTTTCTTCTGTTATGCATCATTTGGATCTCAAGTTGTAACTCAACAGCCTGTGCATCAACTTCAGGCTTGGTACATAGCTTGCAACCCATGGAGTTTTGCTAAGTACATTGGAAGCGTAGATAAAAGTGCAGATGAAATGAGGAAATGGAGGATGTGTTCATGGATTGCGTATCAGCAGGTAGATTTGGGTTTAGTTTCATTGTTTCTTAATAGTTTTTACCGAAAGCCACCAACCCTGATGAGCTGCATTGAAACAGCGGCATGATGGTCTCTGATACCCTTTTTCACATTGAATACGACTTTGTGTCAGAAGCAACCCTGTTGAATTAAAAGCCTTTTTTTGCTTGTTTATTTACAGATAGAGTAAATTGGGATTGTTTATCTTTTAATTTTTTATGAAAGCTTATGAAACCTATGTTTGACTGGCTGGTTACAGTCAGCTTCCAAACTCAATTCAGAAGATTATAGATGTAGGGTCCAGGTTTATCTCTAGATTTACAAAAGCCATATGATCATATAACCCATATTATGTGTGTTCTCACTCTCTGTGTAGTTATGGTTTTGACTATTAGAAGACAACAGGTATATTTATCCAATAGCCCCTTTTTCTTAGTATGCCCACAAACAAGCAACTACTTATCAGCATGTTTTTGCTAGAATATTTCAACTTAGTTGAAAGTCTCTTTCAACTTCTAATTTGCTGCCTAAGCATGTCTGTTTCTTACACTTTGATTAGACTAGCAATATATAAAAATGTCTTTTATAATACATCTTAAGAAAGTGCTCTACAACACTCTTTAAACCCCTCTGTACATCCAAATATAAGAAATGGAAATAAATGTATAATGTTTTTCATATCATCTTATCTCTTCCTCTTGCAAAAAAATTACTTTTGCTGAGCAACAGATAACATCTCTCTCTAAGCACAAAGCGCTGGGGTTAATTCAAAGTGTTCCTCACCCTTCTCAGGCTCAACTGCTCGTCAGTGTAACGTAGGCCGTTATTGTGGTCATGCAATAACCAAAAAGAAAAAGTGCTTGGTTCACCCTGTAAAAGGAACTGGTAGAAACCTATCTAAAACAAATCACAGATACAGCAGTGCAGGTAGGGCTGATGTACGAAGGAAAGCAAAGGGAACCTTCTAATTCTTGCGAGCAAAAGCAAGGAAGTTCAGTTAGGTCAGGATGTCTCTCCATCATCAGCATGTCAGATTGCGTCTGTGAGCTACATCAGTCCCTGAGAGAGATTTATTGTTTACTTCTTTACAAAGAAGACGTGTAAGATTCAAATGCAATGGTGTAGAAGTTAGCCCCGATGTGTGGGGTGAGTTAAGCGAGGACAGAAGGTAAGAGGTTAGACTGGTGATGGCAATGGCTAGCTGGTTTCTAGGTGCATTGTTTTTTATCAGCTAAAGCAGTATGGCTGCCTTTACCACCCACCACAGGCCTCTTGTGTCTTTACTCACTCTACTTACCCTTTTGAAATCCCACACTGTGAACCTCCCAGTGTGATGATTTGGACAGTTTACGGTGTGACGCAGGGCAGCTCCAGTCTATGATTCACTCTTGCAGCTGTATTAAACAGAAACAGCCAAGTATTGACAGCTGAGCAAGAAGGTATAATCTAGCTACCAGTCTACATGAGCTGCCGTTAAAAATCCATGATTTGTTCACTGCCTGTGATTTACTCACCATGGCACAGGAGTCAGTTAGCGTAAGTTCTGTATGGGGCATGAAAGGGGTGCGTGTGGCAAGGTCGGGGCCTCTTATAGACTTCTGACAACAATTTGTCCATCAGATATAACATCTCCATGTAGTTTACACAGCTCACTAGTCACCATCATTAACGAAAACCTCAGAAATATTAGTTTAGACAGGAAGAACTGTGCAGAGGGCAGCAAGTTGGCCGAGGACCCTGACAGCCCATGTTCAAGTCCTTCCTCAACTGGAAACTTCCTGGGCAACCTTGAGCAACTTAGCTGCTCTCTCTTTGACTCAGTTTCACCCTTTATAGAGCGAAATGTGCAGATTAAAATGTTTCCCAATGTCAGCATGATGTTGTGACATATCATATTCAGATACTCTGTAATGGGGACCATATAAATTCCATAGCTACTTTATCTGATCCAGCAGTCATGAGTCTGCCTGTCTGAAAGCTGCTGCTCTCGATAAGAAAACATTCCTGCTCTTGAAATTCCTTTTTGCGAAAAGAGTAAGGAAGGTCTCAGTCATGTTCTGGTGAGCAGGTGCCTGTAGCAGATTTAATGGTCACACACTGTGTCCTGGCCCACTGCTGGCACTTTGTTGGGTAAGAGTCTGTAAATGGGCATCGTGGACCCTGGAGAAGGAGGAGGTCGTTTGGCAGGCACCTTCTGCCACCTTTCTACAATGCTGAGGTAGCCCTGGAGCCCAAACCATTGTTTCATCTCTTTTCAACAAACTATGCAGGAATTTTAAGTTACTGTTCTCATGAGTTTGGTCTGTTGTATTTTTTTAAACAGCAAAATAATGGAAATTAATTATTATCATCCCATTTGAAAATTAAACTTTTACTGTATTTAAGTATGCATAGAAGGTCTTGATTTTACCCACTTATGAATGAAGCCAGTTTGATTAAATTTTATCTATCTGTAGCAGTTTTGCATCAAGTTTTAGTGTGTTGCAATACGCTCTGAATATCTTTGTTCATTATGGGGTGACAGCTGACTCTTAACTTTAATATGGTGCTGTATTATTTATCTTCTGGTGTCAAACTAGCCAAAAGAACTCCAGAGCACACACATATATTACTCCATGTGCAAACAAAAAGAGGTTTCCAGGTTACAAATACCAACGGCAACACTGGAAGCGTCTCAACTAGGCAGACATCATGACAGAGTCCATGCAAATCCTTGGAGAAATGCCATTAGTGCTACTTCTGTGAGCTCAAAGAGTCAGCAGCTCTAATACTGTCTGTACACGTGAGCTTCCGATCCCATGGCAGCAAAGTCAGAGACTTGTAATTTTTGTGTGTTTGTTACCAAATTCTCACCTTTCCTTTCTACCTTTTCATTTCATTTCGTCTTCATACAGTCAGTCCTGCAGGGTTAATTTAAATAACGCGTTTATTACTTCAGCAGTTCACAAGAAACGTGATTTGTCTAGTTCTGTTTATAGAGCATGTAATCATTAGAATAAAATAACAGCAAAGATCAAAACAGTTAAACCACCATCTCTTTTTAAACTGACCTCAAGTCTTTCCTGTAACAGAAATACCACTGTGAACACTTCTGAAGCTTTTGGGACCTAAACTACAGTATTTTCCATTTTTAACAATATACATAATTATCTTTTGTTATGGTGTGTTTTGCTGTGTACATATATTTATATTTTGTTGCTATGGTAGTTGCTTCTGGTTTTGAAAGGTAGAGATGTATTATCAGTCAACTGAAATCAGATTAATTGAGCTCCTTCTGATATAAAGATCTCAAATCAAGACAGTGTTCACCTTGTAAAATGCACATTTTTTGGTGGGTTTTTTTTTCCATGCCTCCTGAGATCAGATGCATTAAAATCCACGTGGAGCTAACTTTTCTTTCTCTTCTCACCCCCACACTTCCCCATATGTGGTTCTGATTTTCCCCTCAGGGTACCTATGGGAGGTCTGGAAAACTCTTGGGAGCTTTCAAAGAATGTTAATATGTATAACACTGCATTTTTAGTTTTAAATAAAACATGTAAAGATTTTTCTTTTTGAGGATAAACAAGTAAAGCTGCTAGTTAAAAAGTATTTGTAAGAAAAAGTTCCCTCTTACCATAAAAAAGCTTAATAACATTTAATTGTATTTCATAGCATTTGGCACCCATAGTATTAAGCATTTACAGTTCCTTGTAAAATGTCTGGGCAGCACTGACGTTTAATTCTCCTGAGTTGTTGGGGGTTTTTTCCCCTCTCGATATGAAATTTCTACCTAATGGTCCAGTACAGCATTTGCTGTTCAATCCTTAAGCATTTTGTTTGCCTAAGAGCAGAAGCTGGTCCCTGGTATCTCTGCTGATCTTTACAAACCTCATCTCTCTGCTGTGATACTTACTGTGAGTACTGTGATTGCAATCACAACTGGGAGCAGAGCTTTCTGCTATAAGTAATTCTACAGATAACAGGAATAAGCATTTGTAAGATCAAACTCTCCAGCTCAAGCACACATACCAGCACAAAGACACAAGCACCTTTGGGTAGATGGCAATTTTGTGGTGGCGATCAACATGCATTAAGTTATTGGTTGTAGCTGCACTCCCTCCTTTTACCCTCACTTGAAAAGTTAGCTAGTCAGTGCTTCAGATAAAGACTGTGAAATTTGATCACTGGAACTAAAATGGATGGCTTAGCTGCCTAATCTCCTCCATCCCGTTATCATCAGCTCCCAATCCCCTCCCCACACCATCTTCAAAATTGGGAAATAGCCCCAGACTTATGGGAATATGCTGCTGAGTTAAAGTAAACAATTCTCTGAGACTGTGTGGCCTCAACCACACGCCGCAGGTGGACCTGGTGATGAGACCCAAATGGGGAAAATTAACTTTTGGAAAGATTATAGCATGTTTGTCAGTCGGATCAGCTTGTTAAAGTTGATAACTGATTGTGTTTCAGTAATAGTATCTGAAAATATCTGACGATATACTACTAACTCGTATAATCTGTCTTTATTCCAGCAAATTACCTCTGAAGACTAAATCCTCACAGACAAGGTATGACATTTACAGTAAGAAGTTCAGCATGTTCCAGGAGAATTAGATCTCTCTCATCAACGCAGTACACCCATCAGTGCAGCATACAGACAGGGTAAGAAGATGTGTTTAAAGCAGCCCTTTGAATGAACTCCTGCAATGGAGATCAGGGGTTTTTTGTTTTGGTTTGCTTTTCCCCAAAAGAGACTATTTCTCCATAAGTGCAAATTAAGTTCATTTTTCTGCAGCATGTTGCAGGATCGGTTATTGCTCCCTTCCCTGTGGACAAACAGAGAAGCCAGACTTGAGGTGAGGAAGCAATCCCAGCCGTGGTTCTTTTGTGCCGAGTTTCTGAACTTCACTGGAAGGCATTGTGTGCTGGCTCCCATAACCTGGTACACTCATGCTTCTTCCAAAGCAAACTCTTCCGAGCTTGCTAAATGCACACAGGCTTGCTATCTTGTCAGTGCATATGTTTCGTTAATGGAAGTTCCTTTACCAGAATCACTGAATGAGACGAAAAAATAAGATTACTACTGACATCCCATGTCCCTTTTACATCCATAGACCTCACCGAGAATCACAAAGGGTGAAAAGTTATCTACATTTTCTTGATAGCAATTGTAAAGTACAGCTAAAATCCTAGTTTAATATGAGGTGTTTATTCCATACTGCAGGACCACATAGGCACTCTCATAATATCCCAGATTCCAACTGTATTAGGTGCAGGAAATAATTCTAGCAAAAAGGTGCTTCCTTTTCCAAATTGCTACAATCTGTATGTGAGAAAAGATAAGAAAGTGGGACAGAAAGCAAATGGATTGCGTTAATAGTCTGAACCACTGGAAGTTTCAGCAATATATGTTTATTATTAGGTTTTAACTAGACACCTTATTGGGCCTGTTGATAAAGTATCCCCCTCTACTTTCTGTACTAATGCATTTCCAAAAGATATGAGCTGCTGCTAATTAAGCCAGTTGTGATTATCTGAGGTGTTATACAGGAATGTCATTTTTGTCAGTTTGCCACTTGTCCGTCTGGCTGGGAGCAATGTCTGTGCTCTGGGCAACAGTGAAAATCTCCCAGGTGAAGGTGTAATGTTGTATGTGGGATTGGGGACTTGGCTTTAGTCTTTACAATGTGGCATAAGGATTGCTATAAGAATAAGTAAATGATGGTCTATTTTAATCTATTAGTAGTAGTATACATTATATATTTCTTCTATTGAATTTCAAGTCAAATGTCCTCTATCCAAAAAGAGAGGTATTTCTGACCCTGCACTCCCCATCCCCCTTACACAGCCAAGGACATATTTAAAACTTAAGGGCAAATGTTCCATAAAACACTGCCCAACCCTTTGCAAATTCCCTGCATAACTCTCACATGCATCCTCTAACTTTAGTCCATCCCTACTCCAAAGTTGTAATTTGCCCTCCAGTCCTTTTTTTTCTCTCTCTTTTTTTACAATCTTTGAGATGGCAATTAGCTCAAGAGATGCACTTAGAGCTTTGCTTCAATTACAGATCCCTCTGTCTCAAGCTATATGCTCTGCTGTTTTATGCTAATTTAAACGTCCTTTCGCATGAAACATCAGTCTGAATTCTCTAATTGTTCCCTCCTTATCTGAGATTTGTCTCGTGCTTTCCACCCATGGGTGTGGTGATCTACATCCCACACAGTCCCAAAGGCTAACTCTTTTGCCTGGGCCGAGGTTTTGTTAAAGAAAATCCCTTGAGGCAGAATCACTAAAGCTAAAGAAAAAATAGCAGTATTATTGCTGGCCATTAATACAGTCTTTTTCTCTCTATGGATCTCACAAAGCTTCCCAAAGAGGAGTAAACGTTGTCATCTGCCTTTTACAGGTACATAAACTGAGGCAAAGAGCAGAAAGTTACACCTGGTAGATCTGGACAAAGACAGATCTGATATGGAGCCATGGAGGTTTGGAGTATTTGATGTGTTTGAGGACATTATGCCCCATTTTTCCTTAAATGATGGATGATACTAAAGGGTGATATAGCTGAGCTACAAGGGTTATGATTCTCCTTACTCCTGCATGTCCCTCAGGTTTTGTGGATTTTGTCTTAAACACATGCAGGTAATAACTTGAAGTAAATGTTACTCCTGCTGTGAACCTCAACACTTCTGTCTTCAGTTTAACTCTATCAATGCTTCCCATCCCAGCATCCAAAGGTATCCCTTCTTTCTTTCCATGAAAACACTATGGTGCAGAACAGATTGAAGTAGTGTGTTGGGAGAGAAATATTAGGTTGAGGTACCAGATATTGGGGTACCAACTGCTCTGAAGCAGTCACTGGAAGAAGCACCACGAGATGTCCTTGAGAATTTCAAGGAAGCAAAGAGTGCCTGTCTTCATGCCAGCAGTCCTGGCTGAAAAATGACACTGGACTTAATGGCTGCAGAGACACAAAATTGTATATGACACTTTCATTCTTGGTCTTACTCCTCACCCCCCAAATTTCTGCTGCTGTATATTAAGCATCCCCCTTGTGAAGTTAAAGTAGCTCATAAAAGTGTTAAGTAAAAAGTCAAAACTTACATGGGAACTGTTACATTTTCTCTGTGTGGCCATAATGAGGTTATTTATGGTACATGTAGGAAAGATTAAAGGTTTTCATAATAAAGGAAAGCAAGAGCTCAAGAATTGGGTGCCTCCTAACAGCACTGACTCTCAAGATGGGATAAATCACCCAAGCAACCATTAAAACTTCAAGAAGATTGCTTGTAAACCTCCAAGCAATGCCAATAAAGCATATTCCTTGCCATATAGCAGTCCATATGGTGGAGCTCAGCAGTTTTTCAAAACTGAGGGCTATTCACAATTTAACCCTACTGTCTTTTTCCTTAGAGGGCATAGCGCCAATGAACCACTATCAAATCAATGCAATCTTTAAATGTGGGAGGGCAGGGAACATGGAGAGCAGACTCAGGAGAAGTTAACTTCCCAGGCGGCGCGCTTCTCAAGAGCGGGGAGATGGGTTGGATTCCTGCGCTTAAGAACTCAGCACCGTTTTTCATTATGCTGCTTCTTGGGGGGTTCCCATCATAACACAATGCTAGAGACACATTTTTAGGGGCTTTGGGGAAGTTAGAAAAATATTCCAAGGCCCCTCAAGGTTCTGGTTCATTTGCATTTTAAAAAGTCAAGTCTGCCCGTTCCTTCCACTCTGAAAGGCCAAGGTAGTGAAAACCGCAATAAATCACAATGTAAGCTTGCGTGTGGTGTAACATCAGCAACTGTATGGGACACAGCCAGAAATCCTTCCTTGAGTTTTACAACAGAGGAAAGCCCCAAATCAAAGATAGTCTTCTTTTCTCCTTTTTTATAGTTTTTATTTATTTTTTTTTCCTTCCCTGTTTCTTTTTCAGGAAAACCTAACCTAGATTTAGAGATTTGATCCTACTGGCTCAGTCTGTACAAAGGTAAGTACTGGGGAAAGTGATCTGGGTGTTAATATGGGCCAGCGCTGACTGAAGAATAATTCCCAGAGATGGATCATGTCTGGGCCAAATTCTGCAAGCCTTACCCAGTGGATTTCTCTTTTGTTTCATTTCTTTTTCAAGCCTTACTCAAGGGAAGTTACTGAGTCCAATCTTAATATTAATTCTTAAGCTTGATTTAAGAGAGCAGAGCGAATTTATGAAGAGTCCTAATTCTGCAGACTGCAGGCTCCCCATGGCGACATTCAGCGAGCTTCTGGGGAATTCTGGTAACAGACTCATTTCCCACAATGACAGCTTGATTCTCACTGGGGGATTTCTAGTGTTATTGCATAATAAATAACAATTATTATAATAAAGATAAGGAAAACCTACCAGTATTCAAATAATTCAGATTGAAGCAAATGTTCAGATTTTGGAATTATTTTTTTTTCCCAGCCGATATTATAAGAAAATATTTCTGGGAGGGAAAGGAAGTAAATCTAAATCTCTTATAAATACATTAACATTGGTCACTTGTGTAAATCAATTGGACTAGTACATCAGCTGATATAAATTGTTGTTCTATTAATTTTCATAGAGTTATTCTAAAGCTGAGCTAGAGTAATTGTCTCATTCAGTTGAAATCAGTGGATGTCTTTGTCCAAGGACTTTGGTGCTTATGTGGACTGGGATTTAACAATAGAGGGAGATGGATCCAAAGTGCCTGTCTGTACAAACTAGACTACCAACAGTGCCCAGTGCAGTCTTCAGATATCTTAGTGATTGTTACCATAGACTACCCGCAGACCTAACTTTAACAAGTATTGAGCATTCAAGTCCCCTGGTAAAATCAAGGAAAGCTTTAGGTGATTAACACCTCCAAAAATTAGGTGATAACATCACAGGCTGATCAAGCCAGAATCCTGCGTCTTCCTTGGGAGGAAAAAAAAGAAACGCCAGTGGCAAAACTCTTAGGCCTCAGCATATATTTCTCTCACAGGCATCTTGGGTACCAGGACCCACACTCAGACACGAGCGCTGGGATTGTATGTGGCCGAGCGATGCTGAAGGCCACGTAGGGTTACCTGGGAGTGAGCCTCCCAAGCAATATGGATCAAGCGGGAGCACAGGGGTAGGGAGGCAGGAGGATGGAGGGGGCAACAGCCATGAAAAATCCAGCAAGCGCTCAGACGTGGTGTTCCTGCCTTTGCTTCCACTAACCTGGGAAATTCTAGTCCAACACTTAGCATATAAATGGAGAGAGAGTTTCCTGTCTGGGGACACCAAATTGCGTTTCATGCATGGCCAAAGTGTATTTTCTTTGTCTGTGGGAAGGTCAAAAGCACTAAGGAGTCAGACCTACAGTCAGACCAAAGCAGGGGAAGTGAATTGGGAACTAATATTAAAATACTGTGGCAAATGTGATGCAAGTCTACTAAAATCTCATTCCTATTTACTTCTGCTGCCTTACTCCTCAGAAATGTGTATGTTGCCGGCACAGTGTCTGTATCTGATTTTTTTTTTTTAAAGTGCCCTTCTGAATTAACTATCGTATTTGCGGAGCAGAATCATTCAGCAATCCACCCAGAAATGCCCATGAGATTTGAAGTTAGCCTGGAAATCTTTCAAAGGACACCAAAGATAACTGCACTGGGTCTTCTATTGCATTTCCATTTTATGGCATCTTTTTATATTCTGTAGTAGGCTTTTCTGAATAAAAATGAGACAGCCTCTTAAGAGGCCTTTTTATTATTTGCATTTGGCAAAAACAGCCTTAATGAGCTGTTAAGAGTCATTCCCCAGTCCTATTGTTGGCGATGCATGGGAGCCTGTAAAGTGTTGAAAAGCCAAAAGACAATTTATGATCCCTGATGCTATCCCTTCCTGAGACAATTCTTCAGAAAGGAAGATATCTGGGGAGTAGGAAGTCCCATTATTTAAATGCCTGAGTAACTTTTACTGGAGTCATAACTGTGGAATTTGCTATTTTCATTTCAGAACTATTTACACTCTCTGTGCTCCCCTTAAAAGCAGCAATGTCATGCCTGCACTGCATGTTCATTCCAATCTGCAGCACTAGAGAATAGGAAGATGACTCAAGGAAAATTCCCCATTCATTCCCGGGATTGAATAAATAGCACCAAATTCCAAACAGACACTGATCAATTTACAAAACTCCTTTTTTTTTTTTTTCCAAGCAGCGCTCATGCTTAATATCTGGAGGCAGTGGTCCCTTTGTCAGCATTAGTCACATTAGCCTGGTCCAAACAGATCTGGAAAGTGTAAAGGAACTCCAATTTACTGACATATGGGACAAGAGGGTTATTCAGCACAGTGGGAAAAAAATGAAACAAAGAGTTTCACAAGTTTCTGCAGCAGAGGGACGTGTGGTTCTTGGCATTGTTTTCACTTTGAAAATGGGCAGCAGCCAGTAAATGTCGGAGGTGTTTGTTAGTGACTGAGGGTGCTGAAGAGACAATCAAATATTTGTGACAAAGGCAAAGACCTTGGATGTTATCGTTGACACCCAGACGTCTCAAGAAAAGAGCAAATATTGCATTCATTGTATTGTCTCTTACTGTAAATGACAAAATGACATCTTTTACCAGGCTGATGTGTATTGATCGGCTTCAGCCCTTACTAACTTAAATACTGTAAATGGATGAGGGATAGGTTTGTCTGTTTGACAGTAATTAAGTGATACTCTCACTGAACAAAGAGATGACCCAGCGAGGCCTTACACCAGTGCCATTGTCCCTATTTTGAGAGAACTGTAATCACTTCTACTGTTAATAAAAACAAGGAAGGCATTAAAATAGTGAAAGATTAAAAACTCTCTTGAAGAGGCCGGTTTTTATACAGGAGATATGCTCTTTTAATAAAACCAAACAGTATTGTCCACTGTGATATTTCTATTGTGTGCCTGGCCGTATAATAATCTCAGCGCAACTCAGGTGTACAACGAGCATCCTGTACGGTCACCCAGCACCCAGAATTGAAGCATATTTAAGAGGAGGGAAAAGTCATTCAAATGGTTAATTAAAGCACCTGGGGAAGCTTGATATAGTAACTGGCCAAAAAAACCCCACCACAACCCAACCAACAAATGGCTCCAAACGCTGTTGTGCCTCTGATAAGAAACTCCCTGCTACGATCCGTCGTTCCAGCATACCCGCCTGTCACCCCAAAGGTGCTGAGCGGGTGCTAGTTAAAAAGAGAGCAGAAGAAACCCAAAGCTGCTACAGAAGAGGATTTGTAGCCAGCTCCAAGCCCCCTAATCTGAACAGGAGGTGGCTCATTGCCTGATTTTGGTGCGTGGCTCTGCACTCACTGGGACAATTCCATAGGGAGCGTGATGGGAACAGTCTCGGGGCGCGGGATCGCTGTGGGGTACACCACGGCACCCTGGCCCAGGGCAGGGGGACTCGTGCCTTCCCTTCCTTTGGTTCTTGGAGGGTGGTGGAAATCTCCCATGGGGGTGGTAGGGGCAATCTCTGATTTGGCTACCACCTTGGCACAAGTAGACCCGGGCAGTGAGAATTCAGCCATCGTTACATTCGGCTTTTCATCTGGTTTCAAAGGGCACACCATGTGCTTTATCTGGATTTAGATGTATAATTTAAAAGCTATTTTTTACTAAATAATCAAACGTGTAATTTGATTGCCTTCCTTTTATTGATACATGTAATAGTCACTTACGTTCTACTGTAACAAGAGTAGTGTCCAAAAATAAAGCAACTTGGTCTTACTAAAAATGCCAGCGGAGGTTCTACTTTTTAGTCCTGTCTCCCAGGAAGCATGATAAAGTATCAGATCCCGCAGTGATTTTTCCAGATCAAATTTCCATTGATTCTAGCCTGTGGCTGATCTCTAATTTTTTCAGGCACAATCACATTTTTCTGTTTGAGTTTGATTTTTGAAATCCCCTGAAACATCAGGGTCTGACTCTGACCTCGCATCCTGAAATGAGTAGAGTGACTTGAAGACTTACTCCTTCTTCCATTAATAGCAATATAACCACTGTATAATTTTGTCTTCCATCGGGGAAATATTGCCTTGCTGTTTCGTTCTAGGCTAAGTAAGTCCTTTGTCTGAAATGTAATCATCAGCAATTACCCATGTGCAGAGCATTTTGTCACAGTTACTTACTGCTCACAAGCCAGCCATACATAGTAAACAGATGTGGGGCCAGCCTCTCGCTGGTGTAAGCGGCTGTGAGAAGTGTGACAATACAGCGATGCAAATCCACAACAGCTGGATTCTTGGCTCCTCACTTGGCTTCTGATTATTTTAAAATGTTCTTTCCTTCTGTAATTTTATTTGCATAAAAACACAACACAATAATTTGGCTACTCGCCCTCACGCTGTGCATAGAAGCAAAACAGCTTAATACTGAACTGAGCAATCTTTTTTTTTTTTTTTTCCTGAAATCACGTCTGTCTTTCTTTCCTATGCTGTGACTTGCAAAAGTAACTTACAGTGCAGCTGGGTTATGTGGTAAAATGAGTAATTCGTAGCTGTTAAAAGAAAAGGATTATTCTTCTGTTAACTCACGGAGCAAAGCTTCCCAATAAATGTCGTATTCTGCTATGCACTGAGTGCTTTTGTCTAGTTCATAGCACAAATCATACTGTTCCCCAGTGCTCATCCACAGCAGTATTCTTTAATGCTTAACTCAGTGACCTCACAAAAATAATTGGTGTGAAGCAAATTTACTTAGCCCTCCGCCTTTATTTGCAGACTGAATGGCTCAGAGAATTGTGCATATTGTTTATGGAAATGAAGAGGGAGAAAAGAAAACAGAACGTTACTCTCCAGCTAAAGATGGGCCCATGCACAGAAGAAACACAGGGGCTTAGCATGATGTCCCTGCCTGCATTATAGACACCTAATGAGAGATGCTGATCGACTAATACAACTGCAAATCAGTTCAGTGACTGTGAAAATCCATTCCAGCTGCTGTGATTTAAAACAGTTAACATTTTTGACGTTGTTCTTAAGTTAAAATTTCAGGTTTAACTGTGAGGTTTGACTAATAATTATCCCCCAGATGCAAATAGTAATGATTTATGACCAGATTTCTGTCGATTTACACATGAAAGAATAAGCCCGATTCTCATTTCTCTGTATAAATCTATGTAAAAAGCCCTGTTTGAGGATTTTCAGCGTAAACTGGGTTCCAAACCCAGGCCCTCGTTTCCAGCTGCCCCTTGGTTCTGTGTCGTGACACAGTCAGGGAGCCCACGCCTGGCAGCTCCTTCCACGTCCAGAGCCTTTAGAGGAAGGCAGAGCCGGGGCAGCGCGGGGAAGGATGCTGAGGGACAGATCAAAACACTGGTTATTTGTGCGCGTATATATTTATATGTATATATATGTAAATCTTCCCTTTGGGAAAAAAAAAAACAACAACACAAAAAAACCCCCCACCAAAACAATCCCTTAGTTTAAAACCCGGTGATAGACGGACCAGAATAGTTTTGCTTGATGTGCATGTGATATAACCATACCACAAAAGCAGCTTACCAAACAGCTTGCAGAGATTAGCTAACAAGAACTAAGCTATTCTTTTCAGAAGGTGTTATTAGCATATTTTTCATCAATACTATACTTAACAGCTACTACATAGCAGGAAGTGGTATTTAACCTCTTGTTACAATGTAACGAGATTACTTTGTATGGTTATGTTACATTCCATTCATGAAGGCCCTCCTGTGTCCAGTTAATTAGATTCACTGTTTGGCAGCATTAACTGGAAGAAAATGCAACAAAATGAATTTGAAATATTGAAATTTTAAGCTTGGTTTGGTTTGTCTTTCTTTAAGGCTATATTGAGAGCTATCTAAAACTTGATGTTGAGAGAGAAATGGCATTCATTAGAATATTCTGCTAGGTACTGATGAACATGGGTTTTAACCACTTAAATCCCCAAAGTTTAAAGGAAAGCTAACTCCCAAAGTTACAGCTATCTGAAATAGATGAACATCACCTGATTTTTTTGAGGCAAAACCAGGTGAAACTCTTTTTCCTTGATTTGGCTATAAAACTCCAAGCTGGATGGGTCTCTTACTGTAAGACTTTTGCTTTTCAGTGAATTCAGGCTTGGTTTGGAAAAGGACAGGAGTAGTTTGAAGAAATTGATCTGAATTTAGAGTTTAGAATAAAACTATGAAGCAGGTGAGTCTTGTGGGATATTGTATTTCTCTTTTGATTGACTTCCATGGTCCTAATAATTTGCCCTTTTTTCCCACCCCCCAACCCCTAAAGATTTTCTGGGTTGCAAGACAGATGCCAGGAATGCTAGTTGTTATCTGAAAGATTCAATGTTAATTAACAAAAATAATATGAAGGAAAAAATAAACTTACAGCAGCTGCATCTAGTTTGGCAGAGTTATAGCAGCATCTCCCTCTTGTAGAAGCTGTTCTGTGCTTCTACAAAAAATGTTGAAAAAATAGTTCTACAAGCCTGCTTTTCCATCTTCTGTAAAAACATGGGTTTGCCTCTGTGTAAAAGAAAAGAAAAAAAAAACCAGCCTAATGAAATTCAGCGATCTAGCTTAACAATGCTACTATTTTGCTGTTTGGCTGTACAATGAGCATGCCTGGCTGTAGTATTATAGGCAGCAGTACAAAAGACACACCAGATCTCTTTTTTTCTTTTTTTTTTTTTTTTTTTTCCTCCTCCTTCCACCCACCTTCCTAAGACTCATCAGCACAGCCCTTGCCCTCTGGTTGCTGGTGGTTTTTTTTAAGCCAAAGGAAAATCTGTAAGTGAACAGGAAACATGTGTTTTCATACCCAAGATTAAAATTAAAAAACAAATTAGGAAAAAATTGTCCTTTTCTTTTTCTGCATGAAAACATGAAAGATGAATTTAGATGAATTTAAGTTATATTGAACTGACTTTTTAAAATATTCTGGAAGTGCTAATATGCCATCATGAACTTTACAGGGTGCCTAGTTAGGTGGGTGAGTTAGAGGAGCTAAAATCCTAGGGACAGCCAGAGAACAAAGCATGATTTCTGTTTTAGGAGCATGTTGATGTGGATTAAATCCCCAAGTGAAATGATACCCTGCAAAAGGAGGGGATGAGTGGTGATCTGGAGCACCTTGGAGCCTTCCCTCGCTTTTCCAGGACGCGGTGTTTGCTGGGGGGGTGGCAGAGGCGTTCTCCATCTCCTTGCTGACAGCTCCTCCCAGGCAGCCCCCACCCGAGGGGACAGGCCCCTCCTGTACACGCTCCTCATCCTTTCCAGTGCGAAGGCAACTTTCCCTGACATCGGTAGCAATTTTCTGGGCTGCCGGACGGATGCCTTAGGAGCTGAGAGGGAACGTGCGGCCGGCTGAGCTGCAGCATCGCACCAGTCTGCCCAGTCAACGTGCCAGAGGGGACCCCACCTCAGCCAGCGCAGTGAAATGGGCCTCCTGTTTGTGCTTCACACACTGCTACTGCTGGCCAATGTCTTAAATTAAACCAGCTGTCATCCCAGCTTCCCAGCCAGGCTGCTTCTGCCCTCCTTGCCCTGGGCCAGGGGATGTGGGTAGGTGCAAAGGGAGCACCCGGGAAGGCCCCCTCCCCACGCACTGGGTGCACTGAGCCCCCCAGGATTTCACTCTCCAGACCTTGCACCAGACAAGCAGTGCAGCAAATCTCAGCTTTGCCGCTGCTTCTTCTTCAGATAAATTCTTTAAAACGTTTTATTTGTGTGTTTCCAGGCTCCAAAGTTAATTTAAAGGGACACTGCCAAGGTTAGCAAGCTCAGAATTTGATTTGACTGGCTGTGCCTCTTTCCTAATAACTGTTTGAAAAGTCTAAAAGTCTGCGTAGTTCTACCTCTTTTTTTTTTTTTTTTTCCTTCTGTCAAGACAAAGATATTTCTCCAGGGAAAATATCAAAGCTGCAGGTTTGACTTCACGGGCAATCCTGCTAAATCTGCCTAGTGTTCATACATAATGGAGGAAAAGCAAATTAGAATGAAAGCAAGCTTCCTTTTCAAGCTTTCCAAAGGAATGAGTTTATTTAAAAAAAAAAAAAAAAGCTGAAGCAAGAGGAGGATTTTATAAATGGTGTACAACTCTTTAAGCAAAACTCTTTGAAATTTAAAAACCAAACAAACATAGCAAGTATTTGTCAGTGGATTATGGGGCACTTATTGACTCCTACAGTGGTTCCCACACTTCCCAGGGTCACACTTTAATAGTCTCCCCTCACATCTGCTCCAACCCCTCCAGATATAACTGACAAATCCTGACATCCAGACTTCTCTACTGTAATTACTGTGTGCTGGACTTATCAATTATTCAATCAATAACCTATAAGATGTATATCCTCCTATATCTATTTGCAGAATCTTCCTTTCCCTCATTACTGTGACATTGTTCAATGAAACAGAACATGGTGAAGCTTTGGAGTTCTTTGCTTCTAGGTTTTTTTCAGGAATGAAATGAGGACACCTGCCTGTGTTTCAAGGGCAGCTAAGCCTCTTACTTGTCTACGTTCTTAAGTTGTAGAGACAAATGATGTAAATATGAACCCTGAAACTTGCTCCTAATTTCAACAGGACTGTGCTTATTTTTTGCAGATGTTCTCAGGAAAGCAAAGGAAGCTCTAATACAGGCACTCAAAGAAATCTTTGCAGTGCTGGGGTCACCATCAACAGATGAATGACTGAGGCATTTGGAGTTCTTAGCATCTGAACATCAAACTTATGTGGTCCCTCTGCAAGTATGCTAGAACTGGTCACCTTGTCATCACCACTGGCTGAGAGATCAGTGATTTATTTTAAGATGCTGTGGAGTATGGATATCGCTAACAAATTAAATGCCTTGCAGTACTTCATATAAACCACATAGTGCTCAAGAAATAACTTCCCAAGTTTCAGCGTATTTTTCATGTCTTTCTATACAACCTGTGACTCTTAAAACACCACTTGCATTGCTCCTGCTGGTCAGGATGGCAAGCATATTTTACACACTGTTTATCAGGATCAGACCCATAGTATTTTCTCTTACATGGAGATAAAATATTTTACCTCCTCAGATGCAAAACACTCCTCCAGAACTGTTAGAAACACTGTGAATGAGAACTGTGAAACACTGTAAATTTAGTTGAAAAGTTCCATTTCAACTAATTTGTTATTTTTCTACTTTCGAGGATAATCAAACCAGATTTGATTGTCGTTTTTTCCTCTCTTTTCTGTATGCTTTTGGCTTTTTTTCCCCTGTTCCTCCTTCTGGTGCTGTGATAGGGAATGAGAGAAAACACTTTAAAAAAAAAGAAAGAAAACCAACACACACCACTTTTTTTTTTCTTTAAAGAAGGATTATTATTCAAATAACTCCTGAAAAGCAGCTTCAAATCGAATTTCTTCGCTTTGCTTTTGAGACCTCGCATATTTACCGACGACTCAGAATTACAGCCAAACCTCCGCGGAATCCTTTCTGCAAACTAGAGCAGAGCAGAGCGCCCTAGCAGAATTTTCGAAGTTCCTCACGGGAGGAACTTTAGCCACGGGAGCTTTATCTGCAACTCCACTGCAATGAGGAGCTGAGCTTTCTCCGGCAGAACTTACCAGGCGGTCTGTCCTCCGGTAGGTGTGCCGGTGAGCCCTGTCAGCCCCGGTGCCGGTGCCCCGGTGCCCGGGTGGCGGAGCCCCGGCGGCGGGAGCTGTCCAGCAGGAGCGGCCGCCGGGCTGCGCGGAACCTCCCGGTTACCGAACGGTTTCTCCAACCGGCACGACCAGCCAGGCCAACAAAATGCCGCTTTGCTGTTTTATACTATCGGGGGGGGAGTGTTTGTTTTCATCTCCTGTAAATGGGACGGAGCCGCATCGACCTCCCGAAGCAAGAAGCTGTATAAGGGAAATGATGGGCGATGAGTCACTCTCTGCTTTATGAGCATAAGCGCGCACGCAGGCACGTACGGTTACAGCCGCGGCGTTTGTGCTGAGGAAACGTACTGCAGCCCACGATACCGTGGTTTGGCCGCAGAGCGGGTGCCTCTCGCGCCTTAAATCGTTCCCGAAAAGGAAGGGTTCACCTGCACGGGCCACCACGGGAAATTCGGTTCCGTTTACCTTTCTGTAAAACTCTGTGTAATTATATTATAGGTTTTTAAAGGCTTCGTTGCATCACCTGTGTGAAACGGGTATCTGAAGAAGCTATCTTAATCTCTTTCTGCAGGCTTTTCTCAAGCATCTTTCCCCCCCCAGAAGCTGTCCTAGCTTTTAGGACACCTTCCATCTCACCTCCCACTGGTAAGCCATTAAGCTTAAGACCAAAACACAGCACATCTGCTCCACTTATTGTGTAAAAAGATAAGGGATAACTATATATGAGGGATCAATTATTTGGCTGTAATTCAGCAAGGTATGGAGCCATGCACCAAAACTTAGATGCACACGTCCTCTTGGGATTCCTTATATGCTTAAAGTTGGGCACATGTATAAGCAGTCTGTGGAATCAGGCCCTAAAATGGCATGCTATTGTTCAGTATAAATTATACTTTAAAGCTCATTCTAGAGCACCGTGGTAAAATAAATCTTTATCTTAGCTACTTAGTACTAATGAAAAACAATATGATCGGTACTTTTCCTATAGCAATTCACTTAAAGAGAAATGTTGTACAATTACAGAGAATGGTTAACCATGCTTCTTGATCAACCTGATAATTAATAGGAATAGAGAAAAAGCCCTGTATTTCTGAGTGCTGATCAGGCAGCAAAGGCACTCCAAACATCTGAAGAAAAAACAGTTTGTTAATTGCTGTCTAGACAGTTTATTGCTGCAATAAGATCAAAACACAGAATACTGAGGTTTGTGGTATGAATCATGCAGACTAAACAATTGTTTTATTGCATTTACAGAGCACTTGATTTATAACGCAGTCAGCTTGGTAATAAAATTCCTCCATTGTATATCCTGAATAATTTCACCTCTTTTCACATCTCTCTGTTTTAATTCTATATCAAGATGTTTTAAAAATGTCCGGATGGAGGGGGCATTACTGTCATGTATATATAAAGTTACTTATCTCGGCTCTCTGTTATATCATCATGGAGCACACAACATTCAGCTGAGCCTTGATCAGCTGATGGTATTGTGGATACACTGGAGAACAGATTTATTGGGCTGCAGTCTACAGTGAGTGCACTAGAGGGAAAGTAAGATTGTCCCATTGCTAGAGGTTTCGTCCCACTTCACTTTCAGCCAAAAGGGATCAATCAGGCAAGTGACTTTTTTTTTTTAACTTTATTACTCTACAAAACTTTTTTTACTGAGAAGAAAGATTCATCTCTCTGCTTCTGTGGGTATCTCTGAGGTTGAAGGGGAGTTTTTCTGGGAACCAAGAAACTTTTGGTATGATGGAAATTCCTCTTGGCTTTATTGAGCGCTGAGCTGGGCTAAGGGAATAGTTGCATGAAATCTGAGTCTGTGCAAAGTGCCAAATTTCCCTGGGAGCATGAAGTGATATTGCCTCTGTCTTTGTATAAGACAACTTAGTATTTTCTTCATTTCCTGGTTTTGACGAATTGTCATCATCCCAATATCCATGAAGAGCAAAGAAATAATAGATCAGATTGTAGTTCTGGAGCAAAATCAAAACAGAGACCTAAATATTGAGAATCCTAATTTCACAAATCACAGACTGCAATTCTGGTCCCGTTGAGTACAGTGGAAATGTTACCATTGATTTCACTGGGTCACCATTGCACCTACAAATTTAGTGAACTGTTTCTTGATAACTCTGACAGTGCTGGGGTAAAGCAGGATGATATTTCTCACTTTATAAGTGCCTGTTTACGTAAGATTTTGAAGTAAAAGCTGTTTGGGTAGGTTTAGATAAGTATCTTTGACTCAATATTGGGGAAAAAAAATCCTTCTACAAAGTAATCCCCTGATTAAGAAGATCTGTGCTGTTTCATTGTAATAACTTGAATACCATCACTGTAGGCGTATTTCAAGTTAAGCTCTTTAAAAGGGCAGGCCTACCAGGCCTGACTGGTAAAATATGTCTGAAGTGGAGGTATCTTTGCATATAACCACACTGGGCTTCACCAGTAAAAGTTGATATTCCTGATGGTCAAATGAAATTACTTCTAAAATAGCACTAGGTCTGTATGAAGACACTTCCACCCACAAAGCTGCTGTATGGACACTTCATTGTCTCCTGGTACAAACTGCGCTCCAGAGAAATGACACAAAACAGTCCAGTACAAATTTCAACTCCTGCTGCCCATCTTCATGGCATGTGGAAATCAGTCCTGGCTCTCTAAAATCTCCCAGTATTACATTGCCTGTCTGCCTTGTAATTCCTCTTGCAGCTCTGCAGGAAGACCAGAGTGGCTCCGTTTCAAGCTGCATCCGGACCTCCAGCTTCCACCGAGGGCAGAACTCACCTTCCTGAACATCCTTAGCACACGAAGAGCTGAATTTGCAGGGAAGATATGGTCCCTGAGAAGTGCAGAGGCAGGAGCGCGTTGCAGAGGAAGAACACTGAAGGAAGGAGCCGACGTGAGTGAAGGTAGGACTCTGGGTACGAACCCAGACAGTGTCTGTCTTGTGACTGATCCTACAGGCTTTACGTTTCTGGAAAGCAGGATTCTCCAGAGCACACTCAGGTGAGGATCCTGTTGAAGGCTAGGGCTTCAGCTGATGCACTTTCAGAAGAGACCCACAGGTTCTTGGAGACCCAGACAAACTTAGACACACAACCCAGTGAAGAAGGGAAAGACATTCAGGTAGATACTATGTTCCCTAGAATACCACCTCCAGAGACCTCTATTCTTTCTTCTCTAAATGACAGAGAAACAAATGCAAGCAGAAAATGAGAAAGTGCCTTTTTAAATTAAAAAAAAAAAAAAAGAGTAGCGGTGGTCTTAGACAAAAGCAAGACAGGCAAATGGGCTTCTAGCAGCATAAATCAATGCCTTGTGAACAGAGATGCTGCCAAGAATACCTCAGATGTAAACAGAATTCAGTAATCTTGCAAGCAATCCAGGAACTGATCATTTAGACCTAGAGATTTTCATGAATAAAATCGTAAAGTAAATCTATAACATTGATGTCAATAATGCAGAACTATAGTTTTCCAGTTTTGAAAGTCCAGATAAATTATCTTGTTACTTTATAACAAAAGAGAGAGTCTGTTGCTGCATGAGAGGATTTGGCACTAAATTAGGTGGTGGAAATAGCAGCAAAAGATCTTTTCAGAGTCCAACTTCTACGCAGGTGTTTCTTAAAGCTGAGTAAATATTTCTAGAAAGGGTGCCTTGGTTTTGCGTGTTAGGACGCTGGCTCACACTGCTCGAGCTACCGGAGCTCTTTGATACCAATTCAGGCAGTTTTCTCCTCTGGATCTCCAATGCTTCATGTGTAACACGATGTCAGTCACCAGCACATTAAGCAAAATTTGAGGTGCCATTCCTGCATGTGTTTCCCAAGATGCTCTAGAGCCCATCCTCTACTGCAGAGGACCTACCAGGCAGCCCTTGCCACCCCACTACGAATGGCCAAAATGCACTGACAAGAGTCAAGGTATTCTTATGAAAAACTTTAAGAGAAAATTAGGGGAATTTGTTTTGCCCGTTTTTCAGCCTAATTTTTGCTTACTGGTCCCTGATGGCCTTGAGCGTGTTATTTTAGAGAACAACTTCCCCCACCTGCTCGGAGTGTGAACCCAGGCAGGAGGGCAGCACAGATGATGTGTCCTCTGGTCCAAAACTGTCCTCAGGACAAAAGAGCAGAGGAATTTATGGTGGGGAAAGGCAAAGTGAGAGAAGGGTTATGTCTAGGGAAAGGCACCAAAATGTTGTAGGTACTGTGAGCAACAAATGTAGGTGCTGAAAGGCGTTATGGACTAAAGACCCAGGGAATTATAGTGTGTGACAGCCGGTGCTCTTCTGGCAAAGCACCTTCTTTCCCATCAGTGCAACACAAGCTGTTACAAGCACACATACTCGGGGGCAATCAGCCCTTCGTGCTTTCCTTTACATGGCTTTAAATGCTGTTAGAAGTATTTCTGTCATTTATTGCTACTCAATAAAGTTTTATCTTGTGAAAGTCATGATTTATTTACTCCATCTTGCAGAACAGACATGTGTGCTCTCCTACATCAGCCCCCTTTACCAGTTTCATAAAATGTGTTAACAATTCATTTAAAATTCATATACAAGCCAAGTACAGTTCCTTCACAAAGCTGCACCGAGTAATATAAAGCAGCACGCGCCCTGACATATGGCACACTGACAATGTATGCTCTTAACGTCTCCCTCAGCTCTAAGTACTTCAGTGTGCTTTTGTAATTGCTCTTGCATCCAGCCGGTCAAACAGCATCTTTCTGTTTTCCAGTTATCATAGAGCTTTTGCTAATTTTCCTTCTCAGCTACCAGGAAAACACAGATTGAGAGAATAGTTGGTTTACAGACGGACTGGTCAAGAGTTTATCTCCAGCCCTTCAGTTTATCAACCGCCTGTTTAACAGGGGGCTTTCACCTGCCCACACAAGATGCAGCTTTTTGCTGATCTGTGTGTGAGTTACACAAGCAAAAAGGTAAGGTGAGAATCAAAATGATTCTATCCCAGTGTGCCCCTCTGGGAAAATCATCTTTGCCTGTAGCTCTTCCAACAGTCCTTCTTCTGAAAGGTGCAATCACCCTGTGGCTTCAGTGACCTTTTACTAATGGCTGTGAAATATCTCTGCTTATTCCCTTTGCCTGGTATATTTGGTTTTACTGCAGCATACCTGCTCAGAGCACTGATATTTTCATTTGCCAACGCCGAAGGACCCTGGCTCTGAACCTGACCCAGGAACATCTCGCCTCCAGGCTCCTCGCAGCAAGATGCCCCACTTTCAACCTCGGCCAGGCAAAGAAGACTTATGGGGACACAACCTCAGACTTCATTATCCTCCGGTATCTCACAACATTTGCATAATTCCCAACACAACGAGACGTAAGGGATCTGTGAGATCTCTGCAGCGTGCTTTTCCCCTTCTATTGCTATTTTAACAGAGCCATGCACTGGGACAGACAGCTTGATGTTTGTGAATTCCAGAGGGAAATCGAGGGGCAATTTTGAGCTGACCTAAACAGTAACGATAATTTTGGGGTGTGGACAGGACCAAGCGTGTGCTTCAGGCCCTAACTGTCCTTCAGAAGAGCACCCGGCTGGGCGGCTCTGCTCTGTGTGAAGTTAGGAGGAGTCCTTGCTGCATTCCTCACAATGTTGCTACACACATTTGTGCAATATTTGGCTTATTTGTGCAACATAATTAATGAAACATGTCTCATTGGCACCAGCATCCCTAGGGACCCTAAAGCAAATGGGAGCCTTTGAAGCCTTAAAGGGTCTTAAAAGCAGAAAATATTTACCACAAGTTTATTAAACCAAGCTTTACTGGTAATAAATTAGCAGCCTGTAGACATGCCCTTTTCTTGAGAAACTGACATTAATCTTTTAGAAAAATACAGCAACGATTTGCAATGTTCATAGCACCTTTCAATCTTTCCATTCAGAAGCTGCCGATGCACTTTGCTACCAAAACCTCTAAGCTTGGTAAGGTGTCCCTTCCCAGGGCAGGTCCTCTGCAGAAAACAGCAATGAGTCAAGGGACTCCTGTCCATACACAGTTCTCAGAAAGTCCATGAAAGACATCAAGCCTTATCTAGCGCTTACAGGTGCATGTGAGCAAAACCCCCCACATAACACCATCATGTTATTCCTTTTCCCGTAGCCACTGATCCATGACACTGGAAGTATTTTAAAGACATTGACCCAGAGTCTCGGTAATTCAGCTGAGGGTGGCCGATATGTCTGTTCTGTCCCTACATCTGCAGTTTAGGTTATGTGATCTTACTGTGCCGTTTCAAAACCACAAAACGCTGCGGGAGCGGGGGGGCTATGCATTTGCACATCCCTTACACTGCACCATTGTATGGTAAATTATATTGGAGCCTCTCCTGAGCTCATTAACAAAAGCCCATTGTTTGAGGGTGTTATATATCCCACGTGCTCTGCCCAGGAGTTATAGTTGTATCATGAAATTGTTGGCGAGTTCACATGAGAACTGTTTTCTAGTATTTCTCTTTGGATTTTTAATGACATTTGTGCAGGTGCACAGCTTAAAAAAGGGCTTTTTTCTCAGTCTACGGAGCTGTTCCAAAATGCAGGTGGAGCAACAGCCATTCCCAGCAATGCCTGATTTTTAACAACAATCTCAAAATTTTCTGTCGCTTCGCCTAGTATTACTCAGTTTTATTTACTAAGGGTGTGATTGAGTATCTTTCCCTTAAATAGGGCATATGAGTGGGGGCCAGCTTGTACAGTTCAGTGAGAGCTAAATCAAGTCCAAGGCAATTGCACTTGAGGATGTGTACAGATATTAAGAAGTTCATCTTCTCAGTGTAAATGCTGTCTTAAGTTAATAAACAATTAAGTTTTATTGCAGGATCAGGCGTTATGTGCCAGGCAGTATATCCCTCACTGTGTTTGACATAACCTGATAACTACCTAAAAGGTCTAAAACCTGTGGACTGGCATCTGTGACCATGGCTTCATAGCAGAAAGGGCTTGGTGACAGAAAAGCCTTAGAGCGTTCTTGCCCCATTGCACCTTTCCCAGTTGCTATTCTGAGCTGACTCTCCATCCTTTGATTTTTTCGTGTGTGTGTTTTTAAGCTGGATCAGTTCCCTGAGCTGGATGACAGACTGATTTCACAACTAGATGGGCCAGCACAGCAAGGACTGTGGTGCATGGAAGAAGCAACGTGGAGGGAGTCCTGGATTGTTGGAAACCACAATTGCCTCAAAACTCGCCGTAACGTGAATCCGCAGATAAGGTTAGTCATAGCCTGCAACATGCAGCTGATGACTGACCCCATGGGAGAATAGCTTCCCAGCAGCATTGTGCAAGGGGCTGATACTCTGTCTTCCTAAATCCTACAGGGCTGAAGCTTATTTGTACAACAAACAAGGCCCGGTTGGAGTTTGCTGTGTAGAATTGTGCCTCTCTAATATAATTCAGCTGTGTATGTATTTCATTGCAAAGAAAATACAGCTATGGCTTCTACTAGGTTCCTTCATCGCTGGCCATTACATTAGTGCTAAATGTTTGTTTGATTTATACGTGTTCAAAGAAGTGCATTGGGCAGGATTCTGAATAAACGCAAATCAGAGGTGAATCATCTAAGATATTTGGAGTTACAGGCACAAGCGGGATCTGAGTCAGGCCACTTGTCCTAGTTTCTGTCACACAAACACTAACCCTTATAAATCATTAATTTCCAGACTGTTTATTATCCAGGGGAAGTAACAAAACAGTAGTATCACATAACACATCCTAAGAATGCCTTGTTCATTTTAAGAGCAAATAAAACTAAATAGCACCAAGTTGTTAGTGATGCAGCCTACGAGACCAAGCAGAAACACAAAAAGGGGGCATTAATCAGGCTGAGGCCACAAAATAAACAGGGGAATGGGTAAAAAAAGAGAAAGGAAAAAAAAGGTTGGACAAGAGCGACTTCACATAGACTATCTTCACACAGATATTCTTTGTTTACTGTCACATGGAAATTTCCTCTGCTCATTACATGGTGGGGCTTTCACTGGGGACGTCGCAGCAGTGCTATTAGAGCACGAATGGGTTCCACAGCTGCTGCTGCTGTTACCCTTATCCGCCTTTCTCACAGGAATAATTTACCACCTATCCACAGGCAGAGAAGAGAGCAGAGCCACCGTTTCAAAAAAATAATCATCAAAATTAATTACTCCGTCAAGAAAGCAAACTTTTTGTTGTTTTGTTAGCACGGCCCCTCCTCTAATGTGTTTGTCATATGTCACCCAGGAGCCGCTTGTGATGAGGTAACGACATGAATTCCCATCTGAAGATGAGGCAGAGAAAGAGCGAGGGTGATGTTTATCTTTGCTATAAGTCCGCTGAAGTGCACCTTTCCGCGCAGCACCGGCTCCAGGGGCGCAGAGAGGATCCTGCCGTGGGGAGAGGACGCAACAACCCACAGACACTGCCAAGGCACGGAGATTCAATCACGCACCTTGCTCCAAAATACCACGACAGAGTTGCGAGCAGGAAGATGAGAGCTAGCTAAAATAGGTGGAAATTCTAATTTGTTTTGTAGCCTTTCAACAGATAGTGCTGACAGCTGAGAAATGCACAGTTATTTATTCCTTGCAGGTTTGCTAATACAGCCATGCCAGAGACCGGACTGCTTTGGTAGTGTCGAACCTCACCAGCACAAAAAGTATTGGCTTTTTGTCAATTTAGCTTAAATGACTTCCCACTTTCACTAGTAAAAAGACCTTTTCTGGCCAATATACCAGAGTTTATATTGAGCTGGTTTTTTCGTTGGCCTTATTTGTCAGTAAAGTATTGTACCTCTAAAAGAGATGTTAGCAAAACCGTAATCCAAGCCTCACACATTATTTTGGTCCATATGTTATTTATTTTAATCTCTTAAGGTTCCAAAATACTATATATTTACAGTTGCCCTTTAAAGTTATTGTTAGTTACAAAATATTAGAAACATAGTTTAACCTATAAAATGCATAATTAAATTAATCTTTACCATGCTTTTTTTACTTCACACAGGAAACATTTTAGTCTGATGAATACCATGGATATATAATTAGTACTTTATACCATAAACTAGATTATAACTTACACTGTCCACCCTGGCTCCAAAAATCCTTGCAGATTTTAATTCAATTGCTGCACTTTATCTGGATGAAAGCATTTGAATTCTATTATTATTATTATTATTCTGTGTGGATTTGTGCCTTTATATAGGTTAGATGTGGTAGTAGTTTTAAAAAGAAGTTTAGTGGAAGTCTCAAATTAGGCATTTGCATCTATATTTAGGCATCTACCAGATCTTAAATGCTGAACATCTGATTTTTCTAGCTGAGGTTTGCCTAAGTTAGGGTTTAATGGGAATGAAGACTGGACAATAAAAGCAAAGGGAAACTAATTTTGAGGTATTTCTGAATTTCAATGGAAACTGGGCACTTGACCTGCTCGGACTCTTTTGAAAGCCCTCTTACATGCCTATCTGTACCTTTCAACACCTAAATACCTTTCAAAATCGGGCAGGACACTTTGGATAAATGTTTAACAGTAAACCCAATAAAATCTCCTTGTTCTCTTTGATTTGTTGTTTCCACCGCCTGAGAAACTTTTAGATATTTTTGGCACCAAGACACCCCTTGAGGTAGATCTGCCCTTTTTAATTTTCGCTGAAGATAAGTTAGATGTGGTTGCAATTTAAAGACGTTTTAAAAACGGGATCCTGGAATTAGCCATGTGCTTCTATATTTAGGCATCTCCCAGATTGAAACACCCCGTGCCTGGTCGGGGGGATTGATCTTCTGCGGTTCCTCGCTCCAGCCGAGGGCTCGGCCGGGCGCGCAGCCTCCGCAGGGGCTGCTGCAGGACGCAGGGGCAGGCCATTTATTCTCCCATTACAGAGCCATTCCTGTGTTTATACCATCTTGTTTAGCTTAGTCCTAATGCACATCCTAAGACGTACCTCTAATACACATCCTAAGACATGTTTATGAAAATTCTTTATAAGCAAAATATTTTACTTCCATTGAGTAAGTTCAGATACAGAACAGCCTCAGCGCTATGGGCTGGTTCAACTGCACTCTTGCTCTCTCCCTGTGCATCTTTTACTTAAAAACTCAGCCTTCAGCCCACCCACATTACCGCAGCAAGACCCAATAATTGTAACATATGGATTCTCGGCCAATCTTCTGCTGTTCTTGCTAACATGTTTGCAAGTGGTAATTATTCTTCAGAAGATTAAATACTGCGTAGAGCTGCAGAAGGTAAATTGTTAGCTGGAGAACGAGCAGCTAGGGTTTGGACTCATTTGGGGGGTTTAATTCTTTAAATGCTTCTTCAGAGCAGATACTGTATCCCTTTATGAAGCACATATTCCCAAGGTGTGATACTCCACTGTCTGCTAATTGGGAAATCCGTTACATCAAAAGGGCTCAAATCAATGGCATCATTGAACTGTCTAAGCATCAAAACCATGCCTTGATCTTAAAAAGATCTTGAACATTTACAGAGCCCACTGACTCCATTTGTGGGTGCTCAGCACTTCTGAAAATCAGGCAAGAAGCTTTTAAAGATTAAACAATAGCCCGACTCCAGCAGGAAGTAAAATCATTTAAAATTTGAAAAGAGACACATAAAAAGGGGACATGACATTCAAGAGATATTTTATTATATTAGACAGCAAATTCATAGGAAATGCTTTTTCAGTGAAGTGATTTATTGCACCGTGGGACTCATGGCCACTGAGACAGGGATTTTAAAAGTTTCGCGCACAGACTGGATGACAGAACTATCTTTGTTTAACTGTTATTGCTAATGGCATTTCTGCAAGGGTTGTTTAACCTCGGGCTTCAGGGTCTAATCTATACTCTGATTTTCAGGTCAAGATGAAACCTAATGTGGTGGCTGATTATCTTGCACGGTCTTTTACACCATCTTCCCTGAGCATCAGATGATGTCCAGTATCAAAAGTGGTTATTGAATGAGATAGGCACCTTCCCCTCCCCCGGTTTAGTCCCACATAGTCATTTCTGTTGTCCTAAAATCAAGTTTTGGTGTTCAGACACTGCAGGAAAGGTACTGTGCAAATGCCCTGCAGAGAGATTCTGTCTCTAGAAGATAGAGAGAGATGATGAGCACAGCAATAACCACCTACTCAGATAGAAGTTTTCTTCCCTGGATGCTATGATTTGTCCCCAGAGTCTTACTCCACATGGACCCAGTCCCGCATGCCCTAATCTCAGATTCATCAGGATTCAGGTGGGTAGCACGTGCCATACTGCTGAACTCAGCCTTCTCCTGCATTACTTATATTTATTCTTTCCTGAAAAAAAAAAGCCCATGTAAAAATATTTTACATGCTTTTTAAACTCATAAATACAATGAATCAAAGGCAATTTGGCAAATCTGTTTTATGGCTAGAGGCCCACCGTGGATCTGCCCACTTAGTTAAACTCAGTCTTGCTCAGGCATCTTTCTACTTCGGAAGAATCTGTCACTTGGAGCTAATCGATCACGGTGACATCCCGTCCTTCCCCAGCACTAGAATGCGTGTTTCTTTTTATTTGCCCAGTCCTTCAATTCTTGCCATCTATCTCCCTCGAGATTTCTTTCTTTATTTTTAATACTTCTTCCAAGTTGTATCTCCACAATCTATTTACCTGCTGTGATCATCAGACTAAAACCAGAAAGAGACTGAAGTTCATACTCCCAGCAGGCTGAAATCTGATTTCCCTTGTCTTTTTTATTCACGTATCATTGATAGTATCTGGAAAACTGAATATCCACTGGGTTTAGATGCATAAATTTCACATAAGAGTGAGATAAACACAGCATTATGCCTCATAAGTATTCAGAGGAAAAAAAACAAAACCAGATATTAGCTTCAATTACCCCAAAAGCTCCAAAATTATCTTAAAGTTATCTGAGATTTCTATATATATAAATATATATATATATATACACACACACACAGAGAGGATATATATAAATACTGGAGAGATATATATACTGGAAATATATATATATACATATATATATATATACACACACACTGGAGAGAGAGACATATACTGGAAGTGTTCTGTTTACTTTCTGGGGGTTTGCGACCTTAGGATGAACCCCACAGAGACCCCACATTTTCAAGCTTTTCTTTATTATCACATATTTTAAGATTACAGCTCTGCCGAAGAAAGGCTTCTCTTACAACCATTTGTTTCTCTAGGAACTCCGGTTCTAAATGAAACATCAAATATCGTGGGAGTTAGTAACCCAAAACCGAAGAGTTTGTATCAAGAAACTGCTTGATATGAACATTGAGTGCTCTGAATAGTAGTCATTCATTTTCAGAAGTGCCATTAGCTGGCCATGTGACAGTAGGTTCCCAAAATTATGGAAGTTTGCATAAATATCTCCTCAAACAGGCACTAGTGAATTAAAACTTTTTTCCTCTTTTTTTGCACATGCATGGATGGAACTTCCATCATATTTCACAGATAACACATAACTCCATGTAAAGCTGGATTAAATAAAATCAGTTTCTCTTGAATAAATGTTGCAAGTAGGGGGTAAGGTAGAAGAGAAGCTGGTGGGCCACCAGGGTTATGGTGCCTCAGCTGTTACCCATTAGGTTGCTGCTGTCAGAGCCCACCTACAGCCACCCCATCGCACCAGAGCTCCTGTCTGTGCCTGAGGAACCAGCCAAAGGTTTGGAGGATGCACGTGAGAGAAGATGCTGTTCTCTGGCTATGGAATAACGGCACAAAGGAAGAGCTGGGCATCTCGCTCCTTAGGATTTATGAAGGCTAAACAGGTGAATTTATGGATTACTTTGTCCTTCCCCTCCTGTATTAGTCTAGCCAAAGCATGTTACTCTGAGCGCTAGTGAACTAGTAAATCAGCACCTTCAGGATTTTTCACTGGTGCAAATCCACTGCAGAGCCATGGCAGGAATTGGAGGGGAGGCTGCAACACCCCCCTGGGACAAGCAAACTTGGTGTTTGTGCTGTGACGTGATCAAGCCTTTCCTTACTTCATGAAATTTCAAGTCTTCTTAAGTCTTTATCTACTTGAAGTCTTATTTTGGAGTCACTACTCCTGATTAGCTCTCTGTAGATACCTAAATATTTGAAAAGCTGCTTAACCTTGGGGAACACCCCCAGTGATTCGCTGCAAAGGGGGAGGGCAGGGTATTTTTAAAAGAAAAAAGTTATGCCCATACTATATAATTGCAGGACTTGAGGTAAATCCACTGTAGCCCCGGAAACTTTATCCTGGGTTACTCATTCGGAGTATTTCTTCTGAGAGGTTGTTTGTTTGTGTATGGCTGCCCCAGGCTATTGCAGCAAAATTCCTTGTGCTGAAGAAACTCCATTCATACAGGCAGGGCCTGAAATAACGTGCAGCGAGGCAATACACAGCTCCTCAGTATTAGCCAGTCACTGCAGATGTAAACCCTAGCCAATCTGGATTCAGTTCTCTTTACATACCACCCTATTAATGCAATTAAAAATATAGAGAAACAAAGCTGGAGGGAGAAATCCCCATCGTTTATATTTACACCATGCATCCAACAGACCTTCCCCTTCTCTGGAAGAGTTACAGAACACATTAATTGAGCTTCAGGGTGACTGATAATTACATAATTGCAGACTAATTTCCCCTTTCCTAGAGGTGAAGTTACATCGGTGGCAAAAAACCCTGCACAGCCTCCTCAAAAGGAGAAATGCTCCTGTATACACGAGACCTGATCCTGCCCTGTCCAGGGCTATGTTGGCAAGAACCTAATAAAAGGCAGAGACCGGCCGGGGCGGTGCAGGTATTGCGGATGGCAGGAGGCTGCAGCCCACGGCTGGCGTGGGCCAGCCCCACGCACCTCGCCTCCTCTGTGGATGGACAAGCATTTTTTGTGGCTGTGGGCTGAGGAAATGATCCAGCTGAGCTAGCAACTTTTTTTTTTTTTTTTTTTTACTGGGTTATTTTTCAGCCAGTGCAGCATAAAAAGAACAAAAGAGAGGTGGGAGCACAGGCCGGTTTAGCCACGATGCTGTTTAGTGCTGATACTCAAATGTCACCGAACTGAACTGGGAGGCTTTGGCTCTGTGAATGTGAAAACTTGCTCTCACCATCCTTCCTCTTTCCATCCCTGGCTGGAAACAGGGGTGGCAGCAACCAGGTATTTTGGCTCATCCCAAACTGTAACTTCACCCTGAGAGAAAACACCAGCTCTGCTGATTGTAAGCGACTTGGGCTTTGTCATTTTCTGTGTTTAAACAGCCCTGAGCACACTGCCCAAAATAAATAGTGGGGCCGGGGGTGGGGAATGAGGGCAATGGACTGCGCCCTGATTATTGTAGGTGGTGATACCACTTCTGAGAGCAGCATTAGCATCCAAAATTCAAGCCTTGCTTTCACCATTACTCACACTGAGCTCGGGCAACCTCTCTCTTATAAAGCCTGTCTGGGAGAACCAGCGTTCAGTATTTTGTATGGGGCAGGTGAGGATGTGCCACCTTGGCACCGAGTTCTTCTTTCGTTATGTCATATAGAGGTAACACCCTGCACCTTGATGACACATGATGGGGGTCTTCCAACCATCAGGCAATACATTTATACCTTCTTTGACATGGCTGTGGTGATGATAAATATAGGTGTGTTTCTTAAGATTACTTCAGGTGGTCTCTGAAGGCACAAGTTCTTCCTAATCTTCTGCTTTTCCCAAAATAATAAAAAAGATCTCAGCCATCTTTAAACCTATTGGGAGGCCTATAGCTTCAGACTCAAACTGCAACTTGAAAAGGTTTGTAGGAAAGAAGTCTGCAAATGTATTTAGTGTATGAAAAATGATTTTCTAAAAAACATACAAGATGTTCTCTTTCACTTAATTCTCTGTATTGATTTCTGTGGCATCATCTTCTTCCTTCTCTTCTTCTTTTAATGCATTTCTATTTCTTCTGAACACACAAACCCCTGTTTCTTTTACAAAACGGAAAAAAGAAGCTTTCCTTCCCAATCAGTAATTTTGTTTTCTTCTGTAATTGTAAAAAGAAACTGCTGAAAAATCAATATATTGTTGCCAAGTCATACACAATCGGGACTGGAGTAAGCTTAGTAAGTAAAGGAAATTGCAATCTTTTCTTCTCTTTGGTCACCCTTTAGTACATGCAAGGTGACTGCCAATGTCTTCGGTGTCTCCCCTCCTCCCTGAAAATTTAAAAGTTAATCTCAGAGATGAAAAGAAAAGTTTGAAAAGAATTGTTCTTGGAGTCAAAATTCCTGATGTCCTAAATTACAGCAACCCCCACGCCGAAGTGATTGGCTCCTTCAAGTAATCTGACCCGTCTCAATTAACTAGCACAGAGATAAAGATTGCTCATGCTAAAGTTGTCACATAACACCAGGCTTAGAAATTGGAAAATCTCAAATAAAGGAAAGATACCTGTTCGGCTATATCAATAGTTTCAACATATATCAATATTTGGATACGATTTACTCTCTTGATGTGCAAAATTGAGTGAATTTATGTACCTGAACCTAACAAGAAGGGCTTCTTGTCAAATAACTGCTTTAATTAAAATGTATAAGACATCATTTACTAGCTGAAGCTTTGAGAGAGCTAGGATCTGTGTTGCTTTTTTCAAGACACAACTGTCATCTGCAAAATATACACATGGAGTTTTGAAGCTCAGATGTGAGCTGCTTACAAATCCAAGGGGGGCAGAAGATGTTTTGCCGACTTGATTTGCACCTGCAGTTAAACAGACATGCAGGCTAGGCTAATTTACACTGAAACTTAATTGCAAGCATAAATCTTGTGTATACAAATGACATATAAATAAAACCTCTCCTAGATATCCATGATCTGTTACACAAAGGAGCCAAGAGCCCCATATCTCCTTTTTTTCATGGTTATAGGTCTCACTTTGGGATACGGAATTACTTTAATGCATTTGTCTTCTTCCCTGAAAATACCTAACTGTGGGATGTCAAAAAAATAAATCAGGATCCAATTTGTCCTGGAGTACTTTTAAACAGAGATGCTGTTAACAATTAATCAGCAAAAAGAGTGTGGGGAAACACAAGCATGTGGGTTACAATTTATTAACTGTAATTCCAGCTTGTTTGAGCGTCCTGCAAAGGTGCTTTGTTGCTCTTGAGTTTTTGTGGAGCGAGCCAGGATTGAGCGTTATAGGAATGGGTCAAGGGATTATAGATTTCCTGAGGCCATTTTTATCTTCTAAACAATATTTCATGTGCAGAAGGCACTTTGAGACTCCACGGGTGTGCAGTGTACAACTGGACCAGCGTTCTTTATGTGAGTGGAAAGTTTTTGATGAAGCCCAAAGGAGAAGGTTAAAAAAAAAGGGAACATCCAAAAAAGAACAAAAAGCAACCCAAGTTGGGTGTTTCCCCTGAAAATACCTCTCACGTAACAACTTATTTCCATATAAACTTGAATGTTTGGGGGCTTTTGAGGAGCCTGGATAAGGAGATCCAATGAGGGTAAGACATAGAAGGCTCAAGAGACCTGAAGTCATTTCATGCCTGGACCAGAATGGAGCACCCTCTCAATAATGTTGGTATTTTTATGGATGCTTATGCTGAAATAGGACTAGATATTTTGAGGGTTGAATTTTAATTTCATTTTGTCACATGGCTGGTCAGTTAAGAGGCTGCTTTTTTTTTTTTTTCTCTTCCGCAAAATGTATTCTCTCGGTTTTTCCTACTTGAGTTATGAGCCTGCTGTTATTCTGATAAGCCTGTTTATGGTGTGACCTACTTAACCAGAGCTCTGGTGGCTGGAGGCTCACGGTAGTGCAAAGACTAAAGGCCACAAACAGGAAAAGATATCATATGAAAAAAAAGTTTTCAGGCTTTTGTCCTTTACATGCTGCAAGGTGTCAAGCACTGAACCAGCGCTGAGACCATTGTTCAACCAACTGCTCTTTTCAAATGGAAATGTCTGCAAAAGCCATGTCAGCAAAAGGAATTCTTTGCTTAAACTGTGGCTCCTAGCTTATATCCTACATTAAAACCTGAGGCCTATTTGTCCATACTTAGGACTTGTTACTAGGTTTTAAAGCTCCTTTCAGGCACAGTTCTAGCCTAATCTGGCTATACCACTAGCACGGGCAAGATTATGAAGCTGCAAGGTTATGTTGCCTTTGACTTGCGAATGTATGTCAAAAGTCTGGTTTATAGTTTCCACCAGTGTAATTGTCTTTTAAAAAATATCTTTCTACAGAAGGCACTGGAGCGACACAGGACTAGCTACATCCACACAGGAAACAGGATCAAGGATTTCCAAAGCTCTGTTGATTTTTCAGCTTTCATGCTCTGAAGATATATTTCCTTTGAAGTGTCTCAAATAGGGTAGTATCCAATTATATTTGTAATCCCAATCTAATTCAATCAGGGACTCCAATTATAGCTGATCTGTCTCTTAATCCAGTTAAAGTCTGTAGAGTAGACTGCACCTTCGCGAACATAACTAAATTAAAATTCAAGCTGTTGAACACTTGTAACCAGGGCTAACCAAGTTACAGCCAGAACTAGCTGAAAAGTGGGAGGTTTGCCATGGAAATGGGCTGATCTTCATTTAATGGCCAAACCCTGCACCAGTTCTCCTCGCAGCTAACTCTCTGCCAAGCTTCTAATTACAAAGGGCCTTAAAAAGTACTTTTAGGCTGAACCAAATACAGCTATTTTAGCTTCATCTAGTGGTTTTCTTCCTCTCGAATGCTTCATCCCAGCTCCCCCAGCAGTGGGCTCAGGAGCACTAATGCAGTGCCACTTTCACAAGTACATCACCTTGCAACTCTTTGGAGCAAGTGGCCTAGCAACTGCTTGGCATCTTATCTGCTCACCGTGAAGCCATGGCCCATCTGGAGCAACCAGGCAGATACTCAGGTCTTGCACAAATCCATCCTCACCCGTGCACCTCTACGAAAACGCCTTACCTGAAGAGATCCCATGCAGTGCACGTTTGAGGGACAGCAGGTAGATGACCTGACATACATCATTATGGTCTATCACTTACTTACACTGCTACAGGGAATAATCAGACAGCATTAAGGGTCTTGTGGGTAGAAAAGCCGACAGAGTGTAAAAGAGATGCCAGGGGAACTTCACAGATGGCGACAGCCCTGCTAGCCAGTCGTTCTGCATCAGTGTGACTTTAGAAAACACATCACTCTAGTTAACTAACCAATGTTAAAACCAGCAGGTCCTAAAGAGTTTGATCAGCAAGTGTGGACGGGGTTACGATGAAACAACTGAGCCTCATGGGTGGGAATACTTTAGGGTTGTGGGGTTTTGTTTTGGTTGTTTGGGGTTTTTTTTTAATTTATACCAGAATTGGCTGGCTGAAGTGACCTTGACCAACACAACAGCAAAGATGTCCTATTGTGTTTAATCATACTCAGGGGCAGCTATTAAATTTAATTAGTTCTGTCCCAACTGCCAGTTGCTCAGTTTCAATGTATTTACCCACCAATTCCAGACCCCCTCTTTCAGTTTTAAGGGCTGTACTTAAGCTGCCTTGATGAAGACTAAAGTCTGTTTCAACCAATTTGGGAGATAATGTATGAACTAACACTCAACAATCATTTCCTTTCTTTGAAGAGAAAATAGAGTAGCAATGCTGTCTCTTGCTGAAAGTGGTATCTGACAGCAGGAACACCTTGCAGAAAATGTCCATTTACCCCAGTTTGGCCTGAACTTTCTGATCTGACTTAAGATGTGTTTAGAAAGGCACGTGCCTTCTCTTAAACATAGTAATATAACTCCATGGCTATACGGCATCCAGACTGAATAAACACTCTGGGAATTTATAGCATTATACCTGTAGTTTGAATTTTTGGTGATGACTCTTATTGTGTAAAGAAATTCAAATGTAATTGTTTAGTTGTCCAATCTAAGTAGAAATACTGAATAATTTCAAAAGTGTAGTCTTAACTTCAGTGGGCTATTCTGCTGTGGCACTTCGGCATCTCTATGAAAAGCCAGAAAAAATCCCTTTAATCATTCATTTAAAAGAATGGTACTGGGAATTTCATCAAAACTGGAGATATGCATTTAAATCAGAGTTTCTTGAAATAATATTACTTATGGCAAACAGAACTTACTACCATCTTCCAGTCTTGGTCAAGAATTGATCTGTAGGAAAGTTGGAACAAGGAGAACGAAGTGATGACTTTCTTCCAAACTTTACTCTTAGTACAAGATCTATAAACTGTGAAAATAGGATACCACTCACAGGAAATTGTACAGATGTTCAAGAGTGATCATACTATTATATCCCTTCCATTTTCCCCCTCATTCCTGGCATAAAGAGTGGAGTGCTAAGCTTGACAATTTTAGATATTTCAGTCATCATTCTGCAACTAAGCTAACGCTTCACCAAAAAAAGTGCAATTCATAGGTGTGTGTCCTTTTTTCTTTAGGCTGTCATTTGGATAATTTTGTGTTGACTTCATTCTATTCATGGTGTTAAGTGTTGATGTTTTGGTTTGTTTTTTCCTATTGCCTTCCAGTCATAACAGTTGAAGACAGGGGGCTTGGGTATTTTTCAGTTGTTGTTAATTTTAGGGTTTTTTTTTTAACTAAAAGCTGAGCTATCAAAGACCAGATGGCACCTCCAAAACCTGCTAATGCTCTGAATCTCCACTAACAATTAGTTGTCAGTCCTTCATTAGGTATGGCGTGAACCAAATTCACCCACAAGGAGACTAGCCAAATTTAGGACTGGGATATAACTGATAAGAGTAATTGGAAAAACTGCTGTAGCAAAAAAAAAAAAAAAAGGCATTAGGTCTACAATGTAAAAAAAAAAAATCTTATTAATCATAGTCGTAGAAGCAGAAAATGAGAGCTAATTTTACTAAGTAAAAGACCCCTGCTAAGTGGTATTTTGACATCTGAAAATAATTCAGTTTCGATCTTGGTGCTTCACTAACATGAACAAGGAAATTCATAATTCTCTCCCCGAGCTGTTGTTTCAAGCCGTCTCCGCACAGACGATCGCAGACGGCTCGAGCCCAGTTAGCAGATTTTCTTTGCAACCACCGGGAACACAGACCTGGGAAGAGACCTTTTGGAACCAAGCTTACTCCTTTGCTAGGACAGGCAACTTGTTCCGTGTGCCCCTTCATGAGCTGCTTTTTAGGAAAACGTGATGGCACAATGTATCAACAACTTGATTATGAAGGAATACTACCTGCAATTCAATCACGGTTGTCTGAGATGATGAGGATACAGGGGGAGGTTGTCCCAATTTGTTGCCTACAAAGTTGTATTTAGCATTGTCATTTGATTAAATATTTCACCATCACATTCAGATATGGTTTGGTATTCAGAGAAAAAATTATGCCTCGTAATCAAAACCCATTAGCCTAGTTCCTAATTATGAAGGGGATTTACCAATGGCAAATGGCAGCCCGATGCACCGGAGGCAGGGGCTGCCGGCACAAAGCGGTTATTCTGAGACCCTTACACCACTGCTGGCCCTACATCCCCACTGTAAAAAGGGATAATAATTAGACATCTCCAAAGGCTCCATTACAGCTTAGTGCTAAAAAAGGGTTTGTGTACCTTGTCTGGAAGGAAACGATCTCACAGGATTCCTGTTACTATCTGTGATGTACCATTGGGTCACGAAATTCAGTGAAGGCAGCACCACAAATACAAGTTACACTTACCTCTGATCTTATGTTTATTCAGAAGCAAGTAAGTGTTTGAAAATGAACAAATATTGCAGAGTAGAAGGAATACTATTCATTTAACACACAGTTAATCCATTCCTTAAAATACTTGGTTTGTATTCTTGGGCAAAGCTGGATCTCTCATTCTCCAGATTGCATCTGCCATCTAAGACGAGATATTACACGAGGACACTTTTCATGCTGTGAGAAATAGAGCTGATAATGTTTACTCTTGCGTAGATGAAACGCTTGGGCATTTTAACAAACATCCAGAGATTTGTTTGTTTACCTGCCTAGCCCACATGCCTCTCATTCCTCCTGGCTGGGGAGGCAGTTGGTGGTTCTTTCAAAAAGCTACAATTCCTACGTTATTCCTTCCCTTGCTTGGGAGAGCTAAGGTTTGAAGTTCAGTTGTGTCCTGCATCTTCACTCAGATGCATCTTTGGTAAAACACATTTTCGATGTAACAGCCCAGAACCCATGGGCCTCAGCAGTCCATTAGTTGCATTAGGAATACCATTATGAAGGTGGTATTCCTACAGTGCTTGTAAAATCTTAGAATTGGCAGCGTTGTCAGTCTGAGTACAAGAGACCCGGTTCACAAGAGGGAGGGTAACTACGATTTTCTACTTGTTACACCCCCATGTTGTCTCTTTCTCCTTCACCTTTCCATACTGTAATGGATGTGTGAAAATCTTACCACCTCAGAACTCCTCCTCTCTTCAGCCTCATCATCAATGTCTAAATATTATTCCTAAAAGATAATAATGCAAAATAATGTAACCTCTTCACAGTAATCCCAGCTAACAGAGCTGGAGTGAAGAGTGAGCGTGGAGCAGATGACTGTGCAGACAGTCACAACCACTAAAGCAAGAGGGCTTGCTGCTATCGGAAAGTTTCAAAACAATATAAACAGCTGGTCACACTTTAGTTATTAATTAATAGTTCTATGATGCCGTTACACGGACGCTGTGTTTGTTCAGTGATGGGAGGAAAATATGAAGCTCTGTTAATAGCTTTGTTGCAGCTCTTCATTATTGTTTTACTTAATATTTTGGCTCTTGTATATTTAGGACTGAGTGTCCAAGGGAATTTAGTGCCTAGATCCCTTTAGGATGTTCAAAAGAATTGGCATCAAAGATTTTAGAACAGTGATTAAAAAAACCTGGAAGCAAATTCAGGAGAGTTTCTAAATTTAACCTGAAGCTTATTCATGAACAGGTGTACCCCCTCACTATATTGGCCTACAAATACATATAAAGTAGGACCATTGCTCTAGTGAGGGTAGTATTTGTGTTAACAATTCCCACATGGAAGGTACTTAAGCCATATTGTGGCTATATTAACTGCAGCTGTACTAAAAGCGTCACTAGGTCGAGAAGCAAGTTGTTCCCCGAATAGTGGGCTAAGGAAGCCTGCTCCTAAAGGTTTGTGCTCCATCATTCTCCAACTCCTCAGTGTTTTCCCTGCTCAGTCCAATATCTACAACCTGTTTGGGTGGCTGGTGCCAGCACATGTGTGCACAGATCTGGAGCAACAGTTTGGCTGATGGGCCAGCAGTGCGTATGTGCTGTCTGTCTTGCTGGCTGCCATGTGGGTAAGGTTTGAACCATAATTCTTTCTTTCAATGAGGACATTAATTTGGATCTTTCTTCCCTATCCAGATGCTGATTGTCACACAATTTACACGAACTCATGTCTTTGAAGCTGCTCCCCTACTATCAGGTTTGAGTGAAGTGGTCAGCAAGTTCAAAAAAGGAAGATGGATGGATGGACCAAGGAAAAACGTAACCCTTTTTTTCTTATAAAGCAGGAAAAATAAGTCCCTTAATTACCATAGTTATAATGGTATAAAAACTGTTTAAAGAGAGTGTCTCCTGATTTTGGATGCAGTTAGAGTCTAGTCTGGAAGAGTCATAAGAACTTACCAACATGCAATTTAACATACTTATTAACCACTTCTGAATTTGAATGTCTGGGTCTCTGCATTCAGTCTTGATTAACTGGCCCAACAATGAATGTTAATTACCCTGATTTACATCGCCTACAGAGCTATGGTCAACTTCATATCGGCAAACTTGAGGCTTCCTAAACATGTTCCAACAGAGTAACATTCAAGTTGTCTCGCATGTAGCAGAGATAAGCCATGAGAGACTATCTATACTGGGAGATTTATCTTGCAATGAGCTGCGGTAAGGAACAGGGGGAAGAATACAGGAGGAAAGTGAACTGATGTGCCTCAAAGTATATTAAGACTTCTTTTTCCCCCTCTCTAAGCTATAAAGATGTAGGTAATACATAGTGCAACTTAGGAAAAGGCGATTTTTATTTACATTTAGATTCTGAATATAGAAAAAAATATGAACTACACTTTAAATCTGTGTGTTTTTCCCAGCAATAAAGTGAGCTGCTCCAAGTAGGACAGCACAGGATTTAAGACAATGTTCTTTACCTTGGTGGGAGTTAGCAAGTGTGCATACGGAGATACATACATACATGTATACACACATGTGTACATATATATATATACACTATATATACATCTCCCCGCAAACACACTTATCAGATTTTCCATAGTCGTAATCATCTTGCAGTGACATTCCTGAAGACAGGAATTTCCCAGGCTGGGCAGAGCTGTGGCTCCTGCCGCTGGCAATAGTTTCTTGTGGCAATGAGTTCCACGTGCTCATAACACACGGCGTTAAAAAAGCTTCCTTTTATCAGCTTCGAGAGTGGGGCTGGGCTGCTCTTGGAAGTATGCCTATCAAGAACGATGCCTCAGCTCTGTTGGTGGTAGAAGATTGTTCCTCTGGACTTTTCTTAAAAAAATAAATAAATGTCAAGCCAGAAAAGGAAGCCTGCTATTTTTCAAATCCAGAAGCTGTAATCATGCTAATCCATATGATCGTGCTAAAGCTAAGCGACATGCCTTTTGCATATGATGTAACCATTCAGCGTAGCCTATTTATAACCACCACTGGCTGGGAACACCTTCCCAGAAAAATATAATCAGGAGAGCTTTTCCTTGGTCACATTCCTCCTCTTCCTCCCTATGTTTTTCAGTCAGCTGTGCTCTTTCTCCTATTTTTGCTGCCTCCCCAGCCTTAAATACAGCAATGTCCCTTCCTTTCTTATTTTTCGTTTTAAACTAACGCTTTCCACGTTTTCTATTCTTTCAGTGTGTTGGAGCCATACTGAGTGAAATCCCAGTCCTCTGAAATCAATACCAAAACTTCCATTGATTTCATATAATATATTCTTTTAAATTCAGTACAAATGCTCCACATGAGTCGTCTATGTTAAATATGGATCTACTGTACAGGGCTGTCTGTCTCAGCTTGATGCATAAAACAGTGCGCTTAATAAATTCGCTTGTGTGGGTTGGTAGCATTATGTGTAATAAATGAAAATCTGTTGGGTATACTGAGCATATCAAGTGTAAAAGGAGAAAATTCATCAATGTAAATATCTATCTGTGGATCAATTGGTATCAATCTTGTTTAACAGTCTATTTCCTCAGGACACACTTTGGAAACAAAGAGCATTTCAAACTGCTGGTTAAACAAACAAATATATAGAAGCTCCTTGGGCAACGTGGGGGTGGAGTAATCGCCAGATAAAAATCATCAGTGATTTTAAATACCCGTTAATCTCTTCTATTTCATATTAGTAAATACAGAGTTTCTCTTGATGTAATGTGTCCATTAAAGTGCATCAAGAGTGGGGGTTTGCTTGTAGAGGAAAGGGCAAGGAAAGTGGCCTGGAAAACAAAATTTGTCCCCTGACCTCCATGTTCAATAATTGTCCAAGGAGGAGGGTGGTACCTTCTGCTCTGCAAGATTTTTTCTAAGGTTATTATCCTTAGCTAAATAAACCCCCTTACGAGACACTATAAAAACAAAACAAAACCCCAAGAGGATATATAACTAATTAGATCATGATGCGCTGTTTACCTTGGTCTACAATGTTAAGATCTTTTCATGCCTGTCCCATGCAAACTACAGCTCCTCCCTCCTCGAGCATCACAAAAAAAAAAGAGAGAGAGAATCCTGACCAGTACCACAGACACTTGGCATGACTGTATGCACAGGCACAAACTTTAGAATAGAATAAATGTTGTACAAACCGCAGGGTTTTTGCAAGGTAAAAATGCCAGTAAAGTAACTGGTAAAATGAAACCACGGTGTTGTGCAACGTTCTGTGGCAATTGCGTGGCCTCATTAGGTACCATGGGTTCCTCCCTCCACCTTCCTGCTGTCTAGTAAGATTTGGGTTTTCCACTCTACATCACCCTTCTGAGCCCCCCCAAATCTCGAATGGATGTTTATGTTCACAGCAGCTTTGCAGCCAGGGACGTATCATCTTCGGTTCATGTGGGAAACTGAGGCACGGACCCTGGTAAATTGTTTGCTGATGAATGCGATGACAAGTGCATATTGAGTCCAACTTTGGCTGAACCTAGATCTTCTGAACCCTTACCCCGTGCCCTGCTCCCCCAAATCAGCCACATCATCTCTTCGCCAAATCAATCTCTCCGACGTCTTCTAGCAAACCATTTCATTTTTCATAGATAGCCCCGGGGGCAGGGGATGTTCCACGTAAAAACAAAAAGCAATCGTGCCTCCCGCAAAGATTTTGCAATCCACATCTCCCTATATTCAAGGATCCTCACATTTTTGCTTAGGCAAGGTCCAGCTCGCTTCAGCGGGGATCGGAGGGGGTGGAGGTGACTCTGCTCTGTCACCCTCCGGGGCTTTACAGCAAAGTCAATCCGAGCCTTGGCTGAGCTGGGTCCTGCGACCACATCCAGAGCCCCACGGGCTCTCCCCCCCGTGTGCCACCAAACGCCGGGGGCCACCCAGCGGGGGCTCGTGGGGGAGGATTTAAACGTGGTGCGTCTTCACATGGCACCCAACAGCAGACGAGGGGAGTAAAAATGAAAATGATTCCACTATGTGCTTACACAGTCAACATGGTACAGGAAAACACTTTCAAAGTGCCGGTTTTTCACTTGCTGCGAGTTTTTCACGTGAACCTTTTACGTGTCTAACGTTTTTATTTGCTGCTAAAACGACTACGGGCTCAATTTTGTCGGCTTCCCAGAAAGTGAGACTTAAAAGACGTCTTTAAACAAATGAACCAACGCCAAGCATAATTACGCGCCGTCTGGATCCGCTTTTAAAGCCCCTTAACTCGCCCACACCACCGGGAGACCCCGGGCTCGTCCGTTCGGACAATCGGTGCTTTTTCCTCTCCCACCTTATCTAACGCCAAAGGGAAGAATTAGCATTGTCCCGGGCTTCTGCTTGCTTTAGGGAGGGAAAAAAAGAAAAAGGGTAAAAAAAAAAAAACCTCTTTCGAGCACGATATAAAAAGCGCAGGTGAGATAACAAAGGTATTGTCCCTCGCCAGCCTGGAAGTCGGGCTGCCGGCTTGGGTGTTTACTCTGAGAGCTGGCTCCCGGCTCCTGCCCCCCCTCCCCGCTGCCCGGGGGCGGCCCCGGCCCCCGGCGGGACTCCCCCCGCCTTTGTCACCCGCCCGGGCGGGCGGGCCGGGCCGGGCCGGGCCGGTCAGGGACTACATCGCCCAGCGTGCCCCGCTGCGCCCCTGATCAATGGCCCTTATTTGAATAATCTGTGAGCCCTTGGACTCAGGCCAATCAGCTGTCAGGGACCCATGATAAATCGCAATGCATTATTGATAATCATAATTACTCTGACATGCGCATTCCGCCCAATGGGGGTAATTTCCCAACTCTAGGAATTTGTTGTGAAGGGGAAAATAATTGCTACTATTTTGCTCCCGATGCTGGTGCACCATGTCGCGACGGAAGCAGGCGAAGCCCCAGCACATCAACTCCGAGGAGCAGCCCCCAGATGCTGCAAGTGGTAAGGCGAAAAGGGGGGGGGGGGGGGGGGGCGCGGAGCCGCCGCGGGTCCCAACTTTCCCGATGCGCGGAGGCGGCGGCCGGGGCGGCGAGGGGCGCTTCCCGGGGGGGCTTTTTCCAACCTCGTGCTTCACCCCCCCCTTTTCCCTTCCCTTCCCCCCCCCCCACCCTCCACGGGCTGTACCAGGAACCCGACCCCCAGCTCCCCGCAGGGTTTGGGGGGGGGCATTTAAATCCCCGCGGAGCCCCAGCGCGGTGTTGTTTTGCGGGGCTGAGCGGGGCACCGACCCCTCGGTATTTCCCCGGGGGGGGGGGCGGTTTTGGGGCGCTCCGGGAGCGCGGTGCCTCGCCCTGCCCGGCTGGCGGCCCCCCCCCCCCGCCCCCCCATGCCCCGCACCCCCGAGTGCCGCGGAACCTGCGTGGGGGGCGCGGGGCTGCGCCGGCCCCGCTGCCTTGGGGGGTGCAGCCTCATGGGAGGTGAACCCCAAAGCTTCCCTAAGGCGGAGGGGATTGCGGGGGGGGGGGTGGAGAGGAAGGAATTGCGAACAATCTTCGCAGGGGTAGGAAACGGCTGGAGTGTGGTTCCCTCGGTCTATTTAAGACTTTCTCGGTAGTTACATGAGGATTTTTGTGGGGCTTAAAAAAAAAAAAAACGAGGGGAAAAAAAACCCTCTCGGACTATTTTTGTTGGAGATCACAATCGCCCTGGACCTTTTGTAGCTTGACCTCCAGCCATCTTTGATTTCCGACTTCCTAAAATAACTCCGGTGAGCTAATGTGGGGTGTGCGTGAGCGCTTTGTATTTGGGCGGTGTGTGCGGGGGGGGGGGGATTTCGCTCCCGCAAATCGCCGTCCCTCCTTTTAGGGGAGCTCACAGCCCTTTGCCTCGTTGAGGGGAAAGTATGAATTTGCGCTCAAATTAGCCCAGAGCTCCCGGGTGGGCGTGCGGGGGACACTCGCTTTGCCCGTGTCCCCCCCCCACGGGAGCGGGGAAGGGTCGGAGCGTGCCCGGTTTTCCTCGACATCTTCCCGCGGGGGGCTGTCGGCAGCCGGGCTGCGGGTTCCCTGGGCTCCGGTACGGGCTCTCCCCCCTCTCCGAACGCCCTCGGAACCTGGGGAAGCTCCCGCGGTGCCCGTCCTGCTCCGAAACGAGAGTGAAGCGGGGAGGAGGACACGTCCCGGGTGGGGAAGGGGGGAGGCTGGTAGTGAGCTGTGTTTGTTCGGAGTTGTTGCGGTCGTTGTGCCCAGACCCCTCTGTGTGTCCCCCAAGAACTTTCTTTGGGTTCTCTGCCTTCCTAAGGGACGGGGTTTTTTTGGGGGGGGGGGGGGGGGGCATCCCTAAAACCGTACGGTACCACTGCACGTTACAGGAGCTGCTTATTCCCAGCCCTTCAGGAGGTTCGGGCTCTGAATTTTTGCCTCCTCCCCCCTCTCTTCTTTGAGTCGAAATGTGCAATTGTTGGGTCCGGTTAATGGTGACTTAAGAAACAGCAAGCTGGCCAGAAGGCAATAAATCCCATGTTTAATGCATGACTGTTTTCCTTTGTGCATATGGTTAGGTTGGGGGATGGAGGTGATGTTTCCACATGTAAATCTCTGCCCACTGCTGGAAAGCCACCTCCGGGGCTGCGCTGAAACAAAAGGGTTAATAACTCCTGATGCGGCCCGCTTGGGGCGGGGGAGGTGTGCGGGGAGGGGAGGATCGCTACACACCGTGCTCTCCGGGGCAATGGCCAGCTGCTTTTTTGTTGTTGTTGTTGGGGCTTTCCCCCCCCCCCCTCTCTTTTAACAACAAAACCCTGCCTGGAAATCCCTCCGGGAGCCGGGGCAGCGATTGCACAGGCTGGGGGGGGGGGGAAACTGGCGATGCTCTCGCCCCGTCGGGGTTGGTGATGGGGGGGGACGACTTCTCCTGCCGCCTCGGATGGGGCCGTCTTTTGGGGGTCGTGGGGGTGATGGGGGGGCCGGTGCTGCCGTGCGCCGCCCCGCGGCCGCGCTCCGCCGGGACCCTCCGCTGCGGCCCCGGGGTCCGCCCGGTGGCGGCGGCCGGTGCAGGTTCCCGCACCGAAACGCCGTCCTGCGGGATCTGCGTTTCTGCTTGCAGAACTAAAAAAAAAAAACCAACCAAAAAAACAAAAAAAAAAACCAACCCAAAAACAACCAAAAAAACGTGGCTGCTTCTCCGCTGGGCTCTTCCCGACCTCAAATGGGCAAAATGGGCTCGATCCTCCCCGCTCCAGGTGTGCCCGTAAATAACGAGTGATGAAGCTGCATAACAAAGTCGAAATACGGCGGGGATTTGTCTGGGACGTTATCGAGTATATACGTAATCGTAATAATAAAATCAAGCCCTTATCTCCTCTTTTGCAAGAGTTCCTTTTTTTTTGGTTTTTTTTTTTTGCAAAGCGATTTGGGACCCACCTCTGTGAACAATGCAGCGTGTTAAGAAACGGTTCTGCTAACCTGGTGATCAATTAACAGGTCAAAAAATCAGCAGGTGGTCACTGGAGACTACTACTACATACCGAAAATTAGCATTTTCACAAAGGGGTTGAAAATGCCCATTGTGCCGGATTACTGCCATTAAAAAATCTTGATTCATTCCTAAAAATACAGTATCAAACTGCAACTTTTTTTCTCGGGGTCAAATCGGGAGAGTTCCTTCAAGTTAAATCCCCGCTTCGCGCTTTGAGCCCTGCAGAAGCGGAGAAGGGGGGGGGGGGGGTGTTTAACGAGGAAAGGCAAGTTTTGCGGTGGTTTTCTTTTGGTTTATGTTTTATTTTAGGTTGCCCGAAGCTTGTGTCGCTGGGGAAGGCCGGCCGGGAGCAGCGGGGTTGGGGTAGAATCCCCCCGCCGTGGGGGCTGCGCACCCGGGGGGGCTGCACCGGTGCGAAGGGTTGAGGGTGCCTGGGAGCCCCGGGGGGGCGGGCAGGGGAGGAGGAGGAGGGGGGGGCGACTCCCGTCTTGTTTTTCCTTTTACGTAAGTGAAACATTATATTGGTTGTAGTGATGGAGCCCTTTTGCTGGGCTCGGCGGCATGTGACGTTTTGACAGAGCTGCTGCTCTAACCTTTGCCTCCTCCTGCTTGCTGTGGGTGGTAAGTTGATGTCAGGCTTACAATTAGGACTCTCATGCAATTGACCTTGGCAGCGGGGTTTGTGCCGTTTAGCTCGGTCTTAAACACTGTTCCTAGTGTTAAGTGTGGTCCGGGGGTGGGGAGGACCGGCCGGCGCCGAGCAGGTAGGGCTGGTGGCCGCTGCTGCCGGGGGGGGGGGGGAGAGAAGCCTCTGCTTTTTGGTCGTTGTTATCGCTGGAGAAACACCCGCCGCTTAAAAAAAAAAACCCCATTGGGATGGGTAACGTGCGGGCTGCCGTTTAGCTCAGGTGGATGCTGGGGAAGGGGGCCCAGCCCCGGTCCTGCTTCCCCACGGCGGCCCCGCCTTGGCAGCGCCGCCCGGGGGCGGCCGGTTCCCGGGGCCGGGCAGAGCCCCGGGGCCGGGACCGGGGCCGGGCAGCGCGGGGTGTGAGTGCCCTCCACCGACCGGCCCCTCCACCGACCGGCCCCTCCACCGAGCGGCCCCTGCCGAGCGCCGCCGGGACGGGCGGGGGCTGGCGGCTGCGGGCGTGCGCCTCGGCAGGTAACTCGCTAGGCGTTTTGGGAAGGGGCGGCCAGAAACACGGGGGCTGTTTTGGGTTAGTTTGTTTTGGTTTTTTTTTTTTTTTAAAAAAAGCCCTTTCAGAGGGCTTGGGGAGGGAGCGGGGCTGCGGGGGCCTGCAACCAGCGCCATGCCCTCTGTTTGAAGCCAGTGCCTCTGATGGTAACTTTTGCTGCGTGTTCGAACGCCTTTTTTAAAATTTTTTTGGTCCTCAGAAGCGTTTATCGATGATAGCTTATTCTGCCCTTGGCCGAATATTTTTCTTGAATAGGTGGGTAAACAAAAGGGTCAATCAGTAGGTAGATTAAAAAAAAAAATTTAAAAAAAGCCTTGAGAGAGAACCTGAAAGCACGTGAAATCCTAATTGTTAGGTGTAACACGTTTCTGGCTCGTTCTTGGGTAGAAAAATGCTGCTGATAAACTCAGTGTAGAAAAACATCAAGGCCTTTGGAATATTTCTGTAAGTAATCAGTTGTGTATTTTGCTTACTCAAGGAAGTGGTTTTGTCATAGCTACAGTTAAAGTAAATGCTTTAAATGGTGTTTTATAGTGGGAGAAGAAGGGAAATTTTGGACAGTTTAAGGTGCGTGGAAGTCCTAGCTCTTCAGCTGGGAACAGGGGGGAAAAAAAAAGAAAAGAAAGGGGAGCACGATGCCTGAGCTGATGGCAGGGGTTTTCACATCTAGGGCTGGAGTGGATACTTGCTAATCCTTCATGAGTTAATTTTAACTGGGGGAAGTGCATGGTTATGTTAATGTTAAAGTAAAAATAGTTGATCAAATGTAGTCTGTGGAAAAAGTAAGCTCACCCAAGGTATTAAACTCTTGGGGGGGGGGGGGGGAGAAGGCGGGGGGGAGCTTGAGCTCTGGCCATTTCCTCCCAATTCAAGTGAAATATAATTTTATCACAGTTGGGGAAAAAAAAAAGTCACATTGCTCAGATGAGTGGTAGACCAGCAGCGCCCTTTTTGAAATCCCATCAAACCAGACTTATTTCACTCCTCTTTTACTGGTTCCCTTAAAAAAGAAAAATTAATTCGAGCTGTGTGGATTTTATCAGCCTTCCTTGTCGATGACCGCCTTGTCCTACACAATAGTGGATTTTTTCCATCCATTTGCCAGTGATTCAATCTAACCCCCCTGCTGGGTTTACTGCATTCTTCTAACTTATTGGATAACTAGATGCTGAGAGATAACATTCCTGAAATTCGGGGGTGGGGAGATAAAAAAAACAGTAGAAGTCCTATCCCTGGGAAGCCTTTGGAGAGGGTTAAATGAAGTGCACAAGCGATTGTTGTGGCAGGGTTCTCCGCTCCTCGGTAAATCCTCGTACAGTACGTGGACAGAGCTGCACGGGGAGGGTTCTTTGCAGAGAAACCCCACGATTTCGGACCGTTAAGTTCATGTCAGTGAGAACTGCTGCGGGGGGAGGGCAGGGCAGGGCGGCACGGGGCTTGGGGTAAATGAGGTGCTCTGATTGCAGGCGCTCGCTGCTCCTTCGAGCCTGGGGAGAGGATGTAGCTAGAAATCAAGATGAAGAGTTTCAGAGAAGCTCTTGGGGATTTTTTTAAAGAAACAGTAAATCGCTCCTTTATTATTCCGGCTACTACACAATAACCAAGCATCCTGCTTCTACTGACTGTATCTTAAAAAAATCAAACCTTTTTGAGATGGAGAAAGCTATTGCACTCTTTCTAAGGTAGAAGGGAAAGCAAGGCATAACTGTTCCCTACTTGTCATGAAGCAAGTCGGTACAAGCTGGGAATTGAAATTTATTTGGAGTTCTGAGCTAGTGCCTTACTGTCAGACAGAGGAGCTGGAAACTCAGATGTGTGACAGTGGCAGCGAGGGCAGGCAGGGGCAGGGCTGCTAACCTGCCTGCTGCTGCCGAACACAGGTGCCTTCAGTTTACTGGAGTCCCTTCCTCTGAGGTGGTGCTTAGGACCAGAGAAGTTACCTCTGGAGCTCCTCAGAATTATGAGCATGGGCTGTGCTGGAGTTTGGAAAAAGGGGGCTTTGAATTTAGCGCGGTCCTATCGGTGGAAAAAAATTGAAGGAACTATCAGTGGAAGGGAGATAAATGATCGTATGCTTTGAAGCAGTTAAAGTTTGAGGACTTGTCTAGACATAGTTATCCTTGAATATCTCCTTGGGGGTGGGCAACAACAGTCTTTCATGCAGGCGTTTCTACTCCACTTGTAACATTTTCCATGGGCACTGCGGAGGTGCAAACTGCAGCGTGAAATGCATGTCCTCACGGAGGAGAGACTGTGGAAGAAAGAGCTTTGTGCTTTCTAAAGTAAAACCTAAGGTTATTTTGGAATGTGGGGAAACTGTATAGTTGGGCCTGGGAGATTAGACTGTTAAAGCCCTAAATGCTAAAGGATTTGGAAAAGAGGTTTTGATGTTTTAGCTTATTTTGTGAAATACCTGCTGGATGGATGGATGGAAATAGTTAGGAAAGTAGTCAAGTAAAGACCTCGAGTCAGCGTACAGAGTAGTTATGGAGGCTTCTTGTCTCTTTTTTTCAACACCAGTCCTTTCTTTCCCATTATATCTACTCAGACTTTTGCAAAGATGAGTTCAAAAACATCCATTCTTGACCTCAGTTGACCCTATTTGTTGACTGAGTTCTGAATCGTGTGCTACTTGTACTTGTTTGCAGACTAGGTATCTGTATATTTTTCCATAGAGTTAAATCAACTTTAGAGGCACCGATTTAATGATATTTGGGCTGGGAAATGTATGCTAAAACTATGCTTTTACTTGATTCCTTCACTTGTGGAAGTTGTTTGGGCTACCGGGGGGCAGGGAAAGTATTTAATTCTCCCTGTTTAGATATGAGGGATGCAAACAGTTTTGATCATAGCTGTGCTGAGAACACCTTTCCTCCCTGTTCAAGGACTTGTAACCCTGAAGTGGACGTGATTAACAGAATTGCATACATATAGATTGGGATTTATTGCTTTGCTGACTATACCACAACAGGCCTCTGATACTTGCGGTTTTTAATTGATCTAGCCGGTTTTTAAGAAAAAACTTTAATGTGCACTTTCTGACACTCAACATTAAACAGATGAAGTTTGAATATACATATAATACCCTTGTTAACCTAACAAATGTCAAGGTTTGCAATATCCTCCCTTACAGAAGGATTTTATGCTACCCTGAAACAGTAAGTCAAGGTGGTACTTGAGTTGTTGCTTGGACATGCTTCCCCTGCACCCTGCCATGTACAGGATATACACGTGTATCAGACGTGTGGTTCAGTTACACTTTTAAAATGAAAGCCACAAATAGCTCCTGTGCTTGCAGACTCTACAGTTCCCCTTGTAAAATGGTGTGGGCTAGTAAGATGGAACCGGAGCTGAGCCCCGAGGAGAATTACTGGAGATGCAAGACCTGAATAGAAGAGATCTCGTAATAGAAATTCTCCATTGTGGGTGAGGTCTGTAGTGTGCCTTGCTGGGTGCGTGGGAGGTGAAGTACTTGGTTACTGCACCCTTGGCACCCATCAAAATTGGACCAATTAATATGAATTACAGGATGCTTCACCTGATGGGGGCTGTAATACATCTGCAGTCCTTCCTGCTTCCCTCTCAGCTGTGAGAGCCTCAAGTTTTACCTCCTAAACACTCCTGCCTCCCGTGCCCCGAATGCTTGCCCACCTCGAGCCGGGCACAAGTTTGTTGTTTGAAGGATGGCTAGACTGAGCAAAAACATCCTGTTTTGGTTTAGAATCTCTCTTAACCTCTCTTCCCGTTCTGACATTTCCCTGAATGCTATTTTTTTTTGTCCGCGTGCAAATTATGCTCACTCTAATCTGTGGGGCACGGGTGGAGGAAGGGCAGGAGTGGACTTGCAGACCAGCTTTGCTTTCCCTCCCCCTCCCAAAAAGCGGGTGCGTTGCGGATGCAGCTAAACAGGGTGTCCCGAGCAGGTCTGCAATGACTTTGCGTGTTTTGCAAGGAGGACCTGTTGCTTCACTGTCTAATAATCTATCCTCAGTATCAATGTAGGCTCATACCTCTGTGTGGGGTTCTGTAAGTTAATCTTTTCTTTACTACTGAGGCTTTTTAGAGGTTGGGGTTTTATGTGAGCGTGCTTTTGAAGTATTTAAAAGCTAATGTTGGACTTACTTTTGCTTTTGTCAGCCCTCTTCGGTAGTAATTACTTCCATAATGGCGGAGTGAATGTTGTTTAATAGATCAGCGTACAATTAAGAGCTGCTCTGAAGTTCCTGTGTTAACAGTCTTACATGAATTTCTGAGAGACAGTTAACAGAGAACTATAAACTGAAGTAGAAAGAAGAAAATAAGCCAATGTGATGTTTTGCTCAGCGTTATGATGCTTTCTCTGTCTTCTTGGGTCGTGTTCCTTTTAAGCCGTTTTTGTTTTGCGGGTGCTTGCTGCCTTGCTGCACTGTTCCCTTTTTACCTGTGTAAAGGGATTTGCGATAAACCTCTTTCCATTGAGCCTTGTGTGAGACTCCTTTTATATTTATGGAAAACAGAACTGAAATGCACATTTCTTTGGGGCTGCAAATGAATTGGCACCAAAACAAAGAGCAGGACTTCAGATCGATCTGTAAGCTTGATTCCAGTGTCTTGTATCTTTTAACTTGCAGTTCAGGTGAAGTGGGTGATCTTAAGAATAGGAAATACTCGGTCTAAATCTAGCTATTAATAATCTGACTTTCTTTTATTTTAAGGGAGTCCACAAGACGTCCCAGGTGACGGAGATGGTGAAATGAGTTCCAAAAGGTGCCGCACGGAGGAAACTAAAATCTGTGAGAAATGCTGTGCAGAATTCTTTGATCTCTCTGAATTCCTTGAGCATAAGAAAAATTGCACTAAAAATCCACCTGTTCTAATCATGAATGACAGTGAGGGAACAGTACCCCCGGAAAGCTTCTCTGAAGCTTCTCTAGGGAGCTTTCCAAGTGATCGAATGGATAGCAGGACACGCAAGGACATTCAGGCAAAGGGCTGCCCTGGCTCTATGGAAAAGAGAGAGGGAAAAATGGATGCTGAATCGGTAGGAGGAATGTACCTTAAAATAGAACCCCCCGTCACACCTGCGGCTCCTGGGCTAAGCTATCTACCAAAATCCAAAGTACCAAACACTAATGTGACTTTGCAGACGATACGCGGCACTAAAGTGGCTGTGAACCAGCGGACCTCCGATGCCATCTCTTCTTCAGCAGCCAGTTTTAATGCTATCCCCATGATCCTGGAGCAGCTCGTGTGTTTGCAGCAGCAGCAACTCCAGCAAATTCAGTTGACGGAGCAAATTCGCATTCAGATTGCCATGATGGCTCCCCATGCCCTGCATCCTTCTATAGCAGCTGCTACTGATCCACTAAAAGCTCTGGGCGCTCACATGTCTCAGCAGCTGTCGGCTGCTGTTGCTTTAATCGGACAAAAAGCTGGAAGCCAGAGCCTATCACTGGAATCCTTGAAGCAAGGAAAACTACCTCATTCTAACACTGGTGTTGCGGCCGCCAGCTCGCTGGCTGCTGGGCTTTCCTCCTCCTTCCCCTTGAAGCCAGAGGCAAGCAGAAGCCTCCCCGGCTCCATTTCTCGGTTCCCGAATCCTTTGCTACCTCAGTCCTCCAACTCCGTCATCTTCCAGAATCCGCTTTCGGCCGTTTCTTCTGTAATAGATTCCTCAAAGAAGGGGAAGGGAAAACCCCCCAACATTAGCGTGTCTGAAAGCAAACCGAATGCAGAAGAGCCCTTCTTCAAACACAAGTGTAAATTCTGCGGCAAGGTCTTTGGCAATGACAGTGCCCTGCAGATTCACCTCCGTTCCCACACCGGTGAAAGACCCTACAAGTGTAACATTTGTGGTAACCGCTTTACAACCAAAGGAAACCTTAAAGTGCATTTTCAGCGTCACAAAGAGAAGTACCCCCACATAAAGATGAATCCGTACCCGGTTCCTGAGCACCTGGACAATGTTCCCACTAGCACTGGAATCCCGTATGGCATGTCTGTGCCATTGGATGAGTCTAACCTAATTGTGGATAGCAAACCTCTCCTCACAACTCTGCCTACCTCTGCGGCCACCAGTGCACCTCAGACCGTCTCCAACCTAGCTGGTATTAAGGAGTCTCTGCCTGGTACGTTCTCAAGTGACCTGCAGTCAAGGCCTTCTCCAGAAAGTGAGGGTGGCTCTTCCTCATCGGGGGTGGTCGGTCATGAATCGGGAACAGAGCAGAGCTTGAGTTCACCGCAAGCTACCTGCAGCGTGAGCATCTTCCATGTAAGTGGGTCAAACGAGCAAGGCTCAGAAACTTCAAAGCTTCAGCAGCTGGTTGAAAACATCGACAAATCCACTGCTGACCCCAACGAGTGCCTGATCTGTCACAGAGTGCTGAGCTGCCAGAGTTCGCTCAAAATGCATTATCGTACTCACACTGGAGAGAGGCCATTCAAGTGTAAGATCTGTGGCCGTGCCTTCTCCACTAAAGGGAACCTTAAAACTCATTACGGTGTCCACCGGGCCAATACTCCTTTGAAGATGCAACATTCGTGTCCTATTTGCCAGAAGAAGTTTACAAACGCAGTTGTGTTGCAGCAGCATATCCGCATGCATATGGGGGGACAAATACCCAATACACCAATGCCAGAAAACACCTGCGACAATACTGATGTGGATCCTACTGTGGCTGAGAAGAACGGAGACATCAGTCGCCCAGACGAGATTGTGGAAAGCATCGAGATAGAAGAGGACCTGGACTCTCAGGATGGCCCTAGGAGTTCTTCAAAACCTCCTACTCCCTACGATGCACAATCGGAATCGCCAGCCACGGCAGCCGCCTTCTCTGGTATTGCAGCGCTGGAGAATCAAATGAAGATCGTCAACTCCGCTTTGAACCTGCAGCGGCAAAGCAGCTTGAAGTCTAGTGACAATGGCTCAGCAGAAAGCGATGGCATGACAAACGATTCGTCTTCTGTGGCAGGAGATCCAGATTATCAGAACGGCAGGAGTCCTGCTGCCTCCGAGTCTGCATCGCTCCAGGCTCTGTCCCCAGCCAACAGCCAAGCTGAGAGCGTAAGGTCAAAGTCACCTAGCTTCAACAATCAAGAAGATACAGGCACAGGAAATAAATTGGAGGGTCCTGAGAACAATTCTGCAGAAATGGAAGGGGTCGTCGGGGCTTTGGATTTAACTTACGGCAATATTGGTCGAAAGGTCATTAAAGAAGAACCTGGGTTACACTTTGCAAATGGAGAATATGGTGAGTACTGTGAAATGCTGGCGGTAACTTGGGGTGGAGTAGCAGGACTGGAGGAAATCCATCTCTAAAATGACCAACAGGAGTCAGAACCTCCTCAGCTTTCCCCTCTTCCTTCTCCTCTATTAGGATAGGAGCATATGCCCTGTGAAGTTTTCCTGACTCAGTCAGACTCAAAATTCCAAGACCTAAGTGCTGTCATCTCCTGCAAGGGGTAGCATATAGGTCCTTAAAATAAATACAGGCTGTGCACTTACTATCTTTCATGGGCTCACCTGGTACCTCCCTATAGCTCTCTGAAGATCCATGTTTGTGTTTCATGGAAAACTGCTTAACCCAAGAATGTGACATTAAAACTCTGGAATCTTCTGTGGGGTTTTTGAGCTCTTTAGCATTGATGCTCATGTTGATCTCAATTTGACCTTAAAGTGAGACTTTCTAACTCCTAAGCTCGCCAACAAAAATAGGGATGAACTGATTTCTTTTGGAGCACCCTAGCAAGTGTAATAGCAGCCCTACCATGTGCCTTTGGAGGGCTTTGCAGGCACGCTCTTCAGGTACGTGGAGCTCGAAAGGCAGGGCCTCCGGTATCTCAGCCAGACTTAAGCTTGGAAGCAGAAGGAGGTTGCGATAAACGTTATCTGTGCTTTCTTTCCAGGTCGAAGTAGTATTCCAGCTGCTTTTGTTAGAGCCCCACCAGCCCTCATAAAAATGGAGATGCCCAGCGAGCGTCCCATTAGCACTAGCCATTTCATTGGCCCACCAGCTCTCTCCCCTGGTGTTGCCCCTCTCCTCGTGCCACGACCGAAATTCTGCCGTCCCGCCAAACAGCATATCTGCACTACATGTGGGAAGAACTTCTCCTCTGCCAGCGCCCTTCAGATTCATGAACGGACCCATACTGGTGAAAAGCCATTTGCCTGCACCATCTGTGGGAGAGCCTTTACAACAAAAGGAAACCTGAAGGTAAGTCATCTCTTATGTTGTGATCCTCTTTGTCCGGCAAAGTCATACCAGAGAGGGAAAGGCTATTGCTAGTATTTGCCCTGCCTTTGGGGACAACTTTGATTTTCTTTTAGTTCCTCAAATGGTTACCTTTGACTTTTGTCTCTCCTTCCTGAGTTTCTTCACACAACTTGCTAAACAGTGCACTGAGGTCACCTGCAGAAGTCTTTGCTACTGTCCTTGACTTTCCTTTTTGGATGGTGGGGAAGGCTTAGCCCTTACTAAGCTGATTGCTTTATTTTCATTTGGATTTGGATGTGTCAAGACACAAACATTTCATAGACTGAATGCTACAAAATGATGTCTACAGAATGCATGCATTACACTGCGCTGCTTGAAACACCACGCAGGATGAGGAGGGATAAAACAGACGATAATCCTGAGATGGCACAAAGTACTTGGGGATTGTGTTTAAGCACTTGCTGAAGAAGTGCTCCAAGTCTATCCTTATTGTCAGATTAATCCATTTGCCCTGTAAGGGACTTGCAGCTCCCTCACACAGGCTTCTCGCTTCCCATGAGAACCTCTTCAGGCTCTTCAGCCCTGTTGCGCAAGTGCTGATGGGGAGAGAAAATACTCTGCAGTTTGTGAACAGTCACTTGCTGGAAGCACTAGCAGTATGTTTGTGGTGTGGAAGATTTTAGCTTAGGTGTAACCTCTCTTCCAAATTCCTTGGTGAAGTTGGTGGGTTTGGTTTTCTGGTTTTGGGGTTTTTTTTTTTTTGCATTAACTAATGTTTTTTTTAATGTAGTCTGTTCACAGCAAATAATACGGCTTTTATTTTTTGGCGGGGGAGAGGGGCATCTTTGCCAACACCACAGTAAGTGTAAAAACACAGTCCTACAAGCACTTCAGCAGTAAACTCTAGAGAGCCATGGTGATGTCTGGCAGTAGAATGACTGCATCTTACACATGCCAGAAAGAGAACAGACAAGAACTAGCCATCTTAAATACTTACCTGAATGCAAATGGACCATACATGACTTCTTTTGAGCAACTTGGGTGTAAGCAAAGTAGAACTTGGGTATACAATAAAAGAACTGCAGTATTAACGATTCTCTTTACTTTTTTCCCCTCTGGAAGGTCCATGTAGGAACTCACATGTGGAATAACTCTGCCAGGCGGGGAAGGCGGCTTTCAATTGATAACCCCATGGCTCTGCTGGGGAATGATCCCAAGAAGGTATCTGAAATGTTTCCAAAGGATATAATGCCTCCTTCAGTGAGCATTGACCCCACAGTATGGAATCAGTATGCAGCGGTACTCAGCAATGGCATAGCGATGAAGACTAACGAGATCTCGGTGATCCAGAGCGGTGGCTTACCTACCCTTCCAGTCACCATTGGGGGTGGTTCGGCAATAAATACTGCTACAGTCTCCAAAATAGATGGGACCCAGTCTGGGACTGGTTCTGATACGGAGAAGGCCAGTGGTGCTGCTGCAGACAATGTGCCAAAACACCAATTCCCTCACTTCATGGAGGAGAACAAAATTGCTGTTAGCTAAAAACTCTAGTGAAGTTGACGTACAGAAAGAACAAATATATATATACACAAACATATATTTTTAAGAGATTCCACTTCAGCCTCCTATTTTCCTATTGATGTGCAAATGATTTTATGGTTGTCTTTGTAAGAGTTGCCCAGAGTACAATCATGATATTGCTTTGCAAATAGTAAATAATAAAGAATAGGATTTCCTTCTATTTGGAAAGATGCGGGTCTTGCAAAGTAGTTCTTACGTGTGACTTTAATGTGTACAGCCTTACAGAAGTTTCTACAACTTGAAATTCCAAAGGTTAGAATATTTACCTCTTTGTTTAGAGTGAAATACTTGGGGGGGGTTTGAATAGAGTGGAAACAACCTACTGTTGATGGAAAAGCTTCTATTTACTGATGAGAAATGAAAACTATTAATGCGGGTAAATATGCTAGAATGTCTGCCACCCTCTTAGAAATAGTTTTTCTGTTTGGATTTTTGGCTCTGTGTGGTTTCTGAATGTACTTTTTCCTATAATGGCTATCAAAACTACAAAAAAAATTTTTTTATTCCTTTTTTGCCTCAGAAGTTCTATGGAAAGAAAGTTGCTGTTTTTCTTTAATCACTGCTCCTAAGGAATTAATTTTCTGTATTGTTGGCTGCTGCTTATTTAATACTACTACTAGGACAGTCCTTCAAGTATAGTGCCAAACTCCTACTTCCAAAGATGTGCAGTTTTTCCTAGATGTTTTATTTCAATACCGAGAGCCCCAAACAAGCATGGGTGGGTATGTATATACTTTTTTTTTTTTCCTCTCTTGAAAGGGAAGACTTGCCTTGGGAAGTCAGGTCTAAAAGCTCTGCAAGGAATCTCAGGTGACTGTTGCAATTAAGCATGGGAACTGGTTTCCTTAGCAAGAGACTTTTTTATTTTTATTTTTTTCATTTGGGTAATTTAGAAAATCAGTCTGTGTAAACCTGTATTTAAATATGAAGTATTCATGCTTAGGTTAAATGTTTTGTGGGTTTTTGGATGGCATTCCTACTCTGGTCATTAAGTTTCTTGGTGGTCTGTGAACTTGCATTCTACCAAAATGGTAATTAATGATCCATGTGTTTTGTATGAAGGTTGCTGGGATAGTCATCTGGATTCTAAGTTATCTACCTCATTTTTTTCCTTTTGTAGTTGTAGTGTCTATTTTTCTATTAATGACCACTGTAATGAACTGAGATTCAAGCAGATGCTTCCATGCACTATCTGAAACCAAAACCTGATGTATTAGTGGAAGCACCTGAAGACTTACTGGACTGACCTTTCACTATTCCTCTAATGTCTGCTGGAACTGTATGTGTAATGGGATCTAAACCAGATTGGAAGGTGAGCATTTGGTATGGAAGGACTGAACGACGGAAGGAAGTCTAGTTGTTGACTGCAGGAAATCTTCAAGTCCAGTCTCCGTTGTGGAAGGCCCCAAAAATGCAGATTACCAAAAGTTTGTGTAATGTTGTTGCACCTGATTCTTGCTTATGATCTCTGTATGCCGAGTTGTGCCTTTCCTGCTGGACTTGTAAGTAAGAACATACCAGTACCTGTTTACACTGTAAAATGGATATTGTTACATAGACCATGCAAAAGGCATCCCAATTGTCAAGTTTCTGCATTGTGAATGTATAACTTTTAAGAACTCTGTAGTTTTGAGTATCTACTGATGCGTTTCTGTTGACATTTTGAGAATAAATTTTGGGATGGCTTTTTCACACTTAGTGCTTACATTTTTCTGGCAAAGCATTTGTCTCCAGAAGAGCAAGTTCAATAGGCAGCATCCTGTCTCACTCCGTGGCTTTTTAAATCTGTGATCTAGGGTTGTGCTTTAGTTTGTTACTTAAAACAACAGAAACGAGGTAGCAGTGGAGGAGTCTCTAGATCAGTTTCTTGGGAACAGTTGGGGTTTGATAGAGGGATTGATACTTGCCAGGGATGTTGATTCCCACACTAGAATAGAATGACAGTAATACACGCAGTAATTCCTGTACTGTGATCACCCTAGAAAGGGGAAGGAATACTAAGTTTATCAAATTGCCAGTGCCTGAAGATGCTGGCTGCATGGAAAAAATGATAACTAACTTCCCTAAAGAGCAAAGGAAAAGAGAGTTCTGAAAACAGCCCTGATAACAATGGAAAAGTGTTGAGATTCTGATACTCACAACCTGAACTAGCAAATATATTTTGTGCTTGGGAGGTAACAGTGGAGGAAAACGGTGCAGAACCAGTGTACCCTTAAGGTGCACCCTTCCAACATCGGTGCTGCCTGATCATGGTGCCCCTTGCACAAGGCTCATGCTTGGGAGTGGGGGAAAAAAAGACAGAAACACTTGCTCTCTAAGCTCTACCACAAGCTCTGGAGGAATGAAAAAAGAAGGGGTGGGGAGGGCAGGACCAGGCGTGAGGTGATCCAGGAAGGTGGGCAAAATAAACGTAGGAGCAGAAGGAAAGGTAACAACACATGGGGGATGTGCGGGAAGGGAGAAAGCATACACCACTTACCTGGTCTACACAGAGAATGCAGTTGTTTTAAAACAGCGCTATAGTTCCAGGAGGCAAAATATTTGGTGCGAGAGAAGACATGACCCTTCTCTCCTCAGGGAAATGGAGGGACTGTAACCTGAACCACAACGGATGAGGAGTATAGCGAGAGGTCTCTCTGGCGATAAGTAAAAATAAACTATATATTCGTGCTAGTGTGGATACTGTTCTCAGCTACTGAGCTTACAACCTGCTATGAGAGCAGCGTTGCTCTGGGTGCCTGGATGGACTTGCTGCCAGGGCTGCTGCTGTCCCTTCAAACTTTGGGCTGGATTTCCAGCTGGTTCCTTACGCTCGTGGTGCTGGGCACGCCATGCAGGACGTGCTGCCTGTGCAGGACTAACTGCAGCAGCACTAGGAGCAGTGTGGTGTGAAAGAGGAGGTGTTGGGTTTACAGGAGAGGTGGATCACCTCTAAAGACCTTGCCCTAATGGGGAAATCTGCTCTCCAGCATGGGCCAACTGTGGGTATTGTGAAAAAGTGGCCTGGCTTCAAAAGAGCATCTGATACCAAGCCCGCTCTCCATGATGGCTTGATACCGAGTAGTATTGTGATGCCATGAAAATATGTCAGCAGCAGAAGGAAGTGAGCAGTTTTGCTAGCAGGAAGCCAAAAAAACCTGCTGTCCTGAGGCTTTGCACCTTGGTAGTATCTGTTGATGTTTGCTCATCCAAACAGCTCCTGAGGTTTGGGGTCTCTTTCTCTCTTAAATGTAGACTCTGAGCCTGTCCCATGAGGGCTGAGCTCATGTTACAGCTTTACCTCAAATGGTGCCAAGCTGAGGGGCTCTGACTGCCTTTTCATGACCATTTATAAGAATGTAATTATGTATTCAGATCTCTGCCTTCAACTGTATTTGTCAACAGGTTGGAAATTAAGGAGGGAGGAAGAGTTTATTAGAGCATGAACTCTGGTCTAGAAATAAAACGTCAGGAAACTGCTGGGAAACCAGAACAGCGAGAGGTTTTTGCCAATAGTTGTACAAAGCGTAGGGTTGCTCAGGGCAATCAGGTAGATGCAGCTAGGGCCTGCCTTGGCTGGGCAGACAGCAGTTTCATTTTTGAAACGATGTGGCTTGGCACAGAATCACTGCAAGGCTTTGCTCTCCAGGCCACGGTGTCAAGCTCTTGCTGTGCCCATAGTTGTTTTACAGCTCAGTGATAAGGCAGCTCCAGGCTGGAGCATAGCAGGATCCCTAGCTAAGCTGTTGTGGGCAAGTCATGGATCTTATCACAAAACTTGAAGAACGGGTAGGACCTATCTGACTACTGTTTCCACAGGAGAAAGCGGGCTATGCCATAGGGATATTTCTGCTGGAGGCTGCTGTGGGGGAGACTCTGTTTCTGAAGCAAGCAGGACAGGGAATTAGCTGCTCTCTCATGTACAAGAGCCGAACCAACACCTTCTGAAACTCAGCGTGGTGGAACTCACCGCGCTGGCAAGTGAGTACAGTTTACAGTAACGTTGCATCTTAACAATTAAAAAAGACAGCTGATTCTCCCCTATGCTGATGCAAATTAGGAACAAGTTTACCGAAGCTCATATAGCTCCATCGGTGTGAGAGCAGAAGTGAGCATGGTAATGTGCGCTGTCTCTGCTCATTAGCCTCTCTTCTTGCCTAAAGGACTATCCTGTTCTTATTTGTTATTGTTTATGTTGCTCATTGCATAGAGGATTTGCCTGGGCTGTTGCTTTTGTGTAAGCAGCATATTTACTTGCATGAGCTAAGGTAAAGGCTGGCTTACTTAAAATGTTAAATTTGAACAACAACAAAAAAAATTGCATTAGCTTTACCTTAATGTATTAGCTCTATTTCTCTAAAGAAACAAACATTCTCTTAACTTACCCTTTCTGTTTAAAACTTTCTAAAAAGTCAATGGGAGCTTTAAGGAGTGAGTTTGTCTGAAAATCATGTAGATAATCAGCTCTCTGGGCTGAGCTCAGTGAGACTGATTGCCTTTCCAACAGCTGGCAGTGAGGAGGTGGGAGCCTTCCCAGGGCTGCTGATAAATATAATATGGAGCAAAGCGTAAATGACCATTGAGCTTGGATTCGCAGAGGAGAAAGGACCTGGCTGAGGTGCTTGAGCCAATGGGATGATAGAGAGAGGCTGAAACAAAGCAAAAGGGATGAGTATTGCATTAATTTTTTATTTTTCCTGTTGAAAGCCATTGTGCTTACTGCACGGCTTGCAGTACATTTGGAAACAGGAAAGATGATGTCTTCTGTTTGTAAAGTAACAGCTTAGGCAGAAAGCCACCTTAGTGTCTGTGTGGTCCCATGAGGTTACTGCTACGGTGCTGAGGCTTTCTCAGTCTCTTTGTGTTGTGTGCTCAGATGAGAGGGCTCTTCTCTGCGTGCACTTCCCACAGCCACCCCACTCACGCTCACCAGTGAGCGCTCTACTTCAGTGTTGTGTGGATGAGCACTGGACTCGCATGTGTTTGACTTCAGCTCACATTCATCACTGACCTAGAAAAGCGTCTGTCATTGCACAGCCACAGCAGGACAGGAAACAACTCAGAAGCAGAGAAAAGAACCAGCAATTACACACTCCTGCCTATTATCATGTTATCTATTTCATTATCATATCTTCTATTTTCTGCACTTTGAGTTAATTGCTTATAGAGGGCAGTGATTTTTGCAACATTTTGATTGCTGTTAATATCACCAATACTCAAAGCTGTCTGATTTATTGGAAAGCATGTTTCTTAATGCCTATTATAACTGAATTATGTGCTGGACATCCCAGCCAATCTAAAGCAGCATCCCTCTCCTTTCGAACAGCAGCATTCCTCTCCTTAGTAGCCTCTCTGGTTGTCACATCTTGCAGTTCAAAGATTAACTTCTCTGATTGTCTTGATTCAGAATGAGAACAGGTGGATCTCATCGTGTGCCGTATTTTCCAATACTTGGTTTAGGCAAAATCCAGACATTACTAAAGGTTTGTGTAAAACTGACTCTCTAAACAAAACTAAAAAAACAAGTCAAGTAAAAAGTGTTTGAATCTCTTTAACAGTGGAGTGCAGTCACAGCTTCTGTAGGCTTGGAAGCATGAAAGCCACCTCTGCTGAAAATGTGCTGTCAAACTGATGGTCACTAAGGGACTGCTGGAGCAGGAGGGAAAGCTGAAGAAGCTGAAGCCTGTCTGCCTGCCGGGAGGTGTTCCCCGGCTCCTCTCCGATGCCAGAGGCTGGCTCTGGTGGGCAGGTACTGCGCCTGAGCACTCACGGTAGGTCAGGCTGCCTCTGTTCCTTCTCAGCCTTGTTAAGGAGGACACACTGAACAGCACGAATGAAGCCTTTTTAAAAACAGTTTGATAATTGTTCTGTAGAGATGTTCCTATGCTCTTGCTTACGTAGGTTTAGGGGCAAATATGATTCAAAGCATAAATAAGATACCATTTTTATTAATAATGATCTTGTCTATACTTCAATCAGCTCATTTAAGCTTTCAAATAAAAAAAAAATTCCAACAAAAACCCAAACAAACTGTGAGGTGACCAAAAGTCAAAGCGCCTGGTTTATGAAACGATGAGAATGTGAGGGCCAGGTGCACAAAACATGGTGTGTTGTGAACACAAAGGTGATGCAGGAGGAATATATGAGGTAAATAACTACTTGACAAATAACTTGTATTCTTCATGTAGTAATACAGAATCTGTCCTGAAACCTTTTACGCATATTATCTTCCGAGATCCTCAATGGCTTTGCAGTCGTATGTACATGGTGATGACAGAGGATGCTTTTAAATCAAGTTAACTGAATTGGCTTAACAGCCCTTTACAGTCCTCTAGAACCACTTTGCAAAGTTTGTTTTAGAAAAATTTGTCTCTGTGCAGTCTAGATGTTCAGAACACCAAAGATATAATTTTTTAAATTTTTTTTTGACACACTGGTTGTCTCTGTGAAACCAGTGTGATTACTTAGGTCCTTAAAGTTCAGCACACATTCAGTGATTTGCTGTTTTGGGGTACCTAAATCTCTGTACATATTAAAAGTAGTCCACCCCTCTCAACTCATGATGTCCAGATTTGGAAAAAATCAAATCTCTTCTTTACCTATTCTTCTGTTCCCCCATCAATTCTTTCCATCTTAATGGACAAAATAACCACTTCATGTAGGCAGGTTTTTTAAATAAAATTTGCAAATATAAAATGTGTAACAAATACCAATTTATGCTCAGTTTATAGCTTTACATTTTTTATCACACCCTCAGGATGTGTAACACAAATAAAAATCAGTATGGTAAGAATTCACAAAACAGCTACAGCTAATAGCAAAATCATTTCAAGAGCTAACAAAATAAAAATGTGAGTTTATTTGTCTAGAAAGCTGCACCTTTTTCTTCATTTCTATTTGACAGCTGTCCTAGACGAATGACAGTTTTGAAAATTAGGTACTGAAGGGTTGTTTTCTTCTTGATTCGCAACATATAATTGTGCAAGGAAGAAAAAGATCCTATACAAATACTGCACTTCCTCAGATCAGCATGAAAAGTATCTGCTCTGAAACTTCATTATGGGAATGCCAAATGTTCTTTCGATAACAGAGCCTATGGCAGTATGAACTTTATTGTAGTTTCCCTTAGCAAGTGTTGATGGATTTATGGAGGGCTTCATTAAATATAGGCTTAAAGGATATCCGCTATCGCCCACTTGTCAAAAGAAAAAATAATATCAAAGCCATCCGTGCAGATCAGAGATGCAGGTGTTAACAGTGCATTATAATCTGGTAGTGTTTAAGTTGCCAATTAATTGCAGTAGTCTTGTCTGAGTTCACATGTTTAAAAGATAAATTTAAAAGATGAATGCATCTTGTGTAGGCTTAGGGCACATGTACAATGATACCACATTGCTAATGATTCTTGCTTCGGCATCCCAGTTCATGTTTGCATTTCTCTTCCTAAAATGCTCCTTCCTAGCAATGACTCTGCATGCGTGTGGCCACTAAGCCCTGGGAATGGGCAGCTATTGCATATTTGCTCCTATTTTGAGGGATTGGATGTCATAGTCCAAGCCTGTTTCAGTACTGCCTTGAGAAAGTGATGTTTCACCGCACCAAACCTGCTTCTTTCCTTGTCATTTGTGGGAGTGAGTCAGTAGCATGGGGAGATAACGTGGCATACGAGACTGCCTGCTGCACAGTTACTGCATGACTGCAAGTTTTCAAGCCCTTAGCAACCAAATCCCTACTCCTGCCTGCTGTCTCCCTTACAAATGGTGCAGCTGCAAACAGAACTCTGAAACAAAGCTCAAAATATTACATGCAAAGGGCTATATTTTCAGACAAAGAAGGTGCACCCTGGTATTTGTAAAACGTGCACTTATGAAATCAGATGTTAACAGGTACAAAGAATAATGTCACCACTTGAATTGCCTGTGGAATCATAAACATTTTGTGCAACCAGTTACACACCTATAGTCTGAGCCATCTCCTTAGATGCCAGAATCATCTATAATTTGATACTCATGTTTAGGAAAAAAAAAAATAAACAAAGTAAGCAAAGCCAAACATAGTTCCAAAATTGAATTAATCTTCCAGCACATAAAAAGTCAATCAGAATATAATTATTCTGACCTTCAACAGTGTTCATCAGGCAAAAACACTGGAGTCCTATGCATAAAAAGCTCATTTATTTAGTAGCACAACTAAAATGGAAGAAAATTTATAGCGTATTGTGCTAAATAGGTAATGAGTACAATTTGCAAGTGCATTGTCAAAACCACCATCCATTGTTTGAGTGGGAAACTGGCACTAGGACTTGCTCCTTGGAATATAGGCACACCCACAAAATGCAGTTTATTTACATGTTCTTTAATCAGTGGAGCTTAGAGACCTGGATGAATTTGAGGATCAGTGAAACACATTGGAAGGCATCACCTGTAGGTGAGAAGCTGGTGTCACAGGCAGAGAGGAGGAGGCAAAGCCTGGGGACAAGGAGGTGGCAGTGCTCTGTAACACAGAGGTGCAACGGAGAAGTGGGGGAGAAAGGCAAAAAAAGATAAGGCAGGAAGGCTCGCTTCCAAAACACTGGGAACCACTACAGTAAAGGCCCATGGACACAGAAATTTCTGGTTTGATTTAGGCACACCCTGCCAGCCAGTCTGTCCATAGGCTGTGCTTTGCCAGATTGAACTTTCACTTGTCTTTGCAAACTTGAATGGCAGACCACAAGGGACTCAACTACTCAGTGCATTAAACATAATCCTGCTTGCAAAACAAGCGTGCTTATGCTGCCTGCTCTGGGAAAGATATTAAATCATTCCGATCAACAATCTGGTAGTTTTGTACAACCCTTTGCATTAAAAATGGTGGCTCAACCTTGGACTTGCCAACAAACAATTTCTGGTTTTGAAATGGCATCTGTAACGTGCAGTGATGAAAACACTGACAGTGTTTGATAAACGTTCCATACAGGACAGCCTCAGAGGAGACCAAGTGGTCCAGAATTGGTTCTATGACAAATCATCTGGGGGGAGAGCGGGGAGGGGAACAAAACTCCACTTGCTGTGGTGTTAATTTAATCATCTGGGCAAAAAAAGTCCTGGGAGAAAAAACATAGATAATGATTTACATTATGGAAAATAAATCAGGTCCTTTTGATTAGCAGTTGTGCAGTACGAATTCCGCAGCTTGCAGGGCTCCTTTGTAAGCCTCAAGTTCTGTGCTTACAAAAATTGAGCATCAGAAGAACAAGCTAGTGGCATCAGAAAAAACTAAAATAGGTTTTATTTCACTTGATTTAACATAGCTAACTTCTCAGTCTGAGGCTAGAGGTTTTCCTTTGGGCATTCCTTCTCAACAGGCAAATGAAAATCAAAGGCTTGGAAATCAGGAGAGTGCTGTGAATGGTGAGATCACATGTAAAATCTTTATAGCAAAGCTAATGCTATGCAAGAAATTTGTCAAGGAGTGGGTTTAGCCCATTGGGCTACAGCCTAGTCTAGATCTTTCACAGTGATTTTCTAACTAAAAATCAAAAGCGTTACAATACAAGGCAGAAAATTAGAGTGCCCGTAAGGGAGGCTCTGAAAGTTTGTTTGAATCCTCAGATGCTGCGGGAGTTAAGTCTGCAGGCTGCAGTATTGCTGTTGCTTGATTTCTAGCACCATTTGCCAAATTAATTATCCCTGATTATGCAGATACACGTAAACCTGGCTGTGCATCCCTTTGCTCCTCTTTTAGGATTACTGGAGAGTCACTGTATGACAGGCAGTTGTTTCTCCTCGCATGTTCTTGGATGTTGGAGTTGGGCAATGTGCAGAAATGATGTGAAGGAAGTTTAGCTACTCCATATAAAGGTGGGATGTCATTCATTTCAGTCTGAAACATAAAGATATCAAGGGCCAAAATGTGGTACTTAAAGGAATGTTGGCTGTTTTAAAATCCAGTGCCACTTCCATTCAAAGCAAATAACAGTGACATTTGATAAATTTTATTTTAATTACAGATTGAGCCCCAAGGCTGGAGGCTATGTTTATAATTTCAGCTAGTGACAGCATTAGGCCAGTGGTTTTGTGGCAATGGTGTTATCACTTGTGACGGTTTTGGTCAAGTACAACATCCTGTTTAGGTTCTTCTGTCGCTCCTTTTATTAAATTACCATTTGAAGTTAATTCTATCATCATATCTTTCCTGTCATTAAAAAAAAAAATCTGCAGCTGAATATGAGAAAAAAATAGAGCAAGTATGTTTCATGAACTGAAATGTTTGTGGGAGGAGAAGGGATTTCTATTTCTACTTCAGTTGTCCCCATGAGTGGATAAGAAGAGTAGACTGAGAAGTAAGAAATTACAACATGGTATTACTAAATTGAAATACCGTCTAAAAGTCAGTTTACAAACAGTTTTTGTAATAAGACTGCCCTAGTTAGAATGGCATTGAAAATACCTGCCTAAACATTCTTAGTACTGGTGCCTGAAACTGGTGTAACTACTAATTACGTTGCTGAAACGTCCTCATTACAAAATGTTAGGATGACTCTGCTTCAACTGTAAAGAAAAAAATTGAATGACAATTGCATTTTTTGTGCTGGTGTAATCCATAGTGTAACCTGAGCTAGAACGCAGCGAGGGCAGGAAAGAAAAGAGAGCTACCCAGAAACTCTGATGTGACTTGCTCTTTGCTCTTCTTTTCTTTTTTTTTACATATATTCTTTGTTTTTCTTTTTCTAATAGTCTTTGTTTTCCACTGGTAAAGTACTAACTATTATTTAAGATTACCTTGAGCTCATTTTAAGATATACGCAAATATCCCTCATCTTAAAAAAACCAGTCAGTTCGATATATGCTACTTTTTAGTATGTTAAAACAAATGGTGATTTTGAACGTACACTCGGGCTTACGCACTCATTCTCTGCTCTTGGTCGTTGTGATTGAGGTATTTTAGTTCTGCCAGAACCGTAAGCGGTTTAGATTGACTGTGCAGACAGACAAGATCTGGCAGCCCGGGATTGCAGGCAGCTGTAGGGAGTAGCTACAACAATTAAATGAGACACCCGTTTTAAGTAAGTGGTCTAAATACGGCTGCATGTGTAAGTAGGCACAGTGAGTCTTTGCTCAGTGAACATTTCCAAGCAGGTTATTTGTTAAATGAAGGATTTTGCAGACTGTTTGCAAAGAGATGAGAAATAAGCTGGCCATGCACTAGAAAGGGGTTCAGATTTTGTGGTGACCGGACTGCAGTGTAAGATGCTGAGGATGGATGTGTAGATCTGATTATTTCATACGATCTTTATCTGCGCTGGGCATTTCCTCCATCTGTATAGGTGCAGCGGTGTAAATCTTGGTGGTTTCAAACAGGAAGAAGCTACATTGGCACGAATGACAGCCTACAGCAGGTTTGCTGCCCTCACTGGTGTGACTATGCAGGTGGCATGCAGGTGGCAGGAGCAAACTCAGATGGGCAGTGCCCACGGTGGCTCGAGCGCTCTCTCCAAAACAGTAACCTCGTCAGTACCCACAGGCACCTGCCCACAACAGCCACAGGCACAGCTACTGCTCAGTGTAGGCAAGGCTTTGGTTACAGAAAATGTCTAACACCCACATTACGATTCCCCTCGAGGCAAATCCGGCTGAAGAAGCCCCTGGTCCAAGCCCGTGCCCTCCCAAGGCAGCGGCACTCTCGCTGGTGCTGCTTGGCCGTTCGCAGGCTGCGCTCGGCATCCCTCTCCTAATGGCATTTGATTGAAAGAAAGAAAGAAACTCTCCCAGACAGATGTTTTTTGTAAAACCAGTCCTTTTGCAGAGCTGATTTAGCGCACAGCCACACAGAGAGGAAAGCCTTAGAGAGGAACAGGGAAGCAGGAGGAAGTGATTTGAAAGGCGTGGGGGCTGGATCCCCATCGACCAGCGGTGACACTGTGACACAGGGCCATTGCCTAACTAGTTACACAATCTGAAGCAATTTTTTTCTTTGTTGCTATTACTGCCAATTTTTGAATCACTTGGTGGTTTTCTCCCCTGACTTTAACCAAGCTTCCATCAGGCTATCTAGCCCAGTTTCTGGTGGCTGATCAGACACCATTAACCCTGTTAGACTTCCTTTTTTGTGGTTTTCTAGATGTAATTTAACATTCCACATTTTAAGAAGGACGTGTTATATGAATATTTGTCTTGACCAATTTTTTCATGATAGTATCGCTAGGAAAGTGTACTTCATTTGAATAGGACTTTGCAGTACCAGTTTCTAATCCTTCTTACAAAATACATCTTTGCCACTGGGAATTTTGTTTTTCATGTTTGGATGAAGAACAAGGTCAACAGCATGAAAGGAACACGGGCTGGAGGTGAGCAGGGTGTGCAGTTCTCAAAGGATTCCTTTGCTTTCTTGTTTATGGCAAAGAAGAACATGACGATATGGAGATGGCAGGAGGAAAATGCAGTGGAGGTAGAAGAGTTGGAGTGAAGCAAGATGAGTGGACAGAGAAGACCAAACAGGTGTCAGAGATACATTGGGCAGAGTTTAGCTGGGACGGGAATATGAAGCAGCCAGTGGGAAAGACTGTGGTGGCATCCAGGAACCCTGTCTGATAAAATACAAAGTTTATCAGGCCAGGCACGTATCTCAGCTTCTGTAGCCCAAGGCTTTTTTTTGAATCTGATTTGTATAGTTAGTTTTAATGAAGATTTAGTCACTGCGATTGTAAAAAAAAAAAAAAGCTTGAAGTCGTAACCAGAACAGAAACGCCGGCGCAATCTGTGCCTAAATTTGCAGAGGAAATCTGACCTAGGATCCAGAAACGAGCATTTCCAGAGCGGGTGAAGGTCACCAAGCAAGGAGGGTGCGAGCAGCCGCACCGTAAAGCAACGGCCGGGTAATGTGGGTGGTGGGATGGTATAAAGACGGGGAGGTACAACCTGCACCTCTGCTCAGCCCGGCGCCCCAGGTGCGGGGTTAAGGGCAGAGCAGGTGGCCGGCCGGGGGCGGCGCAGAGGGCAGGGCTGCCCGGGGCGGAGCGGGGCCGAACCGGGCCGGTGCAGGCGCCAAGCGGGGAGGTTCGGCCCGGGGGCAGGAGGCGAGTAAGCGAACCGGGCCGGCAGGGGCGGAGCGCACCGGGGCGGGCGGGGCGGGCGCGGCACCTGCGTGCTGGCAGCCCGGCGGCGGCGAGCCCGGCCCCCTCGGCGGCGCCGCCAGACGGCGGCGGGCCGGGCCGAGGCGCTGCTGGGAAGCGCATCCCGCCCCGCTCCGCCCCGGCGAGCCGCGGCCATGACCGACAACATCCCGCTGCAGCCGGTCCGGCAGAAGAAGCGGATGGACAGCAAGCACCGCAGCGGGTGAGCTCCCGCTCCTCGGCTGGCCGCCGGCCTGTGTTGCGGGCGGCGGGCGGGCGGCGCGACCACCGCCCCCCCAGCCCCCGCCTCGGGGCGGCGGCGGGGTCCCCGCTCGGGGGCCTTTGCGGGATGCCCGGGGCAGGCGGGGTGCGGGAATGCGGCGGAGGGGCAGGCGGGAGCCGCGTTGCCCTGCGCTGCGCGGCCGTGGTCCGAGCCCGGCGGGAAGAGGAGGAGGAGGAGGAGGGAGTGGGGGGGAAGGCAGGCAGGCGCTGACAGGTTGTTCCTGACGCCATTGCCGTGGCACGCCCGGGCGGGGGGCAGGAGGCTGCCGGGCGGTGCTGGGCTGCGGCCGGGGGGGGCGCCGGGACTGGGGAGAGCGGGGCCAGCCGTCAGCTGCCGGTTGGCAGCCCCTTGCGTGGGGAGAAAATAAAAAAAAAAAAAAAAAAAAAAATCATGCCGGCCGGCCCTTACCCTCATCGCCTTCTCCATCAGAGCCTTCCAGACAAAGCGGTGCCTGGGCGGCAGCGAGCGCGGCTGACGGTCGCCGCAGCCGAGCCCGGCCCGGCCAAGTGGGGCAGCGATCGCCGGCGGGCGCCGCTGGAATGGCCGGGCAGGCCCGGGCGAGGGGCGGTTGTGTCCCCGGCTGCCTGACACCATCCCTGCTGTCCGTCCCGTTCGTCATCCCCGCTGTTGCGCTTGGCGCGGGGCTGGAGAATTACAGGCTGGTGCCTGGGCGAGCGCTCGGCCTTCGCTGAGGAATAGCCTTGGACCAGAAATGGTGTTTGTAGGTCTGTCTCAACGCAGAAGGCTCGGTTTAACTGTATTGGTTAAAGCAATACAATGTCCTTGCTGGGGGATGTGTTCCTCAAGGAACAGGTTTATACTGGTATGCCCATGCAGGAAGTTAAATAAGAAAAATGGTCCTTTAATACTTTTTTTTGGGTAGGGAATTGCAGCACTATGCAGACGGGTTGGTTTGTACACAGTGGGGTGTGCAGGGTATCCAAGTTACCTGGCTGTCAGTTATTGCAGTGCTTCATTTGTCCCTGGATAATTTGGGTTTTAGAATGTGGTGAGTGATATTGGCAAAATAAACCCAAATATCTAAGGAAATCCTGACTGTTAGAACAAGAGGAAATTGATGCTTTTTCCCTTCTTTGTTACGGGTTTGGGTGATGGTTTTGATTCAGATTCCTCTAACTGAAATTGTTCTACATAGTTTATTTGTTATTGGAATTATACCTTAGTATTGACATTGTTTCTAATAGTTGATGTAGCAATATCCATGCCAGTTGATACTGAGCTGGGAAGTGTGTGTGATGCAGCAAGTAATTCCTCAGAGCTTGTGTCACATGGATCACTGGGCAAGTTCCACAAGGTACAGCCACCATGGCATTAAATTTGGTGACGTGATTGAAAGGGATGAGGGACAGGTGGAGGCCTGAGAAATGTCTCAAAGCTTCTTGAATGATTTCTTTTCCTAAAGTTCTCTAATCTCCACCAAGACCCTCTTGGGTATTATGACGTGTTTAGTAGTGTCTAACAGAAATTGCCCTCATCTGACCTAAGCTATAGTTCGTTGGTTGTGGACTCTACTTGATTAGCAGTCACAGAGATGATGTTTCCAGTGATAGCAAGAAATTCTGGCAGTGTGAAGTTGTGAAGGAAGATTGCTTAGGATTTTTCTCAATAGCAGTCTGAATAACTTGGATTTGAGGTTTCCGTTTGGTGCGGTAACTCTGGGTGTGGGACTTGGCATATATTAGGAACTCTTGTTTTACTGATAAGTAGCCTGTGATATGTTAGTAATTTGGTTGAATGATAGTGTGATAGCAAAGCATCAAAGTCGAGCAAATCCAAACCAGTATTATAAACCAAAGAAGAAATCAGCTAGCTAGTCAGGGAGGGTCCCTGTTGTCGCATCCAGGACAGAGTCCTGGGAATCCTAAGCCATAATCAAGACTTTTTTTCTTCTGTTTCCTCTGAGAAAAACCCAAACAAAAGCCTTCCAAATTATGTTCCTTGATACATATGAAAACCCAGGGATAAGCAAGTCTTGAAAGGCTTCACCGTAGCATAGCCCTGACTGCAATTTCTGCTGTGGGGATTTTTCCCCACCAGTGGGGGCAAGTTCTCAGACAAAGATTTTTGTCAGTGTGGACTTCGGGAGTGGGGAACAGATATCTGTTTGTGTACTGAATGACTTCATAGAAATCTTCATGTATGTTAACAAAAAAGTAAGAAATGACTAATTCTCATGTAGGGCAGGTGTCATCCAAACAAGGCTTACATTACAGCCTCAGTCTCTAGTGTACTTTGAAGAGAAGCCAGGGAGGAACTTGCATGGTAGCCTTGCAGAGATGAATGATGGTACAGACAGCTGAGATCTGTGTCGAAGAGAAACCATGTGCTTAATAAACCAGTGGGAGAAGTGGTTATCTGTTCCTGAGCATAACTTTAATGTGGATCTTCCTTGCTGCAATCAAAGGCTAACCTCTAAATTCTGCAGCTGTGTGCCTTGAATTCATCCATATTCTTCCAAATGCTTTGCAGCACTCTGAAAACCACTATGAGATGTGTGCCAGTTAGGAGGGAAGGATAGCATTAACTGCAGCGGGACTGTTGGTGGGATGGCAAGTGAGTCTGAGCTTCCCAGGGGCTGAGTTGAGCCGGGAAGGGAGCCGCAAGTTCCTGAAGCACCCCAGATGCTCCGTTCAGTGCATGACACAAGTTTTTCCCTAAATAGCTTATGGTCTCAGTCCACAGTCCTGCAAGGCTCTTTTTGAAACCAGCAAACTGCTGTGCTCAGGCTTCCTCTGCACTGTAAAAAGGCCTTGATCCAGAAATGTGGGGGGAAGAATGCAGAACGGGATGGGGAAGAAGGAGCTTTACAGTAACATTTCATGCAGCCATTCCGTTGTATGTGCGTGTGTACTCTGGCTCTATTTAAAATGGCAAATTCCATTTCAAAGTCAACAGAGAGGGAGAAGGGAGCTCCTGCCCTCCGTCTGCTTGCATGTGGGTGTGCCTCAGCGCGTGCAGAGCTGGGCTGGTTTCCCACAGACGAGCTGTTTTGCACCGCAGCACTTGGCGGACGGGCAGGGGTGGGCTGCAGGAATAGCAGCGCTCCTGGCCCCTTCCTCAGCCACCCCAGCTGCACCGTTGCACGGCGTGAAACAGGGGAATGATTGAATTGTGGAGGTGCATAAAAAGGCTAGGTGGTTGTGTAAGGCTCTGTGGATTTTTTTTTTTTTTTTAATAATCAGTGGAAAATTCTTCGTATGCTTTTACAATAATGAAATGTGGAAGGTTGGTTTGTATATTAGAGGTGCCAAGGACTTAACAGCACAGCCTGTGAGAAACATAGAAACATCATCCAAGAAATGTGCTTGCTGTAGAAGTGATTAAATATGTTGATGAACTTCACCACTAATTTGACAAATACTACCCCAGTATTAGACAAATGTGACACTTCTTTCCATTAGGTTTGTTTTATATGAAAAAATGCTTATGAAAGCATTTTTCATTTGCTCTCAAATAGCTCATCAAACATGCTGCATTTATAAATAAAACCTGCTCCTTTGTCATGGCTATTAATCTGGCATCTGACAGTCAATCTGTCACATTACTGCCTCTTACATCATCACTAAAAATGTGTTTTTGTAAACAAATATAATCCCAAGTGAAGTACACCATAGACCTGTTGTTCAGCACCTTCCGTTCATTAGATACCTGTGCAGGTGAAGGGCCACATCACTTACAGGACTCAAGGTTTTTGATACCGTTCACATTGAAAGAACTGCTTTTGAGTGGTTGCGATTTTATTTGGGGATTTGTGAATTTGGTTTTTATTATTATTTTTGCAGAGTTATGATTTAAAATGTGAATAACAGTGCTGTATAAGCTTCCCCATATAAGCTGTCTTCATATATTTTTCATGTTCTTTTTGTAAGATAATAGTTATTAAAAGTTCATGGTGTACAGCAACTTGCTAGCTATATTGCAATGCTGTTCTTCAGTGCTTCAGTTGCCAAACGGAGGAGGAATGTTTAGAAATGTGTATTCCTAAACTTTTACAGAAAATGCTTACATTTCTGTAACTTTGTGATTCCCATTCCTGGAAACTGCATGCTAATTTTATCAGCATCTCTAAGCAGCAATGTAAACTTTCAGCTGTTTTTCTAGACAATCTTTCTTTCCCTTTCAAGGACGTAGTCTTCTGATTTCCTGATGGAAAGTAGTTTGTTATTCCTAATGATGCCGATAGTTCTCTCCTGCCAGAAACGGCCAACTTCCGCCAGTGACACTGACCTTGCCCTGAGCAGAAAACTTTGGAGTAATGTGATGGCCTGAGCAGCCCCGTTCCGTCATCATGCAGGTCTTTAAGCTTGATACCTAAAAATAGGGATGGTATCCAAAGAAACAGTAGATCACAGAACTATGCGATGCCTGTAAAATTCTTTCAGGGAGGACCAAGTAAGGTAACTGGAAAAAGCTGATAGCCCCAGTCAAAAGGACTTTTTATTCAGTGAGCACCAGGATAATTTGAAGACGCATTTGTGTACTTGTTTGTATGTGCTCAGAGTACTTTGTTGCTGGTACCCAGCTGAATGGATTTGTCAGAATGTTTTTTTCACGGTTAAGGTTATTCAGTTTCCAGAGGAGAAAGGGAAAAGGAGACTGTCTGAAAACATTCCTTGCTAGGTTCACCACCCATCTTTACTGCGTCTTCTTTACTTTTTGCTCTCAGTATGAGTTGTGTTTTGTCATCCCAGCATGTGGGCATCCCAAGTCGGATATCTAGCGGCACAGCCCAGGACTTTGCACCCTAAGCGTGGCCGTCTCTCCCCGCAGTACAAGTCCTTGGCAGCTTTGGGGGCTTTTGCTTTGGCTCCTGTGAGCGTGCAGCAGCCGTGCAATGCTGGCGAGCACCAGGCTTTCACCGGTGTTGTGCCAACCCAACCTGGTGCAATAATCCAAGTAGCTGTGGACACTGGTGTTTACTCACATTGCAACATGGGCACATGTAAGACAGAAAGGGTTCGGGTAGTGAAACTGTCCTGTCTGCAGGTGAGCCTGGGTAGGTTAATGAAATCTGCCATTAGTCTATTAAAGTATGATCTGCCATTGCAGCCGCTCCTGTTTGTGTAAAGCACTTTGTAAGGAGCACAGATGTCATATAGAGGATTTTAAAGCGTAACTAATGAGCTTGGTAATGTAATCTTCCTTGATGAAGTTTAAGACATAATTGAAAAGTTTTTAAAAAATAAAAATTATGGCAATTGAATATCTTTTGGGGGTGGTGGTGATAAACGTCTGCCTGTAAGAATGAGCACGTGGGTCTGTGCTTGAGAAATGTCTGTGTACTTACCAAAAGCTCATTTTTCTAACTTATTTCAACAAGCCATGGGCTGACACTTGCACAGTTGGTGTGCAGATATAACATTTCCACTAGCCCAGGGTTTGGATTGTGGGCTTCTGCTCTGTGCCCACCCAGGAAAGCACAGGCAGCGTGCTGGGTGGTTTGTGGGACAAGAGGGAAAAAAAAAAAAAGGTCACAGAGTTAAAAAAGAGTTAAATGCCAGCACTGGGGTTGGCTAGGTGCCTTCATAACAAAAACTCTTTGGGGATCTTTGAATGTATATGGGATATAAATCAGCATTTGCTGATTTTCAGCCACTGGTGCATGAGTTACTTGCTGAGCATTATATGCTCTGGAGGACGCTTTGAGACAATGACGTAATGGGATTCCTGAGGGCTGATAAACCTCCCCAGTTAAAGCATTGCAACATGCGACTCTGTTATTGCTGGTTGCAGTATTGTGTTCATTGGTTGGACTTTTTTTTTTATGAATCCCTTTACATTGCATAGAAGCCTCCTGCTAAAAGTCTATGTAGGAGAATTCTTAGTAGAAGTGGTGTATATTCTTTACTTGAGCATGGATACTACTGATAATCGCCTTCAAAAACTTGCTAGGCAGGAAGTTTTTCTTTTGTTTGTCTAATTAGGTTTTCAGTTTGCTTTCCCTGTAATTCAGGAGGTTGCAAAAACTGTGACTCTAGCCAGGCAGGAATTTCACAGAAGTGTTATTTTTACACAGGAGATTCTCCCATGCCCTTTCTTGCTTATACTTGGAACTGCATTATTTTTAGATTGATTCTCAAACCTTATAGTAACTCAGCATTTGTAAATTGAAATTCTTACAGCAACAAGAATCTTTGTGGTGGGAACACCATGAGAGGTCATGGCTTTGATTGCAGAATGTGTGCTAAATTTGGGGTAATTTTCTGCAATTGCCTTCTACTTCCCTGCATTTGTAGGTGCCATCAGCACTGAGGGCTGCTGTCTCATTTAGAACCAAGCAAGTGTAAGCAATTTTGCAGTGCTAGGTGTTAGCATTCAGAGACTAGTGAATTCATAGTACTTTGGAAAAGAAAAGATTAAAAGCAATATAATTGTATGTAAACAGTTGGGCAGAGTGCACTCTTCTTAAATTACATGTTCTGATTAGTTTGTGGGGTTCATTTGCCATTTTCTTATACATTCATGAAGAAAAAATTCTGGTAAGTCATCGAACTTACTAAAATGTCTGGAAGTTTGCTCTGGAGATTTAGGTACTGGTTTGAAGATCTGCCCAGATACTTGGAAAGTTCTTTGGAGTGTACCGGTGAATTTTACTTTGTAAAAAAAATTCCCAGCACAAGTAAAAAATATATTAAATTCTAGTAGTACCCTCTTTAAGCCTTATCCTATTGTAAAGATTATGGTATAGGTGCATAGGTATTTTTGCTGTTGAATACAATCCCTAGAAGAGGCCCACCCTAAAAAATAAACAAAGGTAACTGGTTTCAGATGTCTGATTACAAGGACCGACTTACTCTCTCTGTAACTGGGAAGCACGTTGTGATGAAACAGGGTATGTGGACACCAGGTTTGCTCCCTTGGGCAAAGCCTCTTATTTGGAGCCTTATCGTAGAGGTCATTCTGAATTCACAGTCATTAAAACATGGAATCAAGGCTAATCTTGTGTGGTTTTCTCCATTGTGAAAGAAGGAAAAGCTCCTTTTCCCCCCTTCCCTCTTCCCCCCCCCCCCCCCAAGCATATCTATTTTCTATTGTGATCCAAATACCACCATTTTCACTATCTTCCGTTAAAATATATTTGGGGTACAAGTGACTATTTGTCTTAGGTTTTCATCTGCAAACACGAAAGAAAACTGCAATTAAAAGCTATCAAGCTAATCAAACATACTTCTGAAGTAGAGTTTATGAATTTGAGTGTTTTACACCAACTTTACTGTTTGTCTCATGTTGGTAACTGCCTTTCAGATGTGGGTATTATACACAACTTTGTGGGGAAGAAAGATCTACTAGTTAGTTTTTCTTAACAAGGAAAAAAATGTTTGTAGATTTGACAAAAATTGATAGTTTCAGGGAAAAGTGTGACTTTCTGAAGTGGATTACATTTAGGGTACTTGCGTTAATTACAGTTTTATGGTACTACCTAGGGAATAGTCAAGGATGGAATTCCATTGTCTTAGAAATGTTACAAAAGCAGAATAACAGGCGATGTCCCTGTATAAAGGTAGGCAGAGATGGCAGTAGTGGTGCTGCAAGTCTGTAGGAAGTCAGATGCCTTTCGTATATACTTGAACAGTAAAGCATCTCCAATTATTTTATTCCAGTCGTTTGATCTAGGTATTCATGGCTATCAGAGTTTTGAACTGTTTGCATTACTCACTGTGTTAATTTATGTCAGATTTTCCTGCATTCTCCTAATTTTCTCTTCTTCAGCAAATGAACAGTTTGCAAGTCAGAGCTGACAACTGCAGAGGCTTTGATAAAGCTGACCTCTACATGGTCAGTGACAAATATGTGTAGGTGAAAGCAGTAGGATAGTTACTGAAATTGGGGGACTTTACAGGTCCTCTGGTTTTGGAATGGAGGGTTTGACTTACCTGGAGCTGGTAAGAGACTATTCAGCACCATCCAAAACTTGTGATTTTATGTTCCTTCAGTACTGATATGTGGGTGCTATGTAGTGCTCTGCTGTCTTGTCAGCATTTTGGTCTCAAAGCTTCTTTGAGTGAGAAAACCTTCTCCCCTGTGTTTGGGTGGCACCTGTACCCTTATGACTTAGGTTGTTCTTGAGTACAGACTAGAGAAAATCCACCTTTTCAGGGCTCATCTGTCACTCTTCATGAAATACAATAATGTCAAAGTAATTTGATTATGCAAAAATCCTTTTATCTAGTTTTAAAAGCTTGTGAGAAATTATCTTGCAAGTCAGCCTTGTGATGTTAATGTCTGTGCCTGTTCATGGAGCACCAAATCACATGGTGACACCTTTTCTTTACTTGTGGAAGCAAATTTTAGTTTTTCTTTCTCTTCCGTACTGAAGGAATTGACTTAACTGATAACACTTCTTTCTGTTTATTTACATGCAGCAGGGCATAAAACATAAAAAACCCAGTATTTTGTAGGAAACCACCTTCTGTGTGGCGAGTTGTAAACTGTTCATCATGCTGCATGTATCTTCTGGCAAGGCAGTGTCTTCAAGAGCTGAATGCTTTGTGTACTTCCTTAAATAGTTATTTCTTTCGGTTAGATGTGTGTTTAACTGAAGTTTTGTGGCAGAATGCCGTGATTCGAGAACAGATCTTAGCGGTGGTTTCTGGAAAGATGTTTGTAAGAGCTCTGAAGCTTTTGGTTATCAATCTGGCTGATATTGGCTTTCCCAATTGTCAGTGAAATTCAATAGGTCTGTTTTTAAAGGAACAAGGGGGATTGGGGAGAGATTGGCTTTCAGTAAGAAGCAGCGACAACAGAAAAGTAACCCTTTTGGAGTTTAGGAGGGTACAATGCTGCAATTTCACACAGAGAGGCTTTTTCGAGGTGCAAGAGGGATCTCTGATAAGTCCTCGCATCTCCCACGAAGTAACCAATGCTCTGTTTGATTCATTGCCTCAAGTAAGGATTCGTTACGTCGAGCAGTGCGTGGTTTTATTCACTGAAATTCGTGTGAGAGCTGAACTTCCACTGGCTGCAGCAGCCGGGTCGAAGGCCCCATGAGGCGCCTCGAGCTGGTGGCGGGCAGGCTCCGGCCTGTGGAAAGAAAGTCACGGTTCTCTGGTGTTACCATTACTTAATGAATTGCACGTGAATCCTCCACATTCTTCTAGAGAATAAGTGTTTCCTGTCACCTCATCCCGGGATCTTTTGGCTGAGACAAGCAACATCTAGCCTGAAGTTTGTAGGCCATGCAATGGTTTCCAAAACAGGGAGTACAGTTTTGTTACGTATGACACCCAACTGTGTGCTGGAGGAGATTTTAACCTGGGTAACTTCAAATATAGGCACCACATGCCATCGCTGGGATTTATTTATTGACTCGGGTGAGTTCAGAGCTCCCCAACAGCAGCGGGGAGAGGTCCGGGCACCGGCTGGGCCGGGGCTGCTGAGGGGAGCCTTGGTGAGGTGGTGTGTACTGGTGGTTTAAAGCGGTGCTGGGAGACCTAGCTTGTTAGCTCGCATCTCACAGCCTGGATTTTAAATATTTTCCGCAGCGAGAAGAGGGAATCCTTTAGTAACCCTATCAGTTTCAGTGAAGTTGGTGTGGCTTTCCTGAATTCCCATGTAACTTTTTAGCAACCATGTAACTTTTAGTAAAGGCCAGAAATTATGCTAAATAAGTGGCTTTAATACAAGCCTGAGTTGAAAAAGTAAAAAATCAGCATGCCGACGTGTTCCTATTTTATTTATTTTGAATAATTGTTTGAAAACTGGCATTACAAGATCTAAAAAGTAATTGTTGAGCTGGATAATTGAATCATGACAGTATTAAATAGAGCAAGAACAGACATCCTGCTGATAAAGTAGACAAAAATGCAGGAAAAAAATTAGAGGAGAAGTTACATTGGACTAGTCTGCCTGAAAATAGGATGCACTTAAATGCCTGCAGCCCTTTTCCTGGCAGCTTGGGTTTGCAGCACTGGATCCAGGTGTTGGTCTGGGCTGTCTGAGCTCGCAGCCTCTGAGGTGGTGCAGCAGCAGGACAGTCACCTGAATTGCTGAAAACACAAATACTACAGCTAAACTAACAAACTGAGACTGTGTAGCTGGATCTACAGTGCGTGTTCTCAGTCAATGAGAATGTACATTAACTACTAATGAATAACACACAATTTGCCATTAACATAAACAAGAGCTAATGACTGTAATACTGTGTAAAAATAAAATCAGTAATCATTTAGTATCTCTTTTCAGATTCCTCTTAAGGTTTAATTTTTAGAGGATTATAGGTTATAATTCCTTGGCAAGACTATTTTAAAGTGCAAAAATTCAAATATGCAAATATTAAAAGCCTTCTGTTAAAAAGGTATAAATGTTTATGAAGTCGGGGTTGCGAGGAAGGGGAGGAGAACGTCTGTCTCCATCTCCTTTCTTGAGGACATATGAGATCACTTTGCACGTATGCGTTCTTGTTTAAATTTAGTTTGTAAATGGGGAAAGCCTCCTTTTGCTTGAGGAAGTTTCCATACACCAACAAGGAAACAGAAGCACTAATAAAAAGTACCTGTTACTATTTGATTCACGGGAGCTTTCTGGCATAAAACCTGTGATCCAGGGTTGATGCAAGGGGACCTTTCTGCCTGTACCCCACACCTCCTTGCTTCCTGAAGCCCCTTCATTCACAGGAGGCAGAAGCTCTCCCGGCAGCCAGCACTGACTCAGTGTAGTGATGAGCTTGGTCCGTGCTTCTCTGTGCATCGGTTTCTTGAAAGCAAAACAAGGAGCCTCCCCAGGCCTCGTTGCTGCAGGCGCATTTCTAGCACTGCCGCAGGCCTGACCAGCTTTGAACACATGGTTGCGTGATGTTTTAGTAACAGCTCCAACACCATACGAGTTGTTTGCTCGTAGCTCAGCGGACTGCGAGGCAGGCTGGCAATGGCTTTAGCAGGCAGAGTGTCTATTTGGTAGAAGGTCAGGCTCTGGGTTTTAAGATGCTTGTAATACAGTGGATAATTGACAGATGAGAGGTGGTGAGTGACAGATCAAGAAGTGATGCTCAGCTGTTCTGCCTGGCTGGTGGAGAGGGTCTCAGGTGTGTGTTTGTGAGTCAGAGAAATGTGTTAAAATTTAATGCATTAATTTAAAATGAAATGTTCCTTCCATAGGTGTTGTGAGTGCTTAAGATGCTGTGGCAGGAGAGACCCAAGGCCTCGTACTGTTTGGCTTGGCCATCCAGAGAAGAGAGACCAGAGATACCCCCGCAATGTGATCAACAATCAGAAATACAACTTTTTTACATTTCTCCCTGGGGTAAGTGTGAAGAAAGTTGCTTTTCATCATCCTGCCCCAATGCTTTCCCTAATTTCAGTGGTTTTACAGTAGACAGATGCAGAACTGGGAGCTGGAGGAAATAACTAAAGTTTGGGTTGTGTTTGGTGGGCCTTCTGCAAAGGCTGCCTCAGAGCAGCAGCAAACCAGACACAGATCTGTCCTGAGTGTCCAGGACTACTTTTAAGACTGCCCTAAGTTAGCATTTAGGCAGTAAAGGAGCATGCAAAAATATTTGTGGTGGTTATTTCAATATGCATAATTTCTGAACTCCATTAATCTCTTCCCTCCCTTTTTTTTTTTTTTTTAGGTGTTGTTTAACCAGTTCAAATACTTCTTCAACCTTTATTTCTTGCTTTTGGCCTGCTCTCAATTTGTTGTTGAAATGAGGCTTGGCGCGCTTTACACATACTGGGTTCCTCTGGTAGGTAACTTAAGGTTTATTTGTTCAAGAAAGCTTAATTTTGATGAAATTTCTTTTGCTGCCTTTTCTCTAGGGCATTAGTTTGCACCTTAAATCATTTTGTTAGCTTACTTTTTCAGGCCAGCTCCATACCTGTCGTAGTGTAGATGCCTGTTCTGGTCGTAAGCTTTATTTTGTAGAGGTTTGTCAAGGGTGTGAGAGGACTCTGCCCCCAACTTGTTCATCTGTGGGGTGTTAACAGGCACAGAGCTCTCGCCACTGGCCACGGTGACTGCAAGGGCAGCAGGGCTTCATGAATAACATGAGAAAATGAAAAAAGACTGGAGCAACATGTCTGCTGTTCACAGCTGCATCTAAACACAGCATGTGCTTGTGGAGCATCTGTGTGGGGTGTTGCACCCTCGCGGGGTGGTCACACAAGGGCTGGTGCTTGCGGGACCCCAGAGCAGCCTGGCAACTGCAGCGAAGGACTGAAGGGCACCTTTCAAAAGTGACCTTAATGAGTGGCCATATGCGGAATGTTGGCAAATTACGCTCCCCTGCCAAACAGTTTGACCTGTGGCCTTGGGATAGGTCAGCAGGCTGCTTCATGGTTTAACCGTATTGTAAAAAACAAAAAACTGAGAAACAGCCTTCCACAAACCTCCCACGTATAAAAATAGGCACACATACTCATTCACGCTCACGCAAGGTGCAGATACTCTTTCCTTCCTGTAAATTATTTGCCCTTTTCTTTTGATAGCCATGTGTTTCATCTGCGATCAAAGGAAATCGATAATAATCAGGTTTGAAGCAGAAACTCCAGTGCTGTCAAAGGGCAGAACAAGGAATAGTTGCACAGAACGGGCTTCTTAAGTCTCTAAAATGCACTGTATGAGCTAGTTACAACTGCTTAAATGCTTAAATATAGGTACCTATATATTTTTTTTCTTTTATCCCAGTAAAACTATTATTTCTCTTTCTATCTGAGTAACTTCTCTGCTGCACTTCAGCTCATAGTATTGTAGAATAATTTTGGTTCACAGGGACGTCTGGTCCAGCTGTCTGCTCAAAGCAGGGCTATCTTTAAACATAGGTTGGTTTAACTCATCTACCTGAGTTTTGAAAATCTCCAAAGATAGACATCCTTTCTACTTTAAAGAAGCAACTGAAAATTGATTTAAAAAGCACAGGGCTCTTTCTAAGACACTACTTGTGCACTGATTTGAGAAATGGTGGTGGTAAAAATTCATGGCTCTGTTGAGGGAGCTGAGCAGGGGCAAAGGAAATTTTTCCTGCCTTTTAGACTTCCAATACAGTAAAATCCCCAGTAGAAGCCAGAAGGAAGTGAAGGGGCCAGATTCGGGACTTTGCTGCTAAAATTCTGTTTAATATTAAAGCCTGGATCTCACTGAATTCTCTCTCAAGTGTGTGCTGTATTGCATTTGCTGTGTGAATCTAAGGCTAGTTTTGTAAGATCCTGTCCTATAAATAAAGTATACATGCACACACAGGTTCTCTCTTTCTGGGTTTTGTATAGGCAGTTGTGACTTGTCTATGCCAGGTGAGCAATTAGAATTTGGCATACAAGCTGCCAGAAAGCAGGGTAAGAAAGGTCTTTGTTCATTACTGGCTGCTAATAGGAGTGTTGGGGATGGAATGACATATGAGATGACACAGTGAGTCGGCACATGTGGGAATATTTTGGGGCGATTATTTGAAGACTCTTCAAACAGCTGAAACATAAGTTGAAAATAACTGATGCTCTTTTATTTTATTTTTGGAAAGCCACAAATGCCACTTGTAAATAGAAGAGAAATGTTCGTTCTTTTCTTGATTTGTTGGTTATGGGAAAGAGATCTTCCACGGTGGTGCAAAACAGATGGTCATGGTCCTGAATGCTGGGGGGTGAAACACTTCTCTGAAAATATTGTATTAATGGCTTCTTACTTTCATTGTTTGTAAATACAGGATTGAATACAGGCATGTTTTAAAGAAGTAATTGCCAATCCTTGGGTCTCTTCACGTGTCTGCATTTTTAAATACTGCAGAAACATACTACATTGCATTTCAAGACTGATACTAATTAATCTAGATCATGCATTTAGACGCATATGTATGTACTAGAATTAGGGACTATTTAGTTCTATTACTGGATTGTGAGAGCCGGCAGGTGAAGTGTACCTCAGTATTTTAATAATTAGAGACACTGCTCTCCTTTGGTCTTAGTAGCTCTTAGGTCATTCTTCATAATTTTTCTTTATTTTAAAAAAAGTGAGAATTTGAATTGTTATTGTGTTGGGTAGTGTCAGCAATGTTCTACAGCAAGACTTCCCTGAGGTGGTAGCGGAGTTCAGGTTGACAAGTTCCTTGTGTCCAGCTTAACAACTTGTACATACAGTTTTTGGAGGTGTGTGCACAGCCATTCTTTCTAAAAATGAAGTTACTTAAAGTTGGAAATTGCAACCCACTGGCAAAATCTCCTGTTTGGGTAGGTGGGTATTTACAGATGTTTTCCTGTGTTTTTCATGTAACCCTCAGTTTTTAACATTGCCCTGCCCCCTTCCTAAAATAAAAAAGTTTCTTATTGACAGAGATAATCAGTACATGGTTGCAGTTTTCAATACAGGTTGTAAAAAGTTCATTTTTTTTCTGTAATGGATGAGGAGTGTTTTAACTGTTTAGCGAGTCTGAGCTGAATAGTGCCTAATAAAATGACTTTGTGGTACTAGCACCATGAAGAATTGTTTTGCATTAATTTAGTTATTTTTTTTAATATAGTGAAGGATGTGATGTGGGCATTTTCCTCATGACAAGAGGAAATGAAGTGGCTGTTCATATCCACAGAAAAGTAGGACGGAAACCCTAGTCAGACAAGTGTGTAATTATTCTATGAGTAGTTCATGTTAATGTATTTAGAGTGCTTATTTGTGTAGGTTGAGTGTGTGTATACATACATGCACATGAATACACATGCATTATTTATCTATATATCTGTATATATAAAAAAGCGTCATATAAATTTCTATATAGATTTCTATGTAAAGAAATCTCCCAGACTAGGTGAGCTAGCTTTGATGGCCCTGTGGTGGAGGGAGTACTGAGATTTGAGGCATCCTGTCTTACATTGGACTTTTGTGTAACCCCTTTCAGGCTTGGTTACACACCTGTGAAGTGAGATGAAATATGTTACTTATGCTCTTCAGATAAACTTTACAAAGATTTGCTTGGGGAAGTACTGGCAGAGCATCACAGTAAAGCTGAGAAACAACCATATTTTTTTAAGCACCAAGTCTGTTGTCAGTTTGCTATTGGGAGTTCCGCACAGCAGTGCATAATATCACTCTGATGATTTAGTGAGAGAAGATAGAATAAGGAAATGCAGATTGTTGGCAGTGGTACTGATAAATATTGCTCTTATTAGAGGCAGATGTGATTTTTCCTGACCTTTTCATCCATTCTGTTTCCCCCCACCATGCTCCTTCTAGGGATTTGTCCTTGCTGTTACCGTCATCCGAGAGGCTGCGGAGGAGATCAGATGTTACATGCGCGACAAGGAAGTGAACTCGCAGATCTACAGCAAGCTCACAGCGAGAGGTCGGCTCGGTGGCTCCAGCGTGCCCGCTGCATCCTGGCGCGGCAGCGCCAGGGGTTGCAACTCAATCAAATGCTGCTGACAGTCGGAGAAGCAGAGTTCAAGGAATGGGGAGGGGGTTATGGGCTTGCAGGCACGTGGCTTCGCAGGCACGCTGCCACTCCTGCTGCTGCTGCGGAGGCCTCAGGGGTCTGGGTGGCTTCTCGTGGATGGCTCCTCACCGGGCTGTGGTGGCTGCTGAGGGTTTCCTAGGGAGACGCACAGCTAGTGCGAGGGGTGTGTGTGTGTGTTAATTGCCTCAGATAACTTCAGAGCATCATCTTGGCTACTTGAGGCACGGGGAGCGGGCAGCCAGTGTGTTCACACATGCAGGAGCCTGCTTTGTGGGCTGGGAGTTCACTGCAGCCAGCACCAGGCAGGGGTGAACTTCCAAGCAGCTGGTGTGGTATTTTTAAACCCTGCTTGCTCCTAACTCCAGTGTAGGCCAAAACTTCTTTCCCTTCTTGGTGGATTAGAGTCACCAAAGAAAATGAAACTGGATCTGAATTGCTCTAGGTTGTGGAGGTGAATGTTTCCAGAAGGGAAATGTGTTTTCCTTCCTGCAAAGCTGTGATACGAGAGAAGCGCTCTGTAATGTTGCATGGATGAAGGGAGGGAGAGGCAAATACAGCAAACAGCATAGTAGGAAGAAAACAAGAATGGAGCTATAGCAGATGTGATATGTTTGGGGTTTTTTTGTGTTTGTTTTCCTTCCAGTTTTGGTAATAGTGCATCTGTCTTCCCTCTGCATGTGGTTTTTGCTTGCTCACCCTGTCAGGAAGAGAGACAGATGTGAGAAGGATTCCTACAAGCTACCAATTCTATTCTTTAATGGGAACAACAAATGTGTGCTTAAAAAAGGGAGGAGGATCCACATAGGCAAATAATTTGCAAAAGCACTTTACTAGAAGAAATAAATCTAGGTCTGTGAAATTGTCAGAATATGGTTATGCAGAGGTTGATTCAACTATTGAGAGTGACGGTAGGCTATGTTCTAGTGTCTAGGACTGGGGACCCTTTCAGCACAGGTACCGCAAATCATAGTTAAGTAGAAGTACTCTGTGTACTGAAGGAGCTTGTGAGTGCATGTGTTAAATTTAAGGTGACTTGCTGGACATACTGACATGTTCCATCACTTACTGGGCATGCAATAGTGTTGAATTTCATAGTTTTTTCTGGGTTGTACCAGACAGGGACTTAAATCATGCAAGTCCTTTGCTAAAAGAGAATGTGTGATATGTTATCACATCTTTTGTGTGTTTCTGTTAGCAGCAGCTGATGTAGTTCATCAATACTGGCAGTATCTTGTACTTTTTTGTATAGATCATCTTTAGCCCCTTCCTCCAACTGTGAGGAGTTGGGAGACCTCATTTGTAAGTGAGCCCAGGCTGCAGCAGCTCAGCTGCGTCTGATCCTTGGCTCTGGCCATTGTTTACAGCTGTGCCGTACCTAACAAAGACATTTAAATTCTTGTTTGAAAAAATCAAATGCTGCCTTACTATGGAGTTACTCCTAATACCATGACAATGATGGTGAGGCCAGGGTTTTGTTTTTAAAAAGGGAATGAACTGAATTTAAGCAACTTCTTTTTTTTTTTTTTCATTTCCAGTTTCTTTGTTATAAGTTTATACCCTTGAATTAAGATGCAGTGAACTAGGTGTAGTAAAAATATGCTGCTTTCAACACTTGCACTTTTAAGAATAAGGCTGCTTTTTAAATGTAATTGCTCAAGGCTGTATATATTTCACATGCCGGGAATTATGAGGCAACTCCAAACTAGGGAGTTTGAGTTTCTGAATATTAAATCCCCTTTTAATAACGTGTTCTTACTACAACACTTAAAATGCTTGGCAACCAACAAAAGCCTCATCCAAGAGGGGTGTACTACATCTATTTAAAGATATAAAAGAGTTGCCTTCTGGATTCTATTCAATGATCTATAAGGGGCCTGACCTTTCCTTTAGTTCTTTTCATATTGCTATTACGTTTCCCATGAATGATTTCCCTCCCCCCAGTCCTTTAACTTTTCTAATTTTGTGAAAGAAACCAAGGAGGATTGGCAGCTGGGCACTAGCTGAAAGTCTTAAGCCACTTTATTTAACACGAATTTGGTGCAGAAACAGGAACGAGACTCTCTAGCGGTATAGTTTAGAGTAGGAAAAATAAAATTATTTATGATTGTCTTGTGGTTTGGGGAGAAAAGTAATTTTCTGTCTCTCCCTGAATCTCGGTACTCAAGCTTTTCAGGAGACCTGAACATCTCTTTTTCCCCTGATTAAAACCTTAGCACCTCTGAGAATCACCTAGGAGCAGGGAAGTACCTTGTGAGGCCACCATGGCTGGGGGATGGAAGTGTGTTGGGTTTGGTTTATTGTATCTATTAGTACAGTTAGAAAAAGTAGGCAAGCTTTCAAGGAAACCCTTCATCAGGTCAAAAGTAGAAGCAGCAAATATCAAAATAAGTTGAGAACAGCTGATCTTAACCATTAATTTTCAGTGTAGCTGACAAAACTCCAGGTAGGACTTGCCTTGGACTGTAGGCTGTTTTGGGGGTTTTGGGGCTTTGGGGTTTTTTTGTGTTGAATAGCAGGGTTCATGCTTCAGGATAGTGGCACAGCACTGTATTGAAAAGGGGCGGTGCAGAAGGGTACTGATGCACAAAAGCCCTCTGTAATGTTGCTGTATAATTTTTTTTTAAAACTTCACAATAGTTTCACTTCTAAAGCCAGTGTTTTGGGGGAGGGGGATTAGGTTAGGCTCGACACTGAGCACTGCTGTCTTGACGATTGGCTATAATCGATCTGTTGGAGCACTGTAGCTTTCTCCAAGCTATTTTTATTTCTCCTGAGTATTTGTACTAAGCTGCAGTTAAGGTGGCTGGAGAATAGTTTTTCCCATCTCCAACCTTGGCCTCCCAGTGCAGCCCCACAGATGTAAATACATACTTAGGTCTGAATGAAGTCAGGGAGACTTAAGCACATGCTTATATGCAGTTTTGAATAGGGATGGAAGTAAGCACAGATTTAAATGCTTTCCCGAATCGGGATCCTCTTGTCCTCTTTGTGTGTGGTTCCTCATGCCCTGTACAGAGCCACAGCTGCAGCGTGGCTGGGCACAGCTCCTGCTGCCGGCCGGGAGCTCTCCAGCTCAGCACACCCACCAGCCTCGTCCCCCAACCCTGGGGGGGGGTATTTTGAATTTGCAGTGTTGCTCCTGTACATGAAACTTTTTTCAGGCACTCTTCTTGTTAAGCTTTTTAAGGTTCAATAAGCTGCTGCTTTGTAGAGAAAAATGAAGAATCCTCTTTGGATCACATTTTATTCTGATTATAGTTGCTGAATTTCAGGGACTAATCTTTTTGGAGGGCAGTGTGAGGTAGTGTATTTTCTCTGTGTTCCTTTATTTTACATAACATCAAAAAAATTCCACTCTGAACCTCTTTTCTCTTTCTACCGATATGATCCATTTATGTTCCAAAATGATGAAACCAGCAGACTTCTGGAAAGCATTTTTTTTTTTAATAGAAAGCTCTCCATTTAAAGGACAGTTGTTTGGATTGTAATAAAAAATAATCAAATTTCAAACCCCTATTCATAAACCTACAAGCCTCCTTGTGTTCAGAAGTCTGTGTGCTGACTTTCTGCTTGATAGAAAGCTAGAACTGTGCTTGCAAATTCTTGGTTTGTTTTTCTTGTCTCCCCCCCCCCCCCCCCGTAACACTGCATAATAGAGAGAGAAACTCCACAGAAAGAAATGGGAAGAGACCTCCTACTGAGGGGTGCTACTTAAGATACAGATCATTGGCATTTACCAGCCATATAAAAACAATATTTTCCCAAACCCTCTGAGTCCTGCTCCACCATTTATACAGCATAAGGCTGCAAAAGCCAAAAGTTTGGTGCAGCACATCCAAACAACCTTTTTTTTTTTTTTTTCTCTCCAGATGCATTTAACTTGTTTTAATAAACCTCTGGCTTCAGCTTTAGTTCCAAATTAAGTGTTTTGATCTGTACTTTAGAGAAGCTCTGCAGATCTATTGTGAAATCTTGGCTTATGCGTTCGCATCGTAGAAAAATGCATCTCTTCTGGCTAATATATTTAATACTTTAAATAATCTGCTTTATGGTACATCCATCATGCTGCAGATTTGTTAATAATTTCAAAGACTGTAGCTTAAGTTGGAACAAACTGTTTGCATTTTATTATGTTTACTTTTTTATCTTTAAAAAAATAAATCAGGTTACAGCAAAGAATGAAACAAACACCAATCAAATTTTAACAACAGGGTTTTTTTAAGTAAGAGATCAACACTAGTTGCTTTTTAAGATTGTGTTAATCACTGACTTGTATTCTGATTAACTTCAGAAAATATAAACTGGAAGTATTGTAAATGCTAAATAAACCTATGTGTATTTAGAGGAAGCACTTTTAGATGCATTTATAAAAGCAGTAATTTATTATTACAAAAATACTTTAATAGCAGAGCAATACTGGGAAATGAAGCAGTTGTGTTATTAGCTAGTTTCTTAAACATGCATGAGAAAACATCTAATGTTTAGGAGGTAGTTTCCCCACAGAAAGAAAAAGGAATTACGGAATTCCCAAGATCAAAATAAAACTAATTCAAGTAAGTTGCTTTATGGGAGTCCTGAGTCAAAGGAAACATCTGGTCCTGCGCCTTCTTAGCAGGACATGTGGTACATACTGCAGAGATGTCATCCATGAAAGGCCAGGAGTATGGCTGGAAAAAGTAGAATTAGCTTTGCTACCTAAAAAGGGCATCTCACTTATACAGTAGTTATAAAAATGTATATTGGTAGAAAGGTCCTCTCTTTCTTTTACCTTAAAACAGCTGAGCTTGGGAGGGTTATTGAACAATACAAATCTGCTCCAGCTGCTTTGATTTCTCTCATACTGGAAAACTTTTAAAGCAGATGATATTGTTTTCAGAATAATGATCCAAAAAGCATTGTATGTGCATAATAATAGGAAATCATCACATTATAGCTTTGTCCAGGCATTAATTTTTCTTTTCCAGCATGAATTTACATCATTAAGGAAAGCACTACAAAAATAAGTTTCCATTCCTGAAACCTGCAGATAGTGCTTCTTATACTCACAGTCACCAAATAAATCCTTGTGATCTTTAAGAGAAATACATAAAATATGGTTAAACAAACCCACATCTCATTCCAAGAGCTTTTTTGCACAGTGGTTTCAGAATTGCTATGCCTGTGTGGGGAGAGCACACTGGGGTTTTTTTCCTCCTTTGCACGGGAGAATATTCAAAAGCACTTTTTGTTGTTTTGTGAATAACCGTATTAAAAGGGGAGGAAGAGATGTTATCTGTCAGACCCTTTTAGTGTCATAGTACCTAACTTTGTATAGCCCATACAGAAGACTGCCAGGGATGCTTTTTTGGATCCTCTTGGAGTGCGGCTTTTCTTTTCAAGCCTCTGCGTAATGGACTCTTAATCCCCAGTATGCTTCCTGCCCTGGCAGAGATGTCTTTAGCCCAGCATTCATTTTGTTTACTTTTTTTTTTTAACTAAAAATCTTGCAAGGCAAAACCCAGGATCCACAAAAGACCTATGAGATATTTGTGAAATGGGCCATGACTGCTTATAATTTGTAGGAATAATTACAGCATGTAAGGAAGTCTGCATTTATTAGCAGCAGTGATGAAGCATGTTGTTAAGCACACAGTGTGTCACCAAAGCAGCAGGCTGCCGGGAGCCCAGAATGGCTTTCATTGTTAATTTGGAGCAGAAACACTGAAGCATATCCTGAGAAGGATGCTAATGAAGGGACTGCCAGTAGTAAAATCCTAGTGACCTTTGTGCTTTGTGCTAATTTCTATTCCCCCTCCCTTCCCCCTTCTCCTTTCCCCCTGAGCTGCTATCTGGCTAGTGAGCCCATGAATTTTGAGGTACAGTAGGAGTCTTGTCCATGCTGGGGTGAGCTCCACGTGCCTCCCCCACTTCCACTCAAATCACAGCAGATTAAAGAGGCTTTTGTTGAAATATAACAGACAGACACATAGAGGCAGGGTTCAAATTAACTGATTATAAATCACTAGTTAGTCTGAGAAGCCAAATCTAGAGCTGGCTAATGATTTGAAATTACTAGCCAATTGTTAAATTAATCCCCTGTTTTAAAGCAACTGGGAAATGTTTGACAGCTGCAAAGAAATAAATATTTATGCATTTTCTGTAGGACCCATACTCTGCAGGGCTTGTTCAGGCTGTGTCTGTCCAGAGGCAAAGGAGAGGTGGTACAGCTGAGCCAGATACAAGAACTACGGCAGGGAAGGAAATGAGCCTGGTTTTTAAGATGGGCCCATTGTACTTAACAGCTTTCAGGGCTTGGATTGAGAGTTGAGCTTTAGATTTTCAACCACCTAAGGAAGAGGAGTCAGGAGTTGATGGTTCCCTACTGTAATTTTCCTGTTCTTGCTCTGTTGTCTGCCTGACGCTGAAAGTATTTTCAAATTCCTGGGTTAAGCAGTACAAAAAAAGTTTAAGGGCTTGTTTCAGAGTTGTCAGTAGAGAGTGACCAGGGAGTTTTGCATCCAGGGCTGAGGTCTGGAGCTGTTAGACAAGAGGCTTTCAGCCCTTTTCACAGATTGAGACCCACTGCTTTACCCAGTGGCAGCAGTGGGCTTGGTAAGCCTTTACAGGGCAGCGTTGCCTAATTCTTCTGATAGAAAAGTTACCCATTTTCTCCAGAATAGTGAAGTGGAAGGAAGGGAGGTAAGGAACATCACACAGCACCCACAAACCCTGTCCTGCTGCTGCTCTAATGCACTGATATCTTTCCTTTGCAGGGACTGTGAAGGTGAAGAGCTCTAATATACAAGTAGGCGACCTCATCATTGTTGAAAAGGTTAGCCTTTATGTGTAGCTTTTCTGTGTAAAGTACTTTTTTTGCAAGACCGTAGAAAATGAGATCCTTTGAAGTCATGTTTGTTTTACGATAGGCTTAGAATGTCAGGTGTTAGAACACTAGTTACAATATTTAATCACTTTTCAGGCTTCCCCCGCCCCACCAAAATAGCATCATCGTCTTTGCAAGTGAGAATAAATCTGTAGATATGCACGTGTAACCTAATCTTTCCACTTATACTATAGCAAGATAAAAAGCCTCCCTGGTCCTATCTCTGACTGTTGGACACAGGTTAAATGCCTGATACAAATGCAACATCCAAATGTTGCTTTGGGTGTAAACAACACAAGTATTGGGAGACATAGTGATCCATTTGTAGGCACTGGTATGTACAGGTATATTTCCCCCTTTATACAAGTTTGTGTGTGGGTTTTTTAATCCACTGATTTTTTTTTTTTTTTTTTGCCCACACACTCTGTGCAAGCAGCTATGACCTCTAAAACCATTAGTATGAAAATATTCAGTACAAAAAAGAGAAAAATGGTAACTGTAGATTCCAGATACATGCTTTCTTCTAGTATGGGACTTCTTGAAAGGAAACCAGCATTAGTTCAAAATTTCTTCACACTGCTAGAATTACTCACTAGCCCTTTTGTAAACCTAGCTGTTGGTGGGTTGGGTCAGTGGGAGCTGGCACCAGTTATTATTCTGCTCTTGGAATTCTGCAGGGAAGTGAGTTTAGGATTCAAAGCAAAATGAATGCCAAGCTTCAGTTTGACAAAGAAATCCTCTTTCTCCTCCATATCCCCTTTGCTTGTCACGGTAGGGCTGTGGAAGGCGGCTGCACACGCGTGCAGGGCTGTATGCACAATAATGGCCTTTCTTCTCCTAACAGAACCAGCGGGTCCCTGCTGACATGATCTTCCTGAGGACGTCGGAGAAGAATGGTAAACATCTGGAACCAATTGTCAAAATAACCATTAACCTTTCACTGGTTGTTTAGAGAAAATTATCTTTTAGAAATGTGAAAGAAATAGATAATAGTAAAATTTTAGAGAGACAGAGAATTAAAATACTTTTATGGACTGCCACTTCTCAGGATGTTATACTCTTTTTGTTTGCTAATCAAAGAACGTAGGTGGTTGAACCCAGGGTAAATGAATCTGGTTGCATAACAGTTTGTGTTTTAGATGTAAATAATTTTACTTGCCATTCAGGTTTGTTTTGTTAAGTGTGGGATAGGAAATGTTTGATCAAAAGGATTAGAAAACATAAAGACTAATGGGAACATTTCAAATGTCCTAAAGATACAGCACAGAGTCTGACTGTATTCTGGACTAGTGGAAGGAAATGAATGTGTGATGCAAGAATATCATTCTTGCGTTATTAACAAAAGTTACTTGAAGTCAGATACTGTTTCCAAAGAAAGAAGGGTGTCCTAGATACAAAGCCATTTCATGAGTTATAGATGTATCTAAGACAGATCTGGAAAGAGCACTGACTGGTGTTGAAAATCCACAGGGTCTTGCTTCCTTCGCACTGACCAGCTGGATGGTGAGACAGACTGGAAATTGCGGCTGCCCGTTACCTGTACTCAGAGGCTGCCAACTGCTTCTGTAAGCTGCCTTTGTACAAAATACTGTACTTGTTAAACATGCGTATCTGTTTTACCTGAAAAATGTTCAGGTGCTTCAGTTAATGGGCTGTTTTGAGAAACAGGTTAATGCAGCATTGTTCTGCATAGGGCTCAGTGCATGCTGCAGATTGGCTCTGACAACAAAGCTTTGTAGCTTTGGCTACAGATTAGCTTTGGCTCTTCCTGAGCTCCAAGGCAAGATTTCAGGTAAGGTGAAGCTAGGTGTCTCTGTGCCACGTGGCTGTCACCACAAAGCTGTGCAGATAGGCACTGGGGTTGACAGCTAGAGAATGGCCTTGCAGCAGAAGGTGGCTAATGGTAGGATGCTCCTATTTTCTTTTTCTTCTCCAGAGACCATTGCAGTAACTTACTGCAGGATAGGTCTTGTTGCAGGATAGGTACCTTTGGTGGTGGTACTTCTCAAATGCTCCCTTTCACTCCTTGCACTCCAGTAAGTTCAGAGGCACAATTCATGCATTTTCATGAAATGGCTTCAGAGGCCATTAAGTTTTCATTGCTTGCCTTTATGAAAGGAGGAGTGTCACCATGGAAGCTCCACTGTATGATCTGAAATAAGCATATAACCTGCATCAAACATGCTGTTTCCCAAAATCTCTAGCTAAGTAGCTCGTGTGTTGTTTTGTTTGTTTTTATTTTTTAAAAAGAGAAAACAAGGGAAAGAAGGGGGAATCAGAGTACCTGCTTTATTGATGTTCTATCTGTAAAAAGTGCAAGAAGTTTATTTTATACAAAGGCTTTGAAGCAAGGCATTATCTCCAGGGGGTGAATAGTTTGTGCATGTGTAGGAGTCAGCAGTGAAAATGCTGTGCAGAATTGGCCTATCTTCTTGTCACCAGAGAACTGTTCCTAGTGACACTGGCATGTTGAACTAAATATTGAGTGATAGGGTGTTCCTTGATTGCCTTGGAAGACTACTCCAAACCTTCTTTGCTATGAAGTAATAAGTGTCTTAGGTTGTCTTGATTATTCAGGCTGAAATTTCTTTTATGGGGCACTGACATCTAAGTAACTCCCAGGAGTCTCTCAGGTATCAATTCAAGAAATAGTCTGCAGTGAAGCTGGTACACCAATTGTATTTTCTCTTAGACAGTTGGGCTCCACTAAGTAACATGATTCAGTAATTATCTTAACTTCATAAGTAACTCTTCCTCAAAGTATTTTGGTAGAAATATTTGTACATTATTAAAATGTGGTTGTCTAACTGTCTGCCAAAACATGTCTGGTTTATAGGACCTACTGCAAATCCGATCCTATGTATATGCAGAAGAACCCAATATTGATATACATAACTTTGTGGGGACCTTCAGAAGGGTGAGTCTTGCTGACATATATTTGAAATCATATAGGTCATGTTTCCTATGCAAACCTGCTGAATGCTACCAGGTTGCCAGAGTTTTTCAGGAGAAATAGTGAAGTCTGTCTTGCCATTCCTTGTCTCTTCTTTCTTCTCCCCCCCCCCCCAAAAAAAAATCTGTGAAATAAATCTGAAACAAAAATATGGTTATTGAAGCTTTGACTTGGAGACAATGTCATCGGCTGTTGAGTATTATGGACCTTACTCTGAAGGTACTAGATCTGAACATTTGGACAGAGATTGGTAGTTATGTATTCATGGTGCCTGTTCAGAAGGAAATCTGGACCACCATAGACTGTAGGATTAAAATCCTTTAATTGTGAAAAGACAGGGGATCTTAGCTAGATCAGGCAATAGTAGTCTTAATTCTGAGTCAGTTGTTTTTTTGCCTTCAATTGCATACAACCTATATGAACTCAGTTATATCTGCCCCCTATTTCAGAGGGCAGCAAGCAGCTCAAGAGCCACTGTGAAATATCACCATTAAAAAAATATATATCTTTTGACTTGTTGGGAAGATGCATTGCCTACTCGGGGCAAAAGGTTGAGGTTTTTTCCTCTCAGTGGAATTATGAACATTTTCAGAGATTCATCTAACACCCTTGGGGACCTTTCAGAGGACAAATGGTTTTGTAACAAATAAGGAGACAGTTACAGCTTATTAGAAGTTGTCTGCTGGTATTTTAGCTCAAAATTTTAGGTTTTGCCCTTTTATCTTTATGTGGCATGGTTTAATCTGGTTTAATAGTGCTGGCACAGAAGAGGAGTTTGAGTGGCTTGGGGAGGCAGTTCTTGTATAAAATCTGCACAGACATTAATTCACTTTCTCATGCAAAGGTACAATTGTGTAGAATTAATCTTTTGGTGCCTAAGAGGAATTGCACTTTCTTTTAGCTGTTCTCTGGTGCGTATCAGACAACTTTCTAGGCATCATTGAGCAGTCCAAACAGGTTCTCAGTGAGATCTTACAGTAGCAGGAGAAATGCTATTAATCCACGTGAGCCAAGTGAGGGAATATTTTCCTGTAGTCCCTGGAAAGCTGCTGACAAATCCTTTTCTCATTTATGATTCCTGGGGGACTTCAGCAGGCAGAGGTATCTTAATAGATTTCCATACCCCCCCGGCTCTGAACCCTTCTACTCCACTGAAACAAAGTGCTCATGTTTTTAACCCAACCAGAGATATACCTGGGTTTATGAAAATCCTCCATCTTATCAAGAAGCCCTCTACCAACACTCCCCATGTCCCTCTCCAGACACCTCTGTGTAACTCTCATCCACTGGCCTTTTACACTACTGACAAGTTTGTTTGGTTTTTATCCTGTTGTAGGAGGACAGTGACCCTCCAGTGAATGAAAGTTTAAGTATAGAAAACACCCTATGGGCCAGCACAGTGATTGCATCAGGTAAGATGGAGGATGTACATTATTATTTTTTTTTAAGGGAATATGTTAACAATTTTTAAAGGTCTTTTTGTAATGGAATAATAATCTCTGTCAGTTGGAGAAATTAGCAGTTGGAATGAAGTTTCCCACTTGTCCTAACACCTCTGGGGAGCTGAGCTCACATCTAATTGCCTCTTGGACATTCCTAGATGAGAAAGAATTGGAGTGGCCTTTGGGCACTTCTTTAGCATCTAGGACCCGAATAGCACTTAATTGCTCTCTGCATTGACATCCTAATCTGTAACAGAAATAGTGTCAAACAGATTCTGGTAACAGAAGCTAAGATGAAAGATTTCCAGGTAAGTGCTTCCATTGAGTTCGTCTTCTATGCTTTCAAAAAGAAAAAAATAAATTCCTTGACAGATTTTGGTTTATATATACAATAAGCTCCCAAGGCCTGAGATTAATCAATGCCCTCTTGTAGAGGCTTGTCAAAGTAAAAGCCATGTTCCTCTCCTGTCCAGTGCGCTTGCAAGGTTTGTAGGGTGGTGGCTGGAGGAGAGTGAAATTCTGTTCTGCAGTTAAAGTTGTTGAATGGAGAGACTTCACAGTGCAGTACCTAGGTGTACGTGGAATTAATAATAATGGGAAGGAAGAAGAACTTCAAAAGACTTTTTCTGAAGCACTGAAAAGATTTTGATGTGCTCTTTTAAAAGCAGAAAACAGTGAATAAATTTTATTATTGTATGCTTCTATCTAATCCTGCTCTAACTCTTCTTTGAAATGTATTAGTGTTGTCACAGTGCTGTGACCAAGGGATTGTAAAAAAACTAGTTGTCCAAATACAATTTAATCAAGTAAATAATGTTCATAGATTAGTAATTGCCATGCATTAGGTAACCTACCTTCCTCCCCTCTGAGTGTAGACACATGTAGTCAGCCTGGCAGCTTCAAATACCCATCAGGCTGCTTAATGCACGAGTCTCAGCTCATCCTGCTTTTGCACAAAATAGGTGGAGAAATGGAAAGCTGTTTTTCTTGTGATTCTGTCCTGTATGGCTACTCTCCCTGCAGCACCCTTTCTTGGGGGGACTTTCTTGGCTCTTGTATCAAAGCTTTAATTTGTACCAGCTCTTGAACCGATGCAGGTCTCATACTGCCGTGGCTGAGCCTAACATGGGGCCAGGGATGAGGAGGATGTTAGAGTGAATAGTCCTACTGAAATCAGAGGGAAATACTCTCCTGCCCTGAGCATGCTCACAGCCAGTGCCTGCTGAGGGTAAAAACTATTCTTTTGCTGTACATTCAGCTGTGTGTAGTATACATGTGGGTGCAGACATTTTTCCCCAAAGAAGGGCACAGCGCATACTCTGCTCCATCTGGTCACTAATTCTGTGCTGTTTAGAAGTCCTGGGTGGTCTTGGTGTCTGGAAGGAAGGAGAGAAGGGCATGCAACGACCTCCTCTCTGCCCAAATGAACATACTGTTTGAATCTAATCCTCGTTTCTGAATAAGTTATTTGTAGATAGACATCTCTGTGAGTTCAGTTAATAGGAATAAGATTTGCAAGTATTTTCATAATTTCAAACTGTTTATGCAATGGAGTCTTGTTTTGAATGGCCATAAAAAAACCCTAGAAACACTCTTTTTATACACACCAGTGTGCCTTCAAGCTGTTTGCTAGCCCTGACAGGTTTTCCCTCTCATTTTGACTGACTTGATCAATATAATACTTAGTTTTGTTTCTCCTATGGCAATAATAAATAGCATGTTGTAGGTTATTTCTGTTAGGAGAAAATGGGGATGTTATTTTTCTTCCTCTGTGAGTGAAAGTTGTCAAGTTGTGGTGATGCCATCTCACTGGGGCAGCCTTTGCTTGTAAGACGAAGCAGAACTATGTGGCTTTCTCCATCTGCTGTAGTGGGAATGGGTCTGACTCTGACTGTTTGCAGTTGATTTGGAGTAGCTGTGCCATCTGCTGATTTGAATTGTGATGATCTTACTACCACCTGCCATCTGGCTCCAGTGATTTGTTGTTGATTTTTGTTGTTTGTTTTTTTGTTTGTTTTTTTTTTTTTAAAGGAATGTTTCCCAGCATATTTTTAGAAACCACCTCTTTTGAATCACTCTTATTTAAAAATAATTCACTTGCAGCTTGTTAAAACTTTGATCATTAATGGGTGCAGGGGAATAGCCATTTTATACTCTGCAATGTATTTGCAGCAGTGTGTTTTTTTCAGTGTTGTTTTCCTCCATTTTCACAGACCCCTAAAATTTTCTAGTAAAAAATTAGACTTTTGCAATAGCAGCTTTTAAACTCTTGGTGGTAGATAGCTTTTTCTTCATGGCTTTTTGCAAAGTTTTTAAGAGAAATCTGTAGTAATTTATGGTGCTAAACTGTATTATGTTTCTGTGAGAAGAAAAGGGAGAACTTCGTTCCTCTCAGCTCTTTAGCAACTGTGGGACATAGCATTAAAATACACTGATAGGCTCCCAGCAGCTCCATCTGTTACAGTAAGGTAGGAGTTGGTATGATTCGCCTTTTGGTGGGAACAGCAATTAGACAAATACTTAAAGTAAATTGTAGATTTTAAAATAAGGTAATTCTGTCTCTGAAAGCTGTTGAAATTCATTGGGTTTACTCCAGTTGTGCCAACCTTCACCAATAAAGAAGAACTGTAGCCCAGAGCACTGATTTAATTTTGACACACAATGAAGGACCACTATCTGGTGTAATGCAAACTTACCCACACCTAAGTGGGATTCAAAGTGGTGGGAGGAAAACCAAGAAATCCTTCATCCTTAGCAACTTTTATTTGTAGTGGGGAGAGACGACTGACATCAAAAGGGGGTCAGGGAGAGTCAAGAGAGCAAAGCAGTTGACTTCTGTTTCCATGCACTTTAATTGATGCAGTCTGATGCTGCATCAAGTCCAACCGTATGGGCGGCATGGTTGAAGACTTACTGACTTTTTGTAGGATGTCTTTTGTTCAAAGTCTATGTTTTCGTCAGTTTTATATTTCAGGTACTAGACTTTTTAATTTCTGGTTGCTATTGCTTCTGAAAATAACCTGCTAAAAATCCTTTTCAATTGTCAAGCCTTTGGATCCAACAAGTATTTTTATAGAGAAAACAAATGGAGGTGGTTTTTCTTCAGCTGATGCATGCTCTGTTTTGTTTAGGTACTGTTGTGGGAGTTGTCCTCTACACTGGAAGGGAACTGCGCAGTGTGATGAATACTTCAAACCCAAGAAGTAAGGTATGGTGAGGAAACAGTCTTATAATAAATGAGAAGGGGCAGAAATTTATCATTTTTTGAAGAAAATCCCTCCAAATGCTGTATGTACACATTACAGGGACAACCTCATAGGAATAATGATTCATATCTTCCAGCCTACTATTTAAGATAGTCACCATAGCAGAACCTATTTCTTCTTATTTTTTTTGGTTGTATTACACATGTGCCTTCTCACTTTAAGTTTGGTAAAACCATTGTTTTATATGGTTATAATGAGATAGTCCAAGTTAGAGTAGGAAAGCTTATTTTGCTGCGTTCTTCTATTATAGCAAAGCTAAGACAAGGTGCAGAGATGTTTATATTTTCTGCAGCTTTTGGCAGCATGAGTCTTCTCACACCTCTTCATGCATTGCCTAGCTTCCAAAGGATGGAAGTCTTATTGAATAAGCTGGAAACAGTTTTGCTTATAAATTTAAATGTTTGTAGTGTTTTAAAAGAGAAGTCGACTAGTGGGGAATAGCTCTTTGGATATGGCAGTTCATTCCCTTTGTGAATATTACATTGAGCTAACATCTTCATTTGTGTGCTTGAAATGTATCCCTTTTATTCTTTAGATTGGTCTTTTTGATTTGGAAGTGAACTGTCTTACCAAGATCCTATTTGGGGCTCTCGTGGTGGTCTCGCTTGTCATGGTGGCCCTTCAGCACTTTGCAGGCCGTTGGTATCTTCAGATCATAAGATTTCTCCTTCTATTCTCAAACATCATTCCCATTAGGTAAGGTGATTCCTCATTCTTCCCAGCAAAATACTGCTTGCTTTGTGTGCTCCTCCACGTTTCTACTATGAAAAAGCACGTAAACTCTTATCTATTCCTCATTTGACAACTAAGCAAATCTAGAAGTAGAAATCAAATTACTGTTTCAAACATAAGAATTGCTTTGTTGTTTCTGCTGAATTTGTTCAATGTATTCACACGTACGTTGACTCTAACTCAGGCCGTGGATTAGTCATTTAAGGCTCCTTCTCTCAGTGTTTGGGCTACCTGCTTACTTTGATAAGACCAGAGCAAAAAATGGAAAAGGAGGGTTATTTATATAGCATGTAGTGTAATAGGACCCAGTTGCCTTTTAGAGGGGACTGAAACTTTAATATTTAATTGTACTATAATAATGAGTAGATTGTTACTTTTGGTGTAGGTCTGGGATTCATTTCAGTTCCATTTTTAACCTGCTGTCTGCGTATCAATCATGCTGTCCTTACTTCCCCTGTGTCCATCTTCCCCTCAAATTATATCTGTTCTTCTCAACATAATTTTATCATCTATCTTTGAATTACAGTACCACTGCAGCAATGCACAGTCCCTCTCCCCATTTGCCACCCGACCACTGACTTTGAACATACTGCTCCCAAAACACCCTCTTTGGCAGCTCAAATTCAGCGTGGAAGACAAGTCCTTTCATTGCACTTTGGCAGTTCACAATGATTTTTTCCAAAGTTTAACTGGTGATACATTTTCTTTTTCTTTTCCCCTTTCCTCCTGCATAGTTTACGTGTGAATCTGGACATGGGGAAAATTGTCTATAGCTGGGTGATCCGGAGAGATTCCAAAATCCCCGGGACTGTGGTTCGGTCCAGCACTATTCCTGAGCAGCTGGGGAGGATATCCTATTTGCTTACAGACAAAACAGGTATCTGTGTAGAAAACAACAGTTTTGAGTCATGGTATGTTGTTGATTGGATTTTGTTACCGTTTTGGCCAGCCAGAGAGTATAATGTAAGATTTCTTTGGACTAGAAGAAATATGCATTTCCTGTCACCTTGACAATATGACTTAATCAGTTTTTGAAAAAAATCTTGCTTTTTTTTTTTGTTCTGAATGCACTGTAAGTAGGGTAGGACAGGAGTATTATGCTACTTCAAAGAACACTTAAAGTGTGCTATTAAACCAAAAGCCGAGGGTAAAAATAAAATTAAAAGCAACTCTTTAGAGTTAGTTTTCAAAGGCAGATGAAGATAGCTTACATGTGCAGGCAGAAATGTACCATCAGTCTGTCTGCTGCTGTCCTTACAGTTTTAAAGTTGAGCTTGAATTCAGAAGACTGAAGCTGTAATGAAAAGCTTGTCTTACGTAAATTGAATGTCCCACTGAAGTTGTTTCCAGTGTTCTTTGGTTCCAACAGGACCAGAATTATGCTTTCAGCTCTTGCTGGCATTGACTTTGGGGTGAATCTCATTCTTATTTACTGGCACAGTGATGTGCACACCTACTTCCCAGGAGAACTGGCCCTCAGGTTTGTTAATACTGTCTTTTTTGCTGGCCTCAGCCTGTGCTGAGAGCCTGGTACAGTGACTGATTCAGCTTCTGGCCCAGTTTCTCTTGAATGTGGGGTACAGCAAGGATGAGAACATGTGGGGAATAGGCGTGTTGGTTCCCACTCTATGTCTGGTGCTGCTTCTGTCACAGGAACTCTTACGCAGAATGAGATGGTCTTCAAGCGACTTCACCTGGGAACGGTAGCTTACGGCCTGGACTCCATGGATGAAGTGCAGAGCCACATATTCAGTATATACACGCAGGTAGAATTAAATTTCATTTCTTAACTCCTTTGTTCACAAAACAGTTTTCCAGGTCACTAGGCTAATGGTGAATTAACATGGCAGGGATCTGCTTATTAACTATTACTTTTTGGAGAAGTCTGAAGGTCATTGGGTGCTTAATAGATAAATATTACCATGATTGCTTATTACATTCATAGATTGTTTCACATCCACCAGTCTTTAACTGCCACAGCACATGTGCAGATCTGCAAGTGTGAGTGTACGTGCCTGTGTCTCGTTACTGAGGTCTAACTGTAAAATAGCATACTTCTATCTAGATATTCACCACTTAGAGCAACCACAGCATTTGCTTTGTTGAAGAATTGGCACTGGGTAATGTTTAGTGGATTAAGTTGCTGTTTGAAATGCTGCTGTGTACTGGGGCAATAATAAAGGAAGAGGAACCATCAGTACTTGGTAAGCCGTAACAGAGAACAGTATACCAGCATCACTGCTTTAGGCCTGATGGTTAAAAAAGAAGATAGTAAAAGTGGGATTCTTTCACTGATGCACCAATTATCTTACATGGTGCATAACTGACGACTGCTTTGAGAACTATCTACACCTAAACAAGGCAGCGAAGTCAACATGTGAAGTATAGAACAGGAAAATCCTGTTTTGGGAAGTCTTTCCCTTGCATTCCTCTTTCAGTATCATGGGATGAGCCAGCATCTAAAAAGTCTTCATCTCTATTCTTAGACTTTTATTTCAGTTTTGTATGATAACCACGTAAAGCCATGTGACTTGTCTGGGTCAGCAAACTGTGTTCCTTAGCATGTTACAATAGACAAGATGCTTATGAATTGAAACTTCATATAGATAAATGCACTTCCTTCGTAAAACAAGTGATGAGGTTTTAATTAAGAATATTACTGCCTTTAGAAAAAAACAATCAGCTGTCAGTGGCTGATGTTCCAGCCACCCCTCTGAGTGGTACTTATAAAAGATTTAAGAATTGTCACTAATTATGCAATCATGGAAGCATGATTTTTCACTTTCTGTTAATAACCCTTCTCTCAACTGCAGCTAGAAATAACTTTTTTGTGACTTACTGACGTTTAGATTTTTTTCTTTTGTAAAATGTGATTCCAGAGATGCAATCTGGACACGTTAGTGATGGGTTACTACTCCCGTGTCATATGTCAAGCATATTCATTTCTCAATAGTTGTGGAATTGCTTCATTCCTACAGAAGCCACAGAAGTAATTTTCAAAGTGCCCATGCTTTTCCTTGCGCATGTACACCCAATGCAGTGAACTGGATTTTTCACGTCACATTGTTTTTGCTTTGCTCTAGAGTTTTTAGACTGAAGTACACTTTCTACACCTCCCACAAAGTGAAACATGAAGCCAGCATTCTTGCCTGGAAAAAGGCACTATGTACTGTAAATGGGGTTTTTATTTTTGGATTTTGTTCATGGTGGTAAAGATGCACAGCAGGTTTCCTTGGCCTCACTGGTCCGTTTGGTGGCATAGCTCTTCCCTGGGCAGATTGTCAGGCTGCAGTGTGCTTTTAAGTAAGCACATGATAGTTGATAAATACCTGGTATTTTGAGTAATTATCTTTTCTGCTGGCATGTGTCTCAGGTAACTTGTAACTCCTCTAGCCATCTCTCTCTTTCCCTCCTCTCCTTTCACAGCCTTCTTAACATCTGGTTCTTTTGGTGTTGAGACCCTTAAATGACTGAACTGTACTTTTAAAAAAAAACCCAAAACCCAAACAACAAAAAACCCAGACTTCAGATTTATTTGCCCTCATTTTGTACTCAATCTCCAGAGAAAACTTCACTACTGGTTAATTATTTGCCAAAGTATTCAATATGTGTCAAGAAAGTTTGGGTGACTGACTAGTCCAGCATGTGACTAGTGCTTTATGTCAATCTAAATGCACTTCAGCTGAGGGTTTACTGTTGTTTAATTTGGTTAAAGCCTGTTGCAACAGTGGTGATGAGCAGCAATATTAAACTTAAAAGACCTTACGTGTCCTAATCACTAGAGTGTGGAAGATAGCATATGGATTACACTGGTAAAGGATATGTCTCATAAACAGTTTATAATTACCAAGTGAGATTCCTTATAATGAGAAGCATTTGCTGGCAATGATTCATTTTGAACTGTAGTTCTTATTCTTTGCTCTTATTTTTACCATGTTGTGGCCTTTGACCTGGAAGTGAAACTTTTGTCCTCTTGACACTAAAGGTTAACAGAGCAGGAAACTAGATCACTGTGTGTCCCTTCTTCAACCAGGATAATTTAGTAATTGTGCAATTATCTGAAGACTCCCATTCTGATACTAAAAATAGTATTAAAAATTAAATGAATGTAATTAAGATTTTCTAGGTCCGTACGAGTCATCTGTTTTCTGGTTTTGGCAATTATATTCTCTTGCACATGAAACCAAATTGACTCTAAATTTGCAAAGCCACTGCTCTTTTGTGTGGCAAAAGTTGTTTTACTAAGTCTTCTGACTTTGGTCTTTCACCAATCAGTGTTTGGTGGATCTGCAACACAGGGTCTTTTTCTTAGAGTAATGTTCCAAACACTTAGGTAAATCTTTTGGGGCACTTTACTCCACCAGTAACAATGATAAAGAAGTTGCATTACACTGGGGTGTGTTCCCAATGATGGTTTGAGTTAAGGTATATGAAGAGCGCGTCTCATTCCTGGGAACACAAGAGTCTGCACAGCTGCTACATAGATGGTCTTCACTTGAAGTAAAAACTTAATTTAATTTTTTTTTTTCTGCAATAAGACTTTATTCTGCTTTCATTTTTTATAAGCAATCTCAGGACCCGCCTGCTGTGAAGGGCCTTACCTTAGCCACGAAGGTGCGTAAAACCATGAGCAGCCGAGTACATGAGGCGGTGAAGGCAATCGCGCTGTGCCACAACGTGACACCAGTGTACGAGTCCAACGGGGTGACAGACCAGGCTGAAGCCGAGAGACACTATGAGGACTCCTGCAGGGTGTACCAGGCCTCCAGTCCTGATGAGGTCAGTATCCATTTGGGTGTATAAAAATAAAACTATAGCCTTGCTTGTTGCTGAAAAAAGAGAGTTATTTGGTGAAAATACTCCAGTCTAGTGAAGGGGATAATATTTTAATGCATTTGTTGCACTGATAACCCATGAATAGACCATAAGTACCCTCTCAGCTGACATACTTCAGCCAAACCTGCGTCTCTGCCCGAAACTACAGAGCTACATGGTGACTAGTATCTGTCTGTTGTATCAGCCTCTGCATCACAGAGTTTTGCTCATGTTTCTGCAACTTTTGTCCAGGGTATATTTTGCAGTTCAACGCCATGAGTCCCTTTGACCACGTTTGGTAAATTATAGGCAATCTTGTCTTGGGCGGGGGGGGGGAACACGGCTTGTGGGAGGGGGTTAGAGCACTCCCACAAGTCAGCTTGTCCCTGATCTGCAAGGTGTTCGAACTTCCAGACCAAGTGAGAGGTTGTAAATCACGCTGGGTAGCACTTCTAACCCAGGACACATCCCTTCCCATGTGGATGGGACAGATCGAGAGTCTGAGTTAATTTCTGCAGAGTGAAGTGCACAAGAGTTTGTCTCAGAGCAAAGCTGTGCCCTGCCAGTTCTCTGCAGGCACCCAGTCCAGCCAGGGCTACATAGGGTGGTACAGTAGACAGAAACTTTACAGCACTCCAGAGACTTGATGGGGACTTTTACTGAACACTTGAGAGATCACGTTCAATGCAGGATTTAGGATTAAAGTGCTCTTTGCCACCCTCTGCAAAATCTGGGAAATCTAATTAGGGTGTTGTTTCCTTCTGTGACGAAGGCGGGAGGAATAAAATATGGTTTCATGTATTGGTTATGCTTCTTGGATACATCTTCTTTAGAGCAACCAAGGTAAAACAATTTGTTTTCTATTAATTTGTACAATTACACTTGCTCTGTGCCATTGAAAGAGGCTGAAGTTTGAAATGAATCCTACTGATGATATGAGAGCATATCACCCATTTGACTACATTCAAAGCATTCTGCCATTTATTGCCCCAAATAAAACAGATTTGCCTCTGATAATAACATTTTCACCTTTGACATCAGAAGAGAAGCTGGCTTTCTTCATTGTTAGAGGTGTGAAATTGTTTGCATAGAAATAAATCTATTCGTTAGAAGCCCAGCTATGTGAAGATTTTGAGATTGTTGCATGTATTACTGAAAGACTGGCACAGAGTTAGTTTCCACATTTCATGTACATTCAAAATATTCCCTATAGTGTTTTTCTTCCAAAGTAGGCAATTCATTCATTTCATATAATGTGTTCTTGTCTGTACTATACAAAAGCTGCATCTTTGCTTCCCCCCCCGCCCTCCTCCATTGATGTGCCTACAGTGACAGCAAGCACTTACTGCTCCCTGGCTTTGGAGCTGGTGAGCAGTGTGCATGCGTGTCCTCTCCCACCACATAATCTAGGCTGGTGTTTTGCTTACCTGCTTTTCTCCTCTAATGTGTTCCTCTCCCCTGTAAAGACAGCTTACAGAAAGCAACTGCCTTTGGATTGAAATGAGTTCTGAATGATTTCCAGATGGTAATTTTTGTGATCTGCATTTAAGTTGGGGTTTTTTTGGTTTGCTTGGGTTTTTTGTTTTTCCTAGAGCATTTACTGGCTTTTTTTTTTTTTTTTTTTTTGCACAGATCGTCTGTTTATTTACGTATATACTGTGGTATATAGTGAAGTCAGTGATTTTTTCTTTTCCTTTTTCACTTTATACTGTTCTGTCTTTAAAATATTTATGCAGCAATTTGTCTCAAATACCCAAGGGATTATTGTTTGTTTATTTTACTATAGCATGATAACTAATCCTTCCAAGATTATTGTTTGAATTCATTTTTCCTTTCTTGTGATGTCTTAAGTAGAGAATTACAGCAGGTTCAGAAATCAGATATGCTTTGCTACACTGAGGAAATCTTGTCTGTAGGTCTTAGATATACAAATATTGTTTAGACATGCTCTGTGTATGTCATACTAGATGGTACAAAACGCAGGATCAGCACAAGTCGAGTCCTTGAGAAGAGAGCGATGCTGTTAAATAATATTCCCTGTAGGGGAATGGCTTTGGACTCCTGTTAAAGCTAGCCTTTGAAATCCTATATCAATAAAATATTGCCATGGCAGGGAAGGTCAGTTTATGAAATGAGTACAAAAACCTTGTATTCTCTTTACTTTAACAGCAAGGGTAATTTCTACCAGTTGGCATAGGATTCATTTCCTGTAACAGAAAGCAGGATTTCCTAAATTTGTTTCCTGTGCACGCTGCCATTTAGAAGTCTTGAAGTATCTTTATTCAGATATCGGTTACAGCCTTGGGGCTCTGCAAGCCAGTTGTCAGTTGTAGCCATACAGTAACTAACAGGGGAAATGAAATAGATATAATCTGATCAGAGATAAGAGTGCCTGGGATTCCTGGGCAAACAGTCTTTAACCCTGACAACCCGCTGCAGCTGCCAGGACATGAAAGGGTGCACCGATCAATTGGTTTCTGCCTGTTGTCTGTCTGCCTAGGCAACCCTAAATGGGATGTTTGTAGAGCAACTCATGGCACAGAAGGATCAATTTGTCTCTTTAGAATGAAATTTATTAGTCGATATCCACTTCAGTGGTGGCTTAGGTAATTTAATTGTCGGAAAAAGCAAAGTTTGGGGGATAGTGTGCTGAGCTGCTGTAGCTGCTCTGCTTTGTAATGCTCAGATATGTATCTGACTTGGCCTGGACAGCTGCAAACTCCTGGAGTGCGGTCAGGGACTGTATTGATTTCCCCTCATCAGTGAGCATGGGCTGTCTTGAAGGTGTTTGAGGGATTTGAAGCCTGCTTTTAAATCTCCTCGGTTTAAGCTGTAAACATATTTTTGCATCTTGAAAGTTTCTCATCTTTTCATTGTGACTGAGAGCACCTCTAGTTATCCGTTTGCACGGCGCAGAGTAAACCTGTTCTGTCTCGCACTGAGCTGGGAATGTGCTCCCCGTCCCGGGGTTCCCAGACCCTGCCAGAAGAGCCATCAGCACTTTTGTTGCCATTGGTGTTGTCCACCAGTGCCGGGGCACTTCCCAGAGGCTGGGCCCGTTGTGTTGCCTGTTCAATGGATACGGTAATTCCAATGCTTTTAGTACATCTGATAGGAACACTTCAAAATTACATCGCTTTCCCTCTCAGTAATTATTCATTAAGCACTATAGAGGCTGGGAAGTGGCATGTTCAAAGGGGTCAGCCCCACTTCCCTCCAGTGTTGAATGCAGTTCACCTGGAGGGCCATTAAAGGCTGACGGGACCCACGCCTGCTCAGGAGCAGCATGGAAAAGGGGGATTTCTTTTATTATTCTTCCTCTTCCATTGACGTACCTCTTTGTGGTCTCGGGACCATCCAAAACGACTGTCGTTGCGCAATGCAATGCAGTTAGTTTGAAGCATGTCACGTGTGTGACGTAGCACTTCTGATGTGCTGCTCATCCATTTGTTCCTCTGCGCAAGGCTTGCTTTCAGGAGGTTTAAATGCTTCTTGACATAGGATTTAAAAGAGATGCTGGCAGAGAATGAGGGAGGAGGTGTCTGTGAAAGAAAGTAGCAAAGGAGATGCTTTAATGGGCTGAGCTGGGAGCAGAGATTTGTATCTCCAGACATTTGCAGCTTACCAACGTGGGCAAATCAACAGCCAGCACTGCGCACACTGAACATCGCATAATGTCGTGCTGTGAAAAAATCTCGATAATTATTTATTAACCCCAGAGTATTAGATACCCAAGCTCCATCTCTGCTCTGGGAGACTTTTAGGAGGATTATCTAACTGCACACTTTAATGCACCAAGGATGGCTTGAAGAAACTTTTGAAAAAGATAAGCTTGAAAGAGCCTTTGATTTGTTGTAATCTTTGTGAATAAGCCCGCAAAAACTTGCTAATATTAAACCAAATATTGATTCAAATCAATTTAAAGGTCTTTCAAGGCAAAGCCAACTCAACTCATTTTTTTTATCTGGTGATTTAAGACTACTCTATGAAAGGAAAAGTTTATTTTAAGTTGTCTTTTAAGCCTAATTGTGGATGAAAGGGAGCTGAGTTCACAAAAGATTCTCCAGTTAGACACAATTATATCAATTCATTTAGTAAAATCTTGACTCAATGCAAGTATTTATAGGTTCCATTTTTATCTGTATCTTGTGTATGTGATTTCCCAAAACAAATTCCATTTTTGTCTAAGGTATTTGTGGTCACTTAAGGCAGTAAAGGCAGAACCTGAAAGGCACAAGGGATAATTAACCTTCAAGTCAGCAGCAACCATGTGCCCGGCACTCTCATGCCTTTGAAAATGTCACTGTAAAATACTTCCAGTATTTCGTGTCTGTTTGGAGAAAGTATCCCTTGATCCTTTCTGGAGGCCAGTGATATATGGGCTCATGTCAGCTGCTGCTTCCATCCGTTACTGCCAAGACAGCTTCTAGAGTTAAACCCCCGTATCTCAGCAGGCTCAATCTTAGATGGATGTGTCAGCTGAGGTGGGGATTCTGAGGGGATTGTCAGGGAAGCAAAATAAAGGCTTTAGTCTTCTATCGTGACTCTGGTTGTAATCTAGTAAAAGCTTGTAAAGAATTCAATATTGTAGGTCCTTAAATACTAGAAGCTGCAATCAAAGTGATGGCCATGTAAGTTCAATTAAATGAGTTCTGGTGTGTGCCTTGAAAAATCTGGGGTTTGTTTGGGGTTTTTTGTTTTGTTTTTTTTTAATGTTTGAGGAGAAGGGGTTTTCTGCTAAGAAGTGTCTGTGAGCCAGCCTTCAGCTGTCTTGCTGATCGGTACAGAGGCTGAAAGTTGTTGAACTGTTACTACCAAACAGGTAGAGTATAACACAGAGCTCATTTTGTTTGTTTTTTTTTTAACATGAATTTTTAATGTGCTCTGCGTTAGTGTTTTTGGCTTTGATATTGTAAATCCAGGGTGAGTACATCGTTTTGAATTCTTGATTTCATAAACAGGAAACTGGGAAATAGCACATTCAAAAAATAAGTGTTTATAAAGAGATTTACCTAATGTGCCCAGGCAGAGGTTTGGGCACCCCAGGCCTGGGTGGAGGGTACCTGTGCCCGCCGTTGCTGAAGGGTTGTCCTTCAGGCTGTGGCAGTCAAAGGCAGGGAGCTGACCACCTCCTGCTGAGAGTCCAGGACAGCCTGGCAGCTGAATCAGACAGGAGCTGAGCTGCCCAAACCCCCAAAATACTCTTAGTAAGCTTCTAACCTCAGGAAAAGCCCACCTGAAAGAGCCATATCGGAGCACCTGCATATATGAAGAGATCCATTCTGTAGCACCGTTAATGACTAATGAACTTCTTTGCAGCCCCCACCTGCTATCCCTTCCCTTCTGGTGCTCCTCAGGGGAGGTATGGCATGGGCTGGCTGCCCTCACCGTGCCCTTCTCCTCTCAGGTGGCCCTGGTACAGTGGACCGAGAGCGTGGGCTTAACGCTGGTCGGCAGAGACCAGTCCTCTGTGCAGCTGAGGACACCGGGTGGCCACATCCTGAACTTCACCATCCTCCAGATTTTCCCTTTCACTTACGAGAGCAAGCGCATGGGCATAATTGTTCGGGTAAGTAGCTTCGCGTAAGCTCTCACCTCTTTGTGAATCTCCTGCTATTTTATGAAACAAAACAATTGCTCTCAGCTGTGCTCTTCTTCCTGGCTGAGTTTTGCAGTCTCTTCTACCTCAGGCTGTGTTGGTTCTCTGTTTTGAGTTAATAGCATCTCATTGCTGGGTTTGTTTAGCGACACGTCCTTTTCTTTGGCCATATTTGGCAGTAAGTGCTGTAGGGCCCTGGGACACCTTTAGTTTATTGACCTTTGGTCCCTTGCTCAAAATAATGAAGGAGCCCAAGCTTCAAGCACTTGGGGTGCATGTGTCCTCCACAGTTCCAGCTTCTTCCGGCTGCTTCTTCCCACTCACATTTTTAATTTGTCATGTACTCGGGGGTGGGTTTCTGCCGTGCAGCTCCCCATGTAGTTTTGTGCATACATCATCGGGGGCAATGTCAGGTTGGGAACGGGTTGTCCAGCCAGGCCATTAGCCAGCACTGCCACCAACTGTGGAAGTAACTCCTCGGCGATGCAATGGGGCCTCCAGGATGGTGCTGGGAAGGAAGAGGGAGCGCATTTCCCTCTGACTGTGAAACCAAGGGCCCTGAGGACTCTGCAAAACGTTGGGAGAGGGGTTTTGCTACAAGTGTGCAAGGAGACATAGGTGGGACTGGTGGGACATATGAGAGCTAAAATCTGAGTGTTTTGGTTGTGTCTACTGAACCAAGGCTCAGCAGCTTTGATAATCAGCAGAGATGCCACGTTATCTCTCAGGTAAGGCTGTTGTTTCAGGAAATCTTGAAGCCAGCACTGCCACCAAAAGAAATAGTCATGGTTACCCTGTCCCTGGGACCCAAACTGTGTGTCCCCTCCCACAGTGGCTAACGCAGCGAGGAGGAAGAGGAGCTTGGTAGGGGCAGGACTGTTCTCTCCAGGGGAGCAGGCACCAGCAGCATCTCAGGGAAGCTTAAGCTGACTTTGAAGCCTTGCTCTGTATCCCTGGGATTGTCTTTTCATCTGTCTAAAAGTTCTTGCCCTTCCTGTTGTGTCCATGCCAGTCATGCTGGCAGAGCTCGGGGCGGTTATACAGTGGACTGGGGCTGTGAGTCGACCCAGGTCACGAGTGCTTTCCTCCCATCAGGGTCAGCCAGGAGCAGGAACCCAAGCAGGTTCATGGGTCCAGCTTACGCTGCATCTCCAAAGCAGTTGTGGTGGTACAGCAGGGGGTGATGGAGACGGCAGCAAGCAGGAAGGAGGGAGGGGATCCTGGACCAATGCCACCACAAATAACTTCAGGGTATTGTTAGTGATTTTGTGGAAGTGCTCCCCAGATCTCTGCGAGGCATCAAAAGTCCTCTTTGGACCCCATGGAAATACAGCACCACAGGAGGAAGCACTTGTAGCTGCAGGGAAGTGTGGAGACTTTTTTTTTTTTTAGCTGATAAACAGCACCTGGAGCCATGCTGAGAACACTGTGTCATGAGCAGGGTTTGAAAATAGCTGAGTTAAGGTAAAAGGGTGCATTTATGCAAGTACCTTTAGCAGCAGCAGCAGGCACTGCACACGCTAAATACATGCCCAGCTGAAATGGTACACATAACTTTGTGGTTTTATATACAAATACAAGATCAGACTCTCAGAGAAAAAATTAGCTTAAAAAGAAAGAAGAAGAAGAAATTGTGGCTGTTAAAAACATTTGAGATCAATTGTCAACATTATCATCATTAGTTTTCAAGATAGTGCTAGAGAATCAATGTTAGTAAGATAAACAAACCCAGCTATGGTAAGGCACTTCCATTTGTCTACAAAGCAAACAAGGTGAAACAGTCTGAATATTTCTTTTGGAGATAATTAAAACATCCTTGTTATTTTTTACTGAGAGTACAGACAAGATAATTGGTACTAGGAATCTAAAACATGAATATGAAACCTACAATCCAGGGCAAGATATGATTTGTTGTATCATTTCATGGGATCTGCAGCTTTGTTATTTAGGGTGGGGAAAATAAGATTGGTAGGGATTTTTTTTTTTTTTTTTTTTTTAGGGTGTAAAACTATCTTCTGCCTCATGTATTTTAAGTTACAACAGTAGGAGGAGTAGCCTTTGTTTTTAGTTAGAAGCAGTTGGGATCAGTATTGCACATCGATAGAAGATTAATTTGGTCTGCTTTGTTGGCTGATGTTTGGTAGCTTTACAAATCTCAACTTTTCTGGACCCGTGGACGAGCACAGCCCATGTCAGAAACGGCACCATGAAGGGATGATGTAAAATGGAGTGACGCAGTGGTTGTATTCAACAACAACAAATATTACAGAGAACTTCAGTATTCCTGTTACCAAGAGATTTGGTGATAAAGATGGAACTGTAATATGTGCAGATAATTATTTTTGCAAACCCATGAAGGACAAACTGTGTTTAAAGCAGATTGAAAATTATTAAAGTTTATGCAAATGGCTGTATTTGTGTTATCCTACCTGAGTATCATAGAGTCATAGAATGGTTTGGGTTGGAAGGGACCTTAAAGATCATCTAGTTCTGACCCCCCTGCTATGGGCAGGGACACCTTCCACTAGACTAAGTTGCTCCAAGCCCCATCCAACCTGGCCTTGAACACTTCCAGGGCTGGGGCATCCACAACTTCTCCGGGCAACCTGTTCCAGTGCCTCACCACCCTCATAGTGAAGAATTTCTTCCTTATATCTAATCTAAATCTACCCTCTTTCAGTTTAAAGCCATTACCCCTTGTCCTATTACTACATGCCCTTGTAAGAAGTCGTTCTCTGGCTTTCTTGTAGGCTCCCTTTAGGTACTGGAAGGCTGCTAGAAGGTCTTCTGTTGCTCAAGGAACTGCTTTTAAGTTCTGGATCACACATCACAGTACGGTGTAGGGGGGACAAATTTCTATTTCAAGTTGTTCCAGGCTTTGGAATATTAAAACATGCCCAAGGGCAGGAATGTTAGTTGAAGTGGGCTGATAGGCTGAGCTTGTCCAAAGTAATCAGTGTGTTAAATCTGTGAATCTAGAGATCCGTCTGAATGCTGTTGAGTGTACACAGTCTTCAGTGTTCCCACGAATGTCTCATGCTGCATGGGATAGCTGCAAGAAGTATAGTGCATATCCATTTAAATACAGCAAGTGTAAATTCTTCAGATTCATTATTTTTGTAGTGAAAATGATGTGGAGACTTCAGGCAACTTTTTCAAGACCCAGAATAAAAATATTAGCAAGAAAAGAGGGAGGACTAAACAACCTCCCTCCCCATTGCTTAGTGTAAGTGCAGACTTTTGATGAGATGCTGTTTTATCAAAGGTATAAGAAGTGGGCTAACCATTGAAGCCAGGGTATTCTTCATTAAATTGCGCTTATATGCTCAGCAGAGAAGTGGATACCCTGAAATTTTCTCATCTAATTGGAAGAGAGTCTTTTTTTTTGGTCTTTTTTTTCTCTCTCTTTGATTTGAAGCTTATTCCTTTTAAATTATCTGTTATCTATATTCTCCCCTGTTAGGAAGAGAAAGGTTTCTATTTTGCATTTCTGTTTTTAGAATATTACTGCTGGCAAAACCAGCAAAACTCCCACTTGTGGTCAGTGGGAGAAACATCAGGCCCAGGTCCTGCCTGTAAATACTGCTAATAGAAGCATTGGCCCCTCTCTGTTGTGCTTGTTAATCGAGTGTCTTTATTTTGCAGCCACTGAGCTGCTGCTAAGCCACTGAAGTCAGCTCCCTGTATACCCTGTGTAGAAGAAGGGTTTGAGAAGCAGATGCTGGTTGCCTGGGTATTACTTTGCTATGTTCCTGTATACTCTAAAATAATATCTTCAAGCAGGGTTTTCATTTTCATTTAAAAAAAGGAGAAAAGTTTATAAATAGGTAGTTGTCAAGTAAGATTTTCTTTAATTAAACATACACTTATGCGTGTGTAGGCACTTCATTTGGTTTAGATCCATGACTTGCAAGGTGTTTACGTCTTCAGTGTATCTTCTGAAACTGTGCTGCTTGTTTAAAAAACAGAAATAAGGGGAGGGAAAGTAGCATGAAGTATCCAGAAGACAACAGACAGTGAGCAGCTGCGGAGGGGAGAGAGGGAGAAACTGCAGAATGAAACTGCACTCAGGATGGTAGTGAGCAGAATTCAAATGGTAATATTTTCTGCTCAACTATACAGATATTGCCCATTCTTATAAACTGCAATTTTTTTGGCTAGCAGGAGCCATTGCGATCGTCTTGCCAGGCTTCCTGTACAATCTGGGTATAGAGTTTCAGCAAGTGATTCATGCATCCAGCCCAGTAATGTTACTGCAGTCCTTGGCAGAGATGCCTGTCTCCCCTGCTGGTCCTGTCCGCTTTGGCTCCTATAAAAAGATCTCCTTCAACACATAACTTTTAGTAAATAAAGTAGTAGTTAATATTGAAAACAAGTAGCAGATGTTGCCTCGTTTGGGATATTTTCGCAATATCTACTTGTTTACTTGTGATCAACTGTCATTTCTGTAGCTGATTATTTCAGTTCTAAGAAGTCTTATTCTACCAAAGCAGCCACTCTTTACTGTACTGTTTACTGACTTACCTTCTTGAAAGAAGGCCTGTTTCTTTGACCACAATATTTTCCATTCTTTTTCTTTGCGTTTTTTTTCCCCTTACTCATGTGGAATGATCTTTGTTGTAAAGCAAAGATAGTGCTATTGTCATATCTGGAATTGAAAGAAGCCTTTGAACTGTGGCCAGAGTCAGACCACGGTGGAAAAAGATGCTTCTCCAAAACAATATAACTGGCAAATCTCTGTGTAGATTTATAGTGTGATCTTACCATTATATGAGAACGCACTAACCTCCTATTGAACTCGGTGAGAGGAAATGACTAATGCAAGGAGATAGCTGATACAGTATTTATATTGGACAAAAAATCTAAACTATCTTAAGCCAGTTCTGCAGCACGGGAAGTTGAGTCTTTATTCAGTTTCCTACAGAGATGTTGTTAGACACTTTTTAATCAAATAATTTAATAGATAAACCTTTACCTTTGGCTACTGCCAAAAGTGTTGTGTTTTATTTAAGCAGATTCTAGTTGTTTTGGTAGAGTGACAAGCATTTTGCTTTGGGCATGTGGGATGTGTGGGTATTGGTCTATGAAGGCTGGACATTTCAGGACATTGAAAACCACACTTAAGCTTAATTATAAGAATCTTCCTTGTGAATATCTCTGAGCTTGGAAAAAATGCTCAGTAAAGGAGCTTTGTTATCCTTGGCTACTACTTAATTTCCCTAGCAAAGTGGCAAAGACACTTCTCTTCTTTGCGTTTTTAGTATCCACATCAGGTGCTGCTTCCCTCCCCACCCCCCGTGGATGTAAACTCTGTTTTGCCAGTGCCACAGGACATTAGGCTTTTACCTACTGACTCAAACTCTTCATGTATGAGAACCTTCACCACTAGTTTCTGTAATGGCAGGACAGACTGAAGTGTATTACATAGTGACCAAAGTGTATTACATCGTGTGAGAACGAAAAAGTGTTCACTGTGCTTTTCTTTCATTTCTTTTTTTCCTAAAGTACTTTTCCCTCTTCATTCACAGCTGTCTATTTCCAGACCTTCCTGGGCTTTTTGTTTTTGCATGTTAAGTTTATTTTCTTCCTATCCCTGGTGGCTATCTTGGTTTACAGAGCAGTTTGTTCCTTGCTCATTGTTTTGTCTCCTTTGAGGAAATTGCCAGGGTTTCCATTAGCTTGTAATACTAATAGCTGTGACCTCCTTGGGTATCTGCCTGGTTAGAAGGGATTTTTTAATTTGTGGTAATGTAAATATGCTTTGCTTGCAGCCTACAAATTACTTGTATCAGATAAGACAGCCAGAAATCTAACCTTTCTGTGGCAAGCATAAGCTTTAATTATGCTTATGCCATATAATGTAACAGAGGGGGTAAATTAGAGTGATTTTTACTCTGTTAAGCTTTGTGCATCCGTTTTATTGTTTCAGGTAATTATGAAATAAATTTTCAAGGTGAGGGCTAGAGGTTATTCTGAAGGCACATGCAGTCGGGATTGAGAGGTGTCTGCGTGGAGATGCCATGTTGCTGATTAAAAAGCTGATCATCCTTGTCTAAAGCATTAATTCCTGCTGTGAGTAACCAAGCTGCAATTGAATAGGCGTCTCCTTTGGCCCCAAGACAAGGTGCTGAGCCAGGTGGACCTTCAGCCTGACCCAGTGCAGACATTTTTGTGACTGTTGTGCAGAAAACTCATCACTTATGTTGCTGAGGCCACTTCAAATATGCTAATATTGACCCAGCTTAGACTCTTAATGTTTCTTATCTGCAGGATGAATCAACAGGAGAGATCACCTTCTATATGAAGGGGGCTGATGTGGTGATGGCTGGGATTGTGCAGTACAACGACTGGCTGGAAGAGGAGGTACGGGGCTGTCTCTCCTACATACGGAGGGTTTCTCACGCGAGTGCTTTTCTCCTTGTAGGGCAATATATGACAAAGCTTGTCAATGTGGCAGAGCGGACATAACTGCTAAAACATCTGCAAGCCAGAAGGTCACTGATCTCGGCAATTCATTGGATTAGTCTTCAGCCAAATATATATGCAGTAACAAGGAAGTCAGGTGGCAAGTTTGACATACTTAGTGCAGAATAAGTCCTGTAAATAAAATGGATTTTGCTCAAAACTGATTGCTATTCAAGATCACCAAATTTGTCCTGGGCTTGATCCTGTGTTTGGATTTACTTTAGACTGAAAGGTCTAATTTCAAAACTACATTTGGCAGCTTTCTACTGGGATATGTTTGTCAGGTTAGTAGTAATGTTGACACAGAGTTCATAGAAGTAGTTTCAGTTACTGATTCTCCCCACCCCCAAACCTTGGTGTTCAAAAAAATAATACTACCTTGGTCTTATTTTAAAGAGTTTGATAGCTAAAGATGTGAAGTCTACAAATCAAAGGCTTGTGTCCTTTTACGTAGAGACAGAGAAAACGAAATCAATGGGGTTGTTTTTGCCACACTGGTATAGCAGAGAGGACATTTTTGTTTCTGATCACTGGGATAGATTACAGACCATTGCAGATCTCCTTTTTTCCTCTTGGGTTTATCATGCACTTTATCAGATGTTATAGACTCACTGAGGTTGCTCAAATGGGATGGTTATTTTCTTAACCTGCTATCTTGCATTGCCATCTCTGCAATGGTGTGCATAAATCATCTTACTTGAGTTGCAGTTTATGGTTTACAATGTGATACTTCTTTCCAGTGTGGTAACATGGCTCGGGAAGGCCTGAGGGTTCTTGTCGTAGCCAAGAAGTCTCTGACGGAAGAGCAATATCAAGACTTTGAAGTAAGTTTTTATTTGTTTTTTTCATTTGTTTTTAAACAATCACTGAAGTGATTCTCTCAGACCTCTTGTGATAATGCTGCCTCTCATCTCCCTACTTCTTCTGCTAGAATTGACATTCTTCAATGTCTTGCTGTTCTTTTAATCAAAGTTGCTTTTGAAGTGATAACGTATGAAACTGGATCCCAGCCAGGACCCTCCAAAACAGTTCCTGAATCCTGCCTTATAATCTTTTATGGTTATAAATTCTGCAAATATTAATCATTTGTTAGACAAGTTGTGTTTGTGTGGGGAAATGTGTTGGCTTTTAATTTTCATTGTTGCATTCTGACATCCAGGGAAACTACAAACAACCAGAATATAATCCAGCCGGGCTTCATGGAAACATAGGCTTCATGCGTGTTGTTTGTTAGATGGGTCTCCACACAGCACTAATTTGCTTACCCCAGGCAGGCAAAATGTGAAGGAGAACGGTTTAGTTAAATGCAGAGATGAGATAGTGGAAATGCTTAGGATTCTCTATTGCCATCATTTATAGATGTGTTAGTTGCAGAAACCGTGGTTAGACCTGTGGTGCGAGGGAGATGCTTCCAGGCTTTCTGCAGGTGTCACTTCAGCAGCTGCTGTGCGTTTGCCTGCACAAGGACACGCTGTGCACCGTGCTGCCCAGCTGGAACAGGACAGGGACAAAATGACAAAAACTTCCTGAAATATTTTCCGCCTTATTCTGTAACATGCAACTCATGTTTGCCAGCCATTACAGGTGGCATCCCTGAACAGAGGGAGGTTAACTGGTTAACCCTTGTGCTGGTTAACCCTCTAATCCACAAAAATGCAGGCTGGCTGTGTGAGTGACTGTGTCTGTGTCTGCTCTGTCCTCAGGCACGCTACGTCCAGGCAAAGCTAAGCGTGCATGACCGTTCCCTGAAGGTAGCCACAGTCATCGAGAGCCTGGAAATGGAGATGGAGCTACTGTGTCTCACCGGCGTGGAGGATCAGCTCCAGACGGATGTCAGACCCACTCTGGAGACGCTGAGAAATGCTGGCATTAAGGTCTGCCTAACCTAATGTTACTCCTAGCAGGAACGCTTAGACCCTCTGGAGTATGTGGCACTGTCCTACAGACAGTAAATTAAGACAGTTTGGGGGCCCTGTCAAGGTAAACGTTTCACCAAGTGCCCTTTGCGAGTGGGAACAGTGGGACTGGCCAATGCATTTTAAACATCACTTTAGGAACAGAACACGCTGGAAGTAGTAGATGTTAACTAAACACGTGAAAGCATGTCACCTTTTGTGCTTTTCTTCCCCTAACATGCTCTGGCTCCTGCAGAGAAACTGAGTGCGTAAGCGGGAGGGTAGCTACAGGAGACTTTTGGGCAATTGTTTCTTTCAGATAGTTGCATGAATGTGTTTGGTCTCTGGTGCATAAGCTCCCGTGCTGGGGCTGAAGCTGTGAATATACAGGTTTTCAGTAGCCACTAGAGGGGGTCTGAGCCAAGAGAATCAGGGACTGACCTTTTTTTTTTTTTTTTTTCTCTCCCTGCTTTTTCTGGGCTCCAGCATCTAAGACTCAGACACCTACAGTCTGAGCTGTGCTCAGTGGTGAGGGAACCAGTGTGATGCCTGCTTATTCCCTCTCTGAAAACTTGCAAGTCAGATCCCAGACTTGCAAAAGGGAAAAAAAAATGGACTAAACATTCAGATTTGGGAAAGAAAAGTAGGTACAAGGTTCTGGTTGTGGTTTCTCTGCTTTAAGTAGCAATGGGAGCAAAAAATCTTGAGCCATGCTGTGAATCCAAAGCAGGGCTGTGTGTTTGGGACTGAGGTAGGACGTGGAATTCAAGGCTTGGGACAAGCTTCCAAAAGTGCTTTCTGTTTGGAGCCATCCCTGTAAACAGCAGGGACTTCAGCAGAGGAGTGAGACGAGCGGAATCAGACAGAGCTCCTTAGCAGCATTGTGGCTTTCTACCCCTGCGGCATAGTCCCGGCCAGTTATTCCAAAGCGGTTTCATTTTTTTTCTCTTCACCTTGGCTGGAGTCGGTGTCAGGGTGTGGGGTGTGTCGTCACACAGCGAGCGCGGCACTTCTGAGCACTCCTTGCAATGGTATATTCATTAGGGTATTGCATGCAAGAAGTAAATCAAGAGTGAAGGCAGTCTTGTAATGCATTACAGGGACCATCTTGTTAAGATCAAATCTCTTTCCAACCTCAGATTATTAAACAAATAAGTGAGTCTTTGTGTGTTTTTTTTGTTGGGTTTTGGGTTTTTTTGGTTTGGTTTGGTTTTTTTTTTTAAGGTTTCATTAAATATTCTTGGGCGGTGTCTTGAAAGAATAAAAACATCGGTGGAAAAAACAAAACAAACTCTGATATATTTACACTATTGAGGGAATTCCCTGCCAGATTATAACAGGGTATTGCTTCTGAGTATTGTTGCTGACATTGCTTTCTAATGCCCCCCCTCACCAGCACAAAATAAAAGGAGCAGTGTATATTTAAAAAAAAAAAAAAAAAAAAAAAAAAAACAACCAACTTAGTCTGTTCCAGACGCACACATCAGCAGTGAGCTAACCCCAGTTGCATCATCCACATTTCAGGCAGGGCCATGAGGGATCTTTCTGCGGCAGAGTCCGCTTATTTCAGCATACGAGAAATAGCTGGGGTGGGACACATTAACACACGCATACACATTCTTTAGCTTGCATTTTGTGGGTTTATCAGCAGAATCTTGAAATATTGCAGGTGGGAAAAATGTTATACATAGTTTGTAACTTCTTTTGCATTTCAGCCTCTTTAAAAGCTTTGCTTTCTTTGATCTGTGAGGATTTTCTTGTATTTCCTATTTTTTAAAATAGGGCTTTTTTAGAACAATAAGCTGTATATGTATTCTAACAATCCTTTTATATGCCTGAACTGGCAGGTGGTACTTCTAGATGTCCTGCAGACATGGTTGTTAAGTTTTGTATTTAATACACTCAATATTTGGATTTTAGGTATGGATGCTGACAGGGGATAAGTTAGAGACAGCCACATGTACAGCCAAGAACGCACATTTGGTGACACGGACACAGGACATCCATATATTCAGACTAGTGAGTAACACCCACATACCCCTCTCTCAAGACTTGCTCAGGACCCCAAATTCTGGGGCAGGAGGCATGCTGAGATCACAACTGTTTTCCAGCAGTAGACCCAGAATGTTTTTATTGTTTTGACCCAGCTTTCTGTCCCCTGAGTTTTTGTTTATCTGACTGTGTGCTCTGAATAACTCAGTGTGCTGCCTGTCTGTATTACTTTTGCTCCCTCTGAGACTTGTTTGTTTGTTTGTTTTTTCACCCCAATGAAGCAAGCCCTTCCTCAGTTGCCATCTTTTTCCCCAGGTGACTAACCGTGGAGAAGCCCATCTAGAGCTGAACGCCTTCCGCCGGAAACACGACTGCGCTCTTGTTATTTCTGGCGACTCGCTGGAGGTAGGCTCCAAATGCCTCAGGCTGTTCAGGAACAGCCCCAAAACACTGTGGCTGAATTTGGATTTTTTTAAAAGAAACTTTCATAGCACAAACGTCGGTGACGCTTCTGATCTCTGTAAATTAGGTGTGTCTGAAATACTATGAGTATGAGTTCATGGAGCTGGCTTGCCAGTGCCCTGCCGTCGTGTGCTGCAGATGCGCTCCAACACAGAAGGCTCAGATCGTGCGATTGCTCCAGGAAAGGACCGGCAAACTCACCTGTGCAGTAGGTAAGGGACTAGTTAGGGAGGAGTGACCATGTAGGATGGTGTCTTTACTATTTCTTGAGTGAACAGTCCCGTGTCATCTCATAACACCTGGAAATGCTGAGTTAGGTAACTGTTTTTGTGGGGATGGTTGAGAAGATGAAATTTTGCATATGGAAACTTCAATGACAAACCATTCATAAATATTTGGGGTAGTATCTTTGCAAAACAGAGCTTGAACTTGATCAGGTAAAGTGCCATTGTTAAGCTGTGAGCTTTATTTCAGCATTGTCGGTATAATGGTACACCTAAAGGTCAGATAATGTGATCAGTGACCTGTGGGTCTATTAAAAACAAAACTTCTTAAGAATTTAAATTCATGATTTCTATTTAAAATCCTGCTTTTGTTGATAGAGTGAAATGTTTCTTCTAATATTACAGTCTGGTACAGATGCCTTTGGTGGGGTTGCAAGTTGTCCCTGTTGCTTAACTACCAATGTCGTTTGTCTGTGCTCTGACCTGCAGGTGATGGAGGGAATGACGTTAGCATGATTCAGGAGGCTGACTGTGGTGTTGGAGTTGAAGGAAAGGTGAGATTACTTTGTGTTTAATAAGACTTCCTATGGCAATTCAGGACCTAGTTTGCAAGTAACTCTTAAATGAATCCTCAGAAATTTGTGCAAGAAGCTTCCACAAGAATAATCATCAGACCAATAGCCTTATCATGAAAAATAATTTGGCTGTAACAGAGACTACTCTTTAACAGAGTTCGAGTTCATTATTTGGTTCTTGGCAGATTCCCTGAATTTGGACTATTGTGGTTAGCTTTGGGGTTTTTAATCACACGTAGATGCTCCAAATGCTGGAGTTACAATTACTGATAACATATACCCTACATGTACAATTAAAAACTATTGATATTAGTTGAGAAAGCAAACTCTGGGTTAGAGCTCTGGTTCCTGTACGTGGAGCTGCTTGGAGCAACAAGACTGGATTTGGCGGCAGTGGAAAGACTGCTTGCAGTGAGCCAAAACATAAAATTGAGTGAACTTTTGAGACTGAAAATTTGTGTTCAAAACTGACTTGATATGAGTGTCACGTTAACATGCGTGTTGTGAATCATTAACCAGAGGCTTGCTTAGAATTGGAGGCCAGGGTTCAAATGGGAATTCTCCTCATATTTTTGCTCTTTGCTTAAAAGCCACGGTGGAAGGCAGAAGTGCTGAGGTAATGCTCTCCCCCACCTAATGTATTGCAAATTTTCTTGGAAATTCTGTCAGTGATAACTAAATAATAATAATACGATATTTCTTTGTTTCCAATAATGAAATGATCTCACTATGCTTTTACTTGCTGTTCTACACAGGAAGGAAAACAGGCATCACTTGCAGCCGATTTCTCTATCACTCAGTTTAAACATCTGGGTCGTTTACTAATGGTGCATGGAAGGAACAGTTACAAACGGTCTGCAGCTCTCAGTCAGTTTGTAATCCACAGGAGCCTGTGCATCAGTACAATGCAGGTGAATGGACTGTCATGAGGGATTTTTCCAACGGAGAGGTGAAAAAGCCAAATAAAAAAGTAAAGGTTCTGTGTTTTGTTTTGGATGCAATTATTTCTTCTCCTGAAAATTTTCATGGGTTGGAACTTGAGGTTGTTACTTTGATATGAAAACACATAAGAAAGTTCCTGGTATTGGACAAACATCAGCAACTTCTCCAAAATTGGATGAACAATATTCTACCTTAGAAAATGCTGCTTTCATGCAGCATGTTGTCGCTGTCATTTAGTAATGCTAGGAAATACTGAAAATCTGAAGCAGGGCAATATTCTAAAGGCCTCTGCTGACTAAGTGCACTTATTTTCAGGTGTGTTTTAACTTCAGTCTCACTATTTGAAGGCCTTACTTAAGCAACTGAGGAGGCCCTGGCTCAGACCTCAATGAGGTTACCAAAAGCTGGGTCTGGCGTGCTGTGGAGTGTTTGCAGAAGCCGTGTTGCAAAGGCTGCTGAAGCACGTATTAACCTTCCCAAGTACTCAGCAGCTCATTGCAACAATGTGGAGGCGGTCTGTTCCTCTCCATTTCAAAGGGACCCTTAGAAACAGATTTGGTATTCACAGAATTTACGTTGCTCATGTGCAGAGCCTCAGTGTAACAAAAATGCAATTGCCAGTTGGCAGGGAGAGTTGAAAGATTTTAAGAGTTCATGAGGCAAATTCTGTTCTTAGCTGTGGTGACTTGAGTGAAAGTTACAGTTAAGAACAGAGGTTGCTCTTTGGGAGTTGCATTTCCATGCCATAGTGTACTGATAGAGTCCTTAAAAATACTAAGTATTTTTTGAGTAAAATACTTGGTATTTTTGAGAAGGCTGGTTCTGCCCTCTCCCCTTTTTAGAATAAACACGTTGGAGAGGGATGCATAGAGAAAAAAGGTTCAAACTCAGGACAGTCTATCTTACTCTGCAGGTAAAAACAGGAACAGAAAACAAACCCGTAACTTCTGACAAAAAATAGTAAAAATTAATCTTGAACTCTGTGGTGTTTGTATTAGTGAGTGTTAACTCTTTTTACGTTGTGAAGGTATCATCCAGGCATAAATAAGTACGTACCTGTCCTTTACAACATCTGGATGGCTTTGATCAAACCAGTGGGCTTTGGAGGAAACTCTTTATGTTCTTTTCTGTGGAATTATATTACAAAAAGTTTTCCAAGTCCAGCTCTCCAGTGTTTGCTGTTAAACATAGCTTTCACCCAAGGTTTGAATAGGAATAAAAAGGGTTGATATTACATTCTTCTGTCTTCATTTCAGGAATTTGGAGAACCCACTGCAAGTACATTCCAGTTTGAACATATTTTTAAGCTGTTACTTTTACTGCAGTATCTTAACGCCTGAAAAGCTTTTTTCTTTTCTTTTCTTTTCTAGGCTGTTTTCTCGTCAGTATTTTACTTTGCTTCAGTTCCTCTCTACCAAGGCTTTCTCATCATTGGGTAAGGACTCACTTTTTACTAATAGTGTGGAAAACCTGTGCATAAAGAATAGATTTGGGCTAATTAACATGCAAGGCATGCACATCTCTACTCTGCACATTTCACAACACGGCTTCAGAAGATGGATGTGATCCTTGTCCCCTTTCTGCTCCTCTGCACTGAGCAAAGCCACTGAGGCAGTGCAAATCCTTCTAGAAACCTTTCCAAAAGGACAGTTTGTCACATTCAAAACATGAGAAGCAAGCCATCCTCTGGGAACTGTTCCTTCAATCCTAGTAAAAAACAGAGGGACGGTCGTTATGCTCTGGTGCCTGCACAGCAGAGCGAGCCAGTGCCCAGCTCCTGACAGTTTCAGAAGGGGGAGGCAACCCAACCTCTTCAACAGGAGGAGTCACTTCCTGTCTAAAGTATACTGGGATTACACTTGTAATCCCATGACTTCATAGACTTTCGAGAGCATAATTAAAAAACAAACAGCAAATTCATCTCCATTGCCTTCTGATACAAACAGGATCAAGCCTGAACTGTAGAACAAACTTTGGGGTGGTGACAGGTCTGTCCTTGGCTCCACTAATAACCCAATAACACCAGCTGCAATACTTGAACCAATCATCTGCATATGAGTGTTTCTAATCAAAAGCCATTCAAGAAGCAAATCCTGCAGGTTTTTCCTACATGCAAAACTCTGGTGTGTTCCATTTGCAAGTTTTTATAATATGTACATCATTTGGCACTTCAAGAATACTGTATTTCCTTTCTGAAGACTAGCATTTCTGTTTGCTCATCTACACCTTAGGTAATTTACTTGTCTTCTACCTTCTTCCCAGGTATTCCACAATTTACACAATGTTTCCAGTGTTTTCTCTAGTCCTGGACAAGGATGTTAAATCTGAAGTTGCAATGTTATATCCAGAGCTCTACAAAGATCTTCTTAAGGTGTGGGAGACTCTTGTTTGTTTTGTTTAAGAAGATCCCTGTCTTGATTTGAAACTCTAAATGTGTAAAGTCAAATATATTATCAGTAGATACAGAACTTTATCATGCATTTTGAAGCAAAATTGTTTTAAAGGCAAATTTGAATTAACAGATACAACCAGATTTCCTGGCAGTTTGTTATTGAATGCTACATGAAATGCAATTTATTAAAAACGGCTGGGGAAATAGAAGTTCCATTCTGTGGGAAATTCTAAGGATTTAATATTACCGATTTGTTCCAAAATAAAGGGGAAGGAGAAATTGTTGGGGATTTGGCACTATCCTGAAGCCAGAAAAGGGCATGGGGGGAAGGGATATGCTCATTTGATGGAGGGAGGAGGTTATCACGTAGTTTCTTGAATAGAAATTTGCCTTAAGGATGATCTAAAGGGACCTAAAGTTTTGGTTGCTGTGCCATTTTTGTAGCTTTAGCATAAAAGTTGGGTCCTTCTCCTTAGACAAAGAAAACTTTATTTTATATTTACCATAGAAATATCAGGAAGGTAAATCTTGTCTTAGGTTCCTTTTTTTTTTTTTTTTTTTTCCCCCTTCCTGGAAAATTTTTTGAATAACTGGGGTATGCAGACTGGGAACATCTTTCTTAATTGAAGGAAAGGGTGGACTGAGTCTTCAACAGATCCTTTCCCTTAAGGATTTCTGTTAAACAGATACTCTCAGAAGTAAAGCCTGTTTTTCCAACAGCCTGAATAAGTCTCCATCTGGTTTCACTTGTACGTTGTCTCTTATGTCATAAACCACTAATTCTCCAACCATCCTTAGGCCTGGTCTAAACATAGGGGGGGGTTTGTACTGGTATAGCTGTGTTGGCTGGAGATGTTTTTTTTTTTTTTAAAAACCTACCTGCCTTCAATATGATGGTGATTTGTGTGTGTGTGTCTAGAAATACAATATTAATATATGCATATATGTGTGTATACACACATCTTATATTTCACAGTACAATGACTAAACTCCTGAGACATCTTTGCATTGAATTAATCGTGTGTGCAGTAAGGTTGGACTGTACTGTGCAAGCAGTGAGCTTCCACAGTCCCAGGCCTCCTTCGTGCATCATGAAAAATGAGAATAAAGAGGCAGTACCTCAGGGTTGGTTGATTTGTTTTGTTTGCTCTCCAAATCACCTTCAAATTATCTTTTATTAATTGCTGGGTTGGTCTGTAAGTGAATATTCATAAAAGAAAACCCCAAATGGAGCTTTGTCTTTTTTTTTTTTTCCTTTCCCCTCCTAGGGACGACCATTATCATACAAAACATTTTTAATATGGGTCTTAATAAGCATCTATCAAGGTAAGAAATCAACTTCTGCTTGTGCCTTTAAATGTTTTAATGAGTACAGAATATTTAAGTTTTTCTTTTGCAGGAAGTTAAGTAAGGCATGAAGTTAATTTAACAGTGTGTCCTTGGGATAACGAATATTTTTTTGTGTGTGTCAGAAAATGTTGGTAGCATTACCAAAGGAAGAAATTTTCTAAAACCTAATATTGCAACAACTGGTCAACCCTGTCACAGGCAGCAATGTAGGAGTTCAAAGCATCATACCTCTTCCCATTGGGACCATTCTTTGTCATTATGTGCAAGTTCCTTTTAGTGCTTCAATTGCTCCATCTGTAAAGCAGAGCTTGTGACTCTTCCCTTCTTTTGAAAAGGTTTTGAAACCTATAGATTATAAAGATTATTAAGTCAGCATGCAAAATACAGAATCTGTAGCTTTGTGTATTTTACCTAAACCCTGTCTATGAAGGAGTTACTTCATAGCCATCTGTAATGAAGGACTAGAGTAGAGCTCAAGTTCTTGATCATATCCCATACACTCTAATTAGGCTGCTGAAACAGTTAAGCAAATGCCTTAATTACAATGCATCCATTTCCAAAAGTGGGTGTAGTAATTGGGGTATATGTCTAAGAAGGTCTTTTCTTTCATTCTGTCTTTTTTTATCAAGTAATCTCAAACTCAAATACTTTCTATAAGTGTTAATCAGGGAATTGTGGAAAACACGTAAATAACAAGGAGCTATAAAAATAAAATTGCAGTATGATTCTGTGACAAAATTTCTTATTTTCCAAAACTCCTTTATCAACAAGAGTCAGAATAAATGTGACAAAATAAGCAGATAATTCTTACTGATTTAATTGATACTACCATCCTCAGTAGGGAGTGAATCCAAGAATATAAAAGCTCTGTTAGCATTATCTTCTGTAACCTAACACGGTAGAACCCTATGACAGGGATAATGGTCTTCTAATGCTGTATAAATATGATGGCAAAGCCAAGGCATTTATAGAAAACTCACAAGTGGTGGAAAGCTTAAGCCAGAGGGTGATGCATTGAGGGAAAGATTTCTTCTTGAGCTAAGACCACTATCTGGTTACAATATTTGGTTAAAGTGACTTCACTTCTGATGTGCTAAATAACTAGAAAACAGCAAGCCAAACAATTGGGCTAGTTGCTAGCAGAGATGAGCCTGTCCGAAAACTTGAGCAGTCCTAAATTTTGGAAAGTTCACAGCTGGATTTGAACTTTGTGGCTCGAGCTCTAGTCACTTGCAGGTTTTCCCTTCCGAAACTAGCCTGGTGTGATGGATGTCGGTGCGGATTACTCATGCTGCTAACATGAGTTATTTGTGCAGGTGGCCGTGCAGAGCATTGTGAGCATTCCCTGGCTAGCCAGAATAGGAGCACAAAACAATGCATCATTAACAGTACTTTATGTACTCCTTTTAGGGGGAGGTGTAAAGGGGAGAGATCTTGGCCCAAGTAGTGCAAAGAGCGGCTAACTTGTATCCACTGAAGCTTTTCAACACCTTGCTTCCATCTGGGCACTGAGGCAGTGCAGTAGGTTTTAGAAGTATTTGATATCTTTTAGCTTCTAAGTAGTGACCAACTGCTTTTCTGGGAGGGCAGAGTTTTGTGATGTTAGAAATCTCCAGTTGCCAAAATAGCATGTATTAATTTCCTATCTCCGTCTGTCTGTGAATATGATAGACTGTTATAAAAGTCTGGGCACCTCTGCTGTAGCTTTTCCCTGTCTTCTCATCAGTTCTGTCTCCTAAATAGTAACTGATTCGTTGTCATTACATTCATCAGGTTTCACGAAAAACAGTCTCAAGACATGACTATGTTTCAGCCTTTCCAAGACCGAGCAGTGGGTTTTAGAGCTTAGACTTGTGTTTGAATAAAATACCCAAATGTTCCATTCCCTTGCAGGTAGCATCATCATGTATGGAGCACTCCTCCTCTTTGAATCCGAATTTGTCCACATTGTTGCCATTTCCTTCACGTCCTTGATTCTCACGGAGTTACTGATGGTGGCACTGACGATCCAGACATGGCACTGGCTTATGATAGTGGCTGAGCTGCTTAGTCTCTCCTGCTACATAGCTTCTCTGGTCTTCTTACATGAGTTTATTGGTAAGGTTAAATGCCTTTTCTCCAATCCGTTAGTTTATGACCTGAATAGTAACAGGACTGTAAAGACCTGAATTGAGCTTAAAGGCTGTTGATGAAGCCAACAATAGTTACGACAGTGGTTCTGACCAGAATAAGCTCTATTTGATTTGAAGGCTCTTGAAAGATATTTCATGCTTCCTTCTCATAGCAAAATGATGGAGGAGGTAAAGGTTGTCAGTAGACTGTGTGCTGCCCAGTGAATCTCATCCGTACTTTCAGAGCTCCACCACGTATCAACTGTCATATGTAGCAGTGGTCTTTATTTCCATATGGGAACTGAACTTGAGACTGCAGATTGAAGCCTCTGTTGTTCGTTTGAAAGATTTCATCTTTTAACTGGGTGAAGGAGCTGCCTCCTAAAACTTACCTTATTTATCTGCTACATTGGGGCCCTTTTCTTGTGGGTTTGGTTGTTAGGGTTTTTTTAGTTGCCTGAAACAGAGTTAATCCTTTTCTCTGGCTAAAGGAAAAAGGGTGAGGAATTCCAGATTCCCCCACTAGCTGTCGAGTTGCAAATTTCAGATCCGTAGGGTTTGTTCCAGTGTTCGTTCAGGAACCACAAGATGTCACTACTTCTTCCATAAAGCTCTTTGCTAACTCTGAAGACAAAGAGGATAACTTCCCGGTGGGCTAGATCTGTATGTCTTGCATATGGGTATACCAGCTCTATTTTGAACGATGCTTCCCAACTATTTTTGCAAAGATTCTGAAGTATTACAACTGAGTCGAGAGAGGTGTTTGCTGGACTACCAGCAAAGTAGCAAAGGGTAGCTCCCAGAGTCAGAGGACAAGTAGTTCATTTAAAGGAAGCTTAGTATTGCCAGGGGTTGGATAGCCCTGTTTCAGATGGGGTACGTATGGGCAGTTGCCTGCGAGGAGTTGCATGCCTTACTGAAATGCTCTGTGCAGAAAGCTGTATCTTTTGTGGAAGAGAAGGGCAGAAGAGTGAGGAACCAGGTATCATATGAGCTTTGAACTTGAATGTGGAGAAGGTGAGGCAGTTTACGAAGTGTTGGTAGATTGAATTGCTTTTCTGCACCTCTTCCCAGAATGTACTTCCCATCTTCATTGACTTTGTGCTCTTTGTGCTCATCTTTATACAGATGTTTACTTCATTGCAACTTTGTCGTTCTTGTGGAAAGTCACCGTCATCACTCTGGTGAGCTGCCTTCCTCTCTACGTCCTGAAGTACCTGAGACGAAGGTTTTCTCCCCCAAGCTATTCGAAGCTCACATCCTAGGGCTGCTCTCCTTGCACACCAGAGACAATTATTGCACATGGCTGAGAGACAAAATCATATAGTTGTTACTATAATGAAAATGTCCGACATTTGCATAAGGATCGTGTGGTAATCTCTATTACATGCTGCTTTATTGAAAAAGACTTAACAACTGCCGTGAACGGAAACCTAATGATAAAAGGGAGTTTTCTGAGGATGGAGGCACTTGTTAGTTCATCCAGGTTTTGTCATTTTTGTTCAACTTAACTCGGGTCAAATGCACATAACTGTGATAATGAAGGGTTTCTCATGCATGGTTAAAAGTATCTGAAAGCTGCTAACTGACCTTGGAATTTACATTTGAGAAATTTAAGTTACTTTTTAAGTATCTGTGCTGTTCCTGGCATTGTGTTATGTTGTTTATATTATTTATCTTTTTGATTCAAGTAGTTACATTCTTTTTACATCTTGGAAATCCCTTAATGTAGGTGATACACTGTACTGCTGACAGCTGATTCCTGATTTATGGCATGCTGTTTCCATAATGGGGCTCCAGCATGTCGGATCTACACACACTTGAGAATCTGAGCGTGTTTGAGATTTTCCTTCAGTTGAAATGTGGTCACCCTAGTGATTTTGGAGGTGTCCAGCCATTGATAAATACAGAGAAATGGTAGTCCAAAAAGAAGAAATTCAGTTTTGTTTAGCTTTTGTGCTTCCTGTTAAAAGGAGCTGGTGACATAATAGCTTTACTCTGTATTTATTTGTATAGGAGAAAATTATCTAAACTAAAACAAATCCTCTTTGGAAAAGAAATTTGCAGTTGATCAGACTTGAAATGTGTCGACAACGTGAGGAGAGACTCGTACTGTTCTGCAGACAATGTGGCAGACGTGTCTTGAATCCTTGGAGACCGAAGGGAGAGGTCACAGAGCTGCTACTCCTCACAGCTACACAAAATCTGTTTCCTGTTAGGGTGAAGCTGCAAAGATGAGCTGCAAATAAGCTGAGGCACTCCTAGGTGGATGTTGTTCATGACATACTCCCTGCAGAGAGGCAGTTTTTGAGAACCTTGCACTTGCTTTGCTCTAAAAACCAACCTTGAATCACAGGAGTGGGGTTCATACGAAGGCGTTAGGCCTGTGTGCAGAGCAAATTTATGTATTCATTTTTCATTTTCAAAAATAAACTCAATGAATTCTGTTTTTTATAATAAGCATTGGCCCACATTATAATACTGTGAGGAAAGCAACACGTACTTAGGCTGCTCAGGAGAAGGACAGAGAGTTATGGGAACCTTTTACAGTTGGGTCCATACATCAAACATAGATGAGCTTTTAGTGGCAGCCATCCTCATGTAATGGCTGTTTAGTCTGTGCTAAATTAGTTGCTTGCTGTCTCATTGCCACATCAGAAAAACCACTGTCAGAGCTGGCACTGCTTGGCGGTGGTGTTGGTCGGCTGCGTGGAGGGACCAGGAACAGCAGAGCCCAGAGCCTGAGCTCCCTTCTTCTCCTCTCTCAAGGCATCCCTTCCAGGTCAGGGCAGCCGTGCTGGTGTGAAGGGCAGAAGCTCCCTGGTTGTCTCTGTACCATGCTGAACCTCTTTAATGGACTGCCAGCTTCTGTTGCCATTGCTACAGGCGTTCCACTGTCACAAGCAGCACAATGCTGCATTAAAAGGTCTGATGTGAAAATCAGTGGAAAATGGGAATGTTGTTTTAAAAGAGCCTGGAGTCTGTGTTGACCCACAGTGGTACGTCTTGAATTTTCAGATACAAGGTAGCTGTGGCTTGTGTGGCAGTTGCTCTGGGGAATGTTTTGTACAACCTGAGCTGCCTTCCTTGCTCTCAGTTCATGTGAGTAAATATCAAAGAGGAGGGGAAGCAAGTTCCAGAGATTCAGAGAAAAATTGAATGTGCTTCATTAATGCATGTGGCTTGGGGTGAGAGGAAGGTGCAAGTCCGTATGACCTTGTTGTTGTTTCATGTGGGGGATACCCTTTTAATTTAGAAAATGATGTTTCAAAATCCTTTGGGAATATGAACAGCAAACACTCTTTAATCTAACTCACTGGTTTTTCTTTTGTGCCCAGTCTTCTGATTAGGCTCTTGTCTGAAGTCCCGATACGTAGCAACCGCCTTCAGAAACAACCTGCTGGCTAAGGAAAGCTAATTCTTGGTATTGACCTTTTCAAAATATTATGAAAATTTGCCTTTTTCCTTCTCTTCCAATTTTTTTCCTAAAAATAATAATAATATACATTTCTACTTATTTAACATGCATGTTTATGTCGGGAAAGGCTCTAGAAGTCCAACATTCTTAGTGATTTGTCTCGCAGAGGAAAAGCAGGGCCTGAACAGCCCGTTTGTGGGGGAGTTGGGCTGACAACCTTTTGTGAATTATGCCACTTTGCCAAAAAGATACTTAATGTTGTCTTTATCATGACTTGCTACAGCTCCTGGATAGTCAACCGTGCAGGTGTTCTGGAGTCCCCAGTCAGCATTTGATTTAAGTAGATTTAAATACAAGAGTCAAGAATTTCTTTTGGCGCTTCTTGTGACTGAGAAGTCAAGTCTCTCTTGTCCGTTGGCAAATACATTGCAGTACACATCTTTGTAAAGCCCTGTCCCTATCTAGTGTGTATTAGTAGTTAAATGTCCTGCAAGCATAACAGTGCCATGCTACTGTATGTAAATATTTGAGACATATATATGGTAGAATTCACTGTTTCCTGAAGTCAACACAGTTTACACTGAGTGGACCATATTTGCAAAATATTAGCTTACACCAAGAAAGGGAGTGAATTGTGATTTCGGTTATATTTATTGAATCATAACTTTAATAATGAACATATATTTAGTGGAATTGATAGCAATCTATAGCTGTGTTTTGGGGTGCGAATTATGTTCCTTTGCAGCTAGTTTTTTTGCACAAGTTTGTAAATCCAGGAAGTAATTTCTGTCTGGGTATACACTGCGTTTTTTTTAAAGCAATCAGAAAATTAAAATTTCCATCTAACAAACAGGAAAGAGGAATGATTGTTGTATTTTTCAAGTTTAGCACTTTATGTCTGCAATATATTTCTCTTAAGTTATTTAAAAAATGTTTTTAAAAGCAAAGTTTAATACATATGTTCATACTTACTGTACATTTGAATAAATGGATTCTCTGCTGGAAATTTAATCTTTTTCCTCTAGTATGCTCATAATTTGTGCTTATTGGGAGTGAAGCATTGTTTCTTCTTCTATGTAGTGTCTTGTTTGTAGCCTTACTTAGTGTTCTTCCTGTTCCTTTTTTTTGTTCTGGTTTATGTACTGTAGCAGTTCATATAACTTGTGTGCTTTGGGACTGTGCTCCAAGTGATGCTGTAGGGTAGCGGTGTATGTCTCACAGTGTGCTCTTGCTTCCTGTGGCTGCTTTAGGGAAGCCAACGCTCTGTGCTGTGCTGCTGTGGTGGTTGGTTAATGTGGAGGTTTTGTGACATGCACTGTTCTCTTCTTGCATCTCTGCAGTAATTCCAGGTGTGTCGCAACCCTCTTCTTTTTTTTTTTCTTTATATTTGTTTTCTCCCTAGAGCTTGTCCTGTTTATCTTTGCAAACATTTGTTTTGCTCAGCTCATAGTGCAATTGAAATGCAATATTCTTTATTCAACAGCAGCAGCTTAAATCTGTGCAGGGTCTTATCAGAACTGGGCTGAGGGGTGATGAGTGATGTCCCTGGTGTCCCCTTGGGGTTGAGAACTATGTGCTGAGAGGTACAGCTGTGGCTGGACCAAACTGAGCAGCACCAAAGACATTGTTTTTCTGTGCTCTACTGAACTATCACGATTAAACACCATGACAACTTCTCTTGTTCACTGCAACTGCTGAGGAGAATTTTGCTATAGTTGAGCTGAGTTTGTCAGGGAGCCCCAGAGAGTTAGATGTGTGAATCCCTAAATCCTGATTTTTGGCTTTCTCTTTCGAAGAAAGCTGCTGCACCATCTGGTACATCATAAACCCTTGGTTTGCACAAGCAGTGCTCTAAACCAGGTATGTGAACTATTATTGCATGTAGCTCACCGTCACACGTTCTCTGCACAGAACTGTTCACCTGGGGTTTGACTCATCTCCGCAGTTGCTGTGGCCAGTCCAGTTCCCACTAAAATCTTCAGCGTGAGCTGGATGGGCTGTTGTATTTTTTTTATTATTAGTTACTTCATAAATAATAAACTCTTTGATTAGCATGAAATCCTGGGTTCTACAGCTTTGCCAATATGGTCCATTACTACTGCCTACTACAACTTGTGTACTAATATGCCTTTGAGAACATTTTTAATTGTTAAAATTGTTAAAAAATAAATGTTACATTAATTTAATTTTTAATTGGGGAAATGGATTCTGGTGTCAAAATTATATTTACTGTGATGCCAATGTTTTGTACCTGTCATCTAGTTAAACAGTGTGTAAATACTCTTGATTCAAGAGAATATGAATGCCGATTATTTATTGTTCTGTGGAGTTATATGTTGCAGATGTGTAAGAACTTAAAAGGGAATGTTGTAAAACAAGGTGGAAAAATAAATTTTATGCAACTTCTTTACTTCATCCGTATACATCATGTATGATGCACCTGAGTTAGTCCTGGCGTGATCAGTCCAAGATGCGTTTTGCCAGAATTGTAAGTATATAGGTTAAGTTGCATTGTGGCCCTTTAACTTGTCTATGTGTGAAATGCATATCCTTGAAATGGTCAGTACTTTCTGCTGATCAGCGTAGACCTGCTGCATTAATTTCTTTATTGTAAACAGTTTTCTAACAGTTTTAACAGGAAGGGGTTTGGGGCGGGGAGGGGGTGTTGATTGTTGGGTTTGCGGGTTGTTGGGTTTGTTTTTTTTTCTTAAAGTATCGGTGTAAGCTTTTGCTGCCCTTCACTTTATTAGTGCCTATTTGCAAGATTGCTTTCTGCAAGTCGTCATTGCGATTTAATGGTGTAGATTAGCTCCGTGGAGGCCAGAAGGTGCTGCTGGGCACGGGCAGGCTGCCGGCCCCGCTGCCCTCCTGCCACCACTCCCTGGCTGCTCTGACCGCCAGGTGGAACTTCAGCCCCAGGCTGCTGCTTCGCTGCTGCCTTCTCTACAACCAGTTAGTCCCAGAGTACCTAACTGTCCCGAGGATTTTAAACCAGCCCTGTAATCTGTAAATTCGGTTTTCAAGAGACTCGGCTCCTTCGGGAAGATTCTGGTCAAATCGTCCTCGCAATTTTTGGTGCAACCCCAGTTAAGGAGAAGGTGGTGGTTCCTGCTGGTACCCACTGCTGTGAATAGGAGAAAGTCTTTCGTTCGAAACATATATATGCTGCTCTTGGAAAAGCAATGATGCAATAGCATTAGGAACAGCTATTTTTGGAATGTTCTCATCACTTGAACGTTAGATTAAGTAACTGGCTCGGCACAACAGCAGTCCCAGGGCTAGGGCTGGCTGCTCTGCTTCTGGGTCAGAAATGGGAGGGAGAGGCAGGAGTTTAACACTGAATATTCTCCGCAGGAGAAACTTCAGTAACATTGATTAAGAACACAGTATGACAGTTTTCTACCAAAAATGTAACAGAGCCATAAACACTCTCAAAATAATTTAAAAAAACAAAATAATTTAAAAAAATAAAATAGTATTGGATAAAGTAAATCTATTACTTGGAGACTATTTAACTAAAGCAGTGATAAACTATCCCTCAGATCATTAAACATATATTAAAGTTTTTCATTTAGATTCTATAGGATGCAGATGCCAGCATCTTAACCTTTTTCATTATTAACTTTTTTGTATAAAATAGTTAATGCAAATATTAAATAAACAGTTTTTGTGATGTTTGCACACATCAAATGGATGCTGTAGACTCCAGAAATTACAGTAACAGACTTCACTCCCAAGTGTTACCAATTTCCCACTCTAAATGGGTTACATAAGCCCTAGTTAGTGGTTCTTTTAATTTATGGACGGTTTCTTTTTAATGGTGAAATGTGTAATTAAAAAAAGCTAGAAATAGTTTTTCTAAACTCACTCTGGAAAGGGAAGGAGAATTTCTGCAATTTTTTTTTTTCACCCAAACATTGCATAATAGTAGAAATGTCAAAGATTTCCGTGGGGTTTAATTTCATTCTTCATGTGGCTGTGGTCATGCAAGAAGTTTGAACACTGCAGGGGTTGGCAGATTTTTGGAAGATCATGCATCCTGGGATAGGTTTTCAGCCTAGGCTTTACCAAAGAATGCCAGTGGCCTTATTTTTCGAATTGTGGTTGTATTATACACTAGTGTCTTTTTATTTTTCTTTTTTTCCTCTGAAAAAAAAAGAAAGAATAGGTGCTGGCTGGTAATTCGGTATCTTACTATGGCCCTGAGCCTTACATGTTACATGAAGACAGGCAGAAGCTTCCCTTTATCTTAAACCATTTGGAGAGAAGCAGACCTTGCAGATAATTGCCCTCTGTCTTTGCCTTCCGATGGCTCAAGTCACGGCAGCTGTGCACCTACTCTGCCTCTTCTCTGTTGCGTTACCGTGGCATTAAATATCGTTGTCATGATAAATCTTCACTAGAGGAAGGTAACTGTTCCTGTTCCCATTTCACAGGTAGGAGACGGGCAGGGAGAACCTGTGGTCTCTAGGCTGTGCCCAACATCCATGGCAGAGCATGGAGTGTGAACGGTATTCTTATTTTGATTATTGGACTTTCTCCCCACCTTCAACATTGGAGTCAATCCTCTAGGAAAGTTTCTTATTCCACAGAGTATTCAGATGTCTGTTTTTAAATGAGGAATATGATTGCAGACTTTCAAAAAACTGTCCTTATTATATTGAGTATGGATAAACCCCAATCAAAAAATTTTGCTGGGTTCTTCCATCTTAAACCTGGAACCGCTGATCCAAATTACATCTGTGCTGAATGTTTTGCAACTGCATGTGCAAACAGCACGTTTCAGCGTGAGCAGCAGCTGGCTGCAGAAATAGCTTTGCTGCAACTGCAAAAAGGTAATGCAAGGAAAACCGTTTCGGAATGTGACAGCAGTTACTAGCAGCACTAAGTCCTGGTCCACCACCTATTTATGGTCAGTATCAAAAACGATGCAGTGGTTTCCTTGGGCCACGAGCTGGCATTTCCTGGCCCTAAAACTCACTGGGTGGTGTGGGGCTCTCTGGGTTACATGGTGAATCTCTGAATTTATGCTGCTTGTAATTAAAGATGATCAGCAACTTGCAGGATCTGGCCTTCAGAAGAATGCCCTTCCTTCTGCTGCTCTTCCTCCCTTTGTGGCCTAAGACCTAACTGTTCTTGAGTGAGTGGGTTACAAAAAAGGGCTTTAAAATCATTGCATTCCCACTTTAAAGCCTCCCTCTCTTGGCTTGCTGTAATTGTGCACGTAAGGAGGAATATTGTGTGCCGTTCAGATTCTCTCACAGAAAGAAGTAGTAACAAGAACAATCTGTGCAAAAGAATTTAGCGCATTAAAGATGGGGGTAATAGTCATTCTCATTTGTCCTTTTATGTGAAACAGATTTTATTTTAAATGTACACTCTGAGTAGCTTAACTATATCCAGAAACTTGTTTACCAGGGTAAAAGTAGAATTACCCACAATATAAATTAAGAGCATGAGTAGAGGTGAATTGATTGTACTGCATGATTCTGCTTAGTCAGCTCCGAAGTACTCCCGGCACACACACCTCGGTGGGCACGTGAGAAGCGGGTATCTCCTGCGCTTCAGATTTCATCAGGCAGCAGATGTACTCATGTGTTGCACATCAGCTCCGAAAAAGCTGTGTTGTAGCTCTGCTGTAGGCGTTATATTTCTCTGCCGTTAGACACAGATCTGTCTTGCGCTGGCTCTTCTATTTTTAAGACATGTCACTTTGGATTCGTTTTCTACAGTGGCAGATGTCACCAACGTGTGACTTGTCAGAAAGTGATGCAAATTGCTATTGATCAGGATTCCTATTTAAAATGAGAACAAACCGTTCGTCGGTGAGACTGTTACATAAAATGCCATGTGATGGTCCTGATGAAGCATGTTACTTGCTCCAGCAGCCATGGTGTAACTGCCACGGGAAGAAATGCTGCTTGGTGCTGAGCCTGTGGGAAAGAAAGACAAGGGGTGCTGCCCACAGAGGCAGAACTCCTTTGCATCCTTTGTAAATTTGAGATTAAAGTTTTGAACAAAAGGCGTGTTTATAAGGATTGGCATTCCCTCTGTCAGACAGTGTCTCTGCTCCAACGCGGTGGTTTCCAGTGAATCACTGCGTCCTGCATCTGCCATTGCTGTGACCAGGTAGAGCCATCGCTCTCGCTCTGGGCAGGAAAGTCACGCGTGTCAATCGGCTCTCCTGGGCAGGCGCTGATTTGGAACTGGGAGCTCAAATGGCTCGCACTTACCATGTTTTATCACCTTTGGCTTTGATCTTGTCCCAAGAGTTAAAGGATAGGACCTTTGAGGAGAAACCTCTGGACCGCAGCAGACAGTGAAGCAGCTCGTCATCTTGCTACGAGGGCAAGGGCGCTGCGAGCGGTCCTCTCGGCCCCTACGAGGTAGGATCCTACTTAGCCCTGGAGATGTTGCTGGAAATGTTTATTGCTCTCCAGCTGCACCTCTATTAGGCTCCATCCTGTTCTCCTTATGTTTGACAACCAGCACACCATGAGCTGTAAAATTTCAGAGCCCTAGTGAAGAGCAGCCAGCATTTTAACCACTCTCTTGCCAAGACTTCCTTGGCGTGAGCCTGCAACGCGAGCGAGGAGAGCTCTTGCTGTTGGAGCTGCGCTGGTCGTTAGCAAGCCTGGGGAAACCTAAGCACCACCCTGCCCGGCCGAGGTTCACCTCCCGAATTCCCCCCGGGCAGCGTTGTGGGTGTCAGCCCTCACAGTGCTCCTGCCTGATTTCCATGTGTGTGTACGCATTGCCTTTCCATGTAGATGTAGTTACAAATCACTTGATTTGCACATAAGATCCTTTTGTTAATATAATTTTTAAACGTAACTGGAGCAGTTAAATCCTGCTATTTATTCATGTAGCTTTAATTATTTAGTATGCCATCTTGGCTTCGTTCTAGCCTGGAACAATTACTCTAAGCCCGACAACAAACAGAGAAGTGATTTTAACATCGAAGGTGAATAAAATTAAAGCAAGGAAATTTTTTTGCCTAAAGTGTGAGCTGGAAACTAACACTGGTTCTTCTCCTTATCTCTATTTGTGTCCAAGGTGAGTAGAATACCTACAGAAGGGGAAGACCCATTTTAAACAGGATCTACACTATCGTTGTCTGCTGTGGAGCTACTCCAGAGAAGCATTTACAAAGTATTATTTGTAGCATGGCATGGGGACTTGGACCTTCTCCACCCTGACAGCTGGGCTGTAAAATGAAAACAAAATTTCTAAAAGACCAAGGTTAGATGTTACCAACCCCTCATCTATCTTGCTTTCTCCAGGTATGCCTCTTTCCAGTCTTTGGTATCCTGTTATTTATTTGTTGAGATGCATTGCTGCCTTTTAGCTGGATCCAGATAAATTAACCAAAGTGACAGTTTACATTTTAGGCTGAAACCAGTGGCAGAATTTCTCAGGCAACTGTCTGTAGACTGAAGTTTGATTTGAAGCTGCCCAGTTTTGCTCCTAGGAAGTCTCAAGCCTCCTGCCGATCAGATTTTGATATCTGATCTTTCCTACATCCAAGGAGAAATGAGCCAGAAAACAAATTTTCTAAGTGAAATTGCTATTTGCAACACTAACCCGTAAGGAGAAAATCTTCCCAAAATCAGATGGGAAAAGTGCACTGTGTTGGTATCTCGGTGGAAGACCCGCGGCTGGTGTAAATGAACAGGTCACTGTGGTGGGTTGACCCTGGCTGGATGCTCATCCACACCCTCGCACAATCCTCGCGTTTTGTTCAAGTCTGAGTTGAATTCTTACAAATCCTTGTTACTGAAGTGTGGAACTAATTTTTACAGGTGCGGTGTTCACCATAAATAGCCTTCAACAGAAAGAAACATCTTGTATTTCACATGTGAATGACAGCTATTTCCTTCAACAGCCTAGGTGTCTTTTGTGATCTTTCACCGTCAGGATACCGTGCAGGGCGGTGATTTATACGGGTTCCCACTCTTCTTTCTTTCAGCTCCTGTTGCCATTCCAGCTCCGAAGAACATAATGCCACAAAGCCTTCAGTAAAACCAGAGCCTGGAGGAAATATCAGGTGTTAACATCCAATAAAAAGCTAACATGCTTGAATGAAGTGGGATTGCAAGGTACCTCTTGCATGGCCCTAGCAAGGACTGACCTAATGCAGCGGTTTTATGATGGTGGCAGGTAAGGACTAATTATAGACCCTGGACTCCATCATGAACTGACTTGTCAAGTTAACTTACCAACTGAAGTACCTACAATTACATTGTGGGGGCTTTCTACTCCTTTGTACAACTGAATGCAGTTGCTCCTGAAGAAACATAGTGAGTAAATCTGAGGTGCTGAAAGAAATACTGCACCAGAAATTACGCTGTAGGGAACATTTTATATGCTTTGGGGTAAATTAATGACCAGGTTTGGGTTTTTTAGGGAAAAAAAAAAAACAACAAACTTTGTGCACAAATACATACTTTAAAATATATTTTCTTTCAAACACCAACTATTTTAACACCAGTGTAAATCAGATTTTACAGACCACATATTTCAAGTATGAAGTTCATTAAATGTGTGAAATTCTAGATTAGCTGCCGGGTGTGGCCAGAGCCCCAGTAATGAATTGTAAATTGTGTTCAGGATATAATATCAGATTCCCTTGCCCTGGCGGTGATATTAAAGGGATAAAACCACCTTTTCAAAACAGTCATAACCTTTCTTTATTATCTTTATTTAGTTTAGCCATCATATGATATAGTGAATGACTTCACCAGTGTTTCCATCCTGACCCTAATGTACAGGTGTCTAATTGGATTAGTTCATTGTTGTTATTATTAATAAAGCAACTTATGTCCTAGTCTAACTGAAACTGATGCTATCTATTTATACATGCATTTTTGCCAGTGCCCTGATAGTGAGCAGTTGTCTGTAGATACAAGAATATCACTCTAAACTGCAATTCACTGTGAACTTGTGTAAAAAAAAAAAAAGAAAAAAAAGAAAATCACTTAGCTGTATTGTCCAGCTGAGCCAGGAGTTGGTAGGTGTGGGCATTTGAGTCCAGGTGCTCTGTGAGCGTGGTGGGTTTCATAGTCATCCTCTTGGTCTAGGTTTGCTGAGTCCTTCCTGGACTAACTTTCAACCATGAATGCTTTCCCTTCCCAAAAGCTTTGCAAACACTCACCCAGCCCTGCTGCAGAGGTGCTTGCTGCTATGTGGGACTTGAAGGAAGGTCCATGCTGAGCACTGTGAAGCCAATGGTGCATGGTCACGTACCTAGGGGATGTTGAACCCAGCCCCCTGAAAGGAACCGCTGGGGAAAAACACTCATAATCACCTGCAGTCAGAAGGATCACTTCAAATTCCTACCTTGGTTGTCTACAATAACTCCTTGGAAGGGGAAGGTGAGTTAAATAGCTAGGAATAATGATTAATTAATGATGCTGTTCTCATTCCACAAACTGTTCTGTGAGCTGGGAGCAATGTGCAAAAGTGACCAGCTATTTCCTTGTACTGTTGTAACAACTATAATTTATGGGACAGGATCTCTGTTGTATCCAGCTTCACAGAACAGAGCAGGTGGGAAAGGATTCCCAGTGCTCGTCTGCCCCAGGGAAGGGCACTGGATGGAGCAGCTCAAGGCTGCTGTAGGCTGAGCCGGCAGGCGCCTGGTCTTGGCCAGCACTTGTAGTTTCTTCCTCTCCCTTTTCTCCTCTGCTATGCAAAGGGAAGGAGGTTCACAAGCCAGTTCTAATCCTAAAATGACCAATAATGGCCATTTCCCAGGTAGCAACTTTTGAGGGGGCTAAAAATCCAGGGTTTAAAAGTAGAAGAATCGGCATTTCTCATGCATGGCTGTTTGTTGGAGATCTCTTCCCAAAAGCGTGGCCTGGTGACTTGAGCTCTACAAGGAACAGGTAAATGGTAACATGCTGTTTACTTGCCTTGCCTGCGTAGAGAAGCACCTCTCCAACTCCCAATGTGATTAATGTTCTTCCTAATTATTCCAGCGAGTAATTGCTCTATTTGGCTGTCTCTTCTTTTTTTTCTGAACCTGAGCTCAAAATCCTGGAAAACGAAAAAAAAAAAACCAAACAAACAAACAAAAAAAACACCTATGGTTTTATAATCTTAAAGGGAAGCTATCTTTGGCAAGAAACTAACACCTTTACAGCCTCATCCAGAGTTCTTATTTGTTTAATTAGTCTTGCTTTAAAAAAAAGGCTATATTTCAGTTTTATCCTATGTGCTCGTTTGCAAAAAGCCTCGGAGTCGCTAACCTAGTCGTTGGTGTTAGTATTTTGTAAGGCAGTGCCAATCCGGAGGGCTTAAGTGTTCCCTGAAAACAATGTTTGATGTTTGGGTAAAAGCACAGATCATGATGTATAAACATCCCTCTTTGCCCAAGTTTGCTGCAGCAGAGCGCGCTAAGCGAATTTCAGGTTCGGGATAGATCTGGTGCCGTTTCCAACCCAGTAAACCAAGGTATTGCTTTTCTTTTGGAGCTGTCACGTCTGAATCCTGCTTGCAAAGGTGACGATCTCCCTGCACCTTCCCTGTACCTGGCTGTTCCCCGCTGCCCCCCCATCCCGCATCCCACCGGGAGCAGACCTGGGCTCCCCGCGGTCTGCCGGGGGGGAGCAGAGCGGGGCCTCAGCCGTTTCATTCCCCACAGGGATATGGGGCATATATGTAAACTCTCGGATTTTCACCTGAATGATCGGATTTGCCTTCTGCCCGGGCGTGAAAAAAAAATCCTCCCGAGAAGACTGACCCCTGCCGTCGTACCTAACGGGTCGTCCCGCCTCGTTTTCTCTCTCTCCCCCATGCAACCGAATTTCTGTGTCTCTAGAATTCCCAATCCGAGAAGCAATGCTGGAGGAGGGATGCCGCGGGGCTGGAGGAGGGGGGATGCCGCGCCACCGGGGGGGCCCGGGCAGCCGCCCCCGCTGCGAGCCAGGCCGAGTGATTTGGCTTTTGCCTGGAAAAAAAAAAAAAAGTCCGAGGTCGGGTTTTTCAGGAGGCTGAGGCTCAGAATAGGTTTTCCGACGGCTGCAGGTGCAGGTCTGGTACTTTCACATGAATCCTGACATGAGGGTGTCGGACATTTCCGTGTACGAACGGTTATGAACTCGTGCGACTGCTTTGGAAATGTGTTTCAGTGTCTGGAATCCTACAGATTTCTAGGAGACAGACACGGTAATCGGTAAAACGGGAAACTGCAGCCTGGGATGGTATCGTATCAGGCCAGCTGAATTAATTACATCCTCCCGGTCCCATAAGAGGACACTAATTCAAGAGCTGCCTGACTAAAGACAGCGAGAGTGGGGCCCTATTGTTCTATGAGTGAGTTGAAAGACATTTATTTTTTCCTTTACAGGAAATTTTCGAGGGGAGGGGGAAGAGAAAGAATGTTCTCTACACTTTCTTCAATACCTTTTCTTTATTTGTGGTTTTGTTTTCTGAGGTTGCCTTTATTGAGGAAAAAGTGAAGTTAAAAAAAAAATCACTCTTCACTTATAAAAATAATTTTTAATGTTCACAAACAGAATCCGTTTACTAAAAGCCAGTTCTTAGGAAAAAAAAAAAAAACAGCCCAAAAAACTACTTTAACTCAAAAAATAGCCTTTCAGTTTATTGAGTTTTGTTGAAAAAACAGAAAATTTCAACCAATTTTCATTTTAGATGAAAAGCTATTTCTCATTTGGAAAAAATGTTTTGATGGGAAAAATTCAAGCAGTTCTAGTTCCAATCTCGGAGAGCTCTATGTGGGTGGATTCCCCGGGCCACGTGGAGCTCGTTACAAGATCAGACGCTCCGTTTGTAACTTAATTAAGTGAGTGAACACGTTATTTAGACAAGTGCATTGTCAGAAATAAGCTCGAGTTGGTAACGTGTAGTCAGGATGCTCTGGGACTGTTGTGACAAGGGAGGGAGGTGCCAGTTCGCGTTCCTTAAGCAGGCCAGGCTGCTGCTGTTGACTTTTTTGGTCCTTGCTGTGTTCGGGAGCCCCGGTTAGGTGCAGCGGAGACCCAGCCGGAGCGTGTAAATCCGATGTTCAGGCACGGCTCTGCTGAACGTCTTCAACGTGTCGAGGTTGCGCTGCAGAGTGCGTTGCATGCGAGGGCAGATTCGGGCAGAACAGTATTTACTTTGGAAGGGTGAGGAGCTTTTGTCAAAAACACTTATTGTTGCTGTGAGCCTGAAATACCTTTTGCAAGTGGAAAACGGAGATGTCTCCGTGAAGTCTATGATGATAAACTCCGGGCAGCTGCCCCGATGGCCTGAGAGCACATCCTCAGGAAGCCTCGATGTCTTATCTCCTGGAGAGCACGAGAAATTGAAAAAGAACCCAACGACCTCTTTTCGGGTTTATTGCCAATTCGCAGCGCGGAGCCGGCCGGGGAGCGCTCGTTCTCCAGCGGCAGCTGCAGCGGCCCGGCCCGCTGGCGGGGCGATGCTGCGGGCAGCTGCCGGGGGAAGCCAGAGACCCCCCCTACACCCCTCCCGGGGCCGGTCCCCCCGGGAACCCGACTCCCCGGAGCCCCCTGGACCGGCTGCTCTCCCCAGCCGCCCGTAGCTGTCTCTCCTCTCCCGGGCAGGGAGCTCCTTGCTCAGCCTCCTCGGCTGGGAGCCCGGCGCTGGGGACGGGCTGAGCTGCTCCCGGGGAGAAAGTCGGTTTCCAAACCCGCTCCCTGAGCCCCAGGGAGCGGGCCGGGAGATACTCCACCTCTCTTATCCCCCAACAAAGCCGGGCATCCTCTTGGCAAATCCCGGAGGGTGCCATGGGCACGGTGGGGAGGTGGGTCTGTTGTTGGGGGGGGTGTAGGGATGCGGTCCAGAACGTGGCCCTGAAAGGAAGAGGAAGTATTCTCCTAAAGAGGGAATAAATAGCTAAAAATATTAGCTATTAATAGCTCCTTACCTCCAAAAATAAAATCCCTTAGTGATACCAAAATAAGAAAGCAAAGGAAAGTCGGAGGTATTTGGCCTTCCTTTGAAAAAGGAAGCTAAAAATAACTATATATATATATAAAAATCTCTCGTTTCTAGGGAAAGTCTCTGCCCCCGCATCCAGCCTGCACAGTTATATAAGACTTGAACTACATCCCCCTTCTCCTCCGCGGCCGCTCACAACGCGCTGGGAGCCGGAGCCAGATGGAGAAAGGTTCCGTCAGGAAAGTTTAACTCAGCGGGGAAGCTGCAGCCAGTGGAGGACACGATTCTCTCGCTGAACTCTCCAAAAGCCTTGGAAATCTTACAGTTGTGTCATATGCTGGTTTGGGGAATGCTAGCAGTCCGGAGGCAGCCGCCAGCCCTCTTTCACTTCTTTATTTATTTTTTTTTTTTTCGCTTTGCACTGAGTTTAATTTGGGTAGCAGGATTCAGCATTTTTAAGTTGGAAAAAACTTGGTGGAAGAAGATATTTTAGGAAAACCCTGTCATGTGAACTAGCGGGAGCCGATCAAACTGAGCTATTAAAAGAAAGACATTGTATTTTTAAACGGTCCAGACTAGGGAAGCCAACCTGTGTGCCATAACCGCTGAGCTGTGACTGCTCCCCCGATTATAGCTCAGCGTGGGAGGAGGCGAAGCTTTCCGTCGGGGTCGCCCATTCTCCGCTCGCTCTGGGATACCCTTTGGCAGGGCCCGGTGCCCTCAGCCCCCCCAGGGTGGGTGTCCCCCCTGCACCCACTTGCTCCCTCTGCTCGCCCTCAACCCCCTCCAGCTCGCCCCTTCCCAGCTCCGCTTTAGGTCGCCCTCGCCTAAAGCCCCCTCCCCAGCCACTCTTCTCTGCATTTCCCGGTGCAATTATAAGGAGCGATGCGGGGGAGACCACTTGGTGCCAGAGTGAGGAGTCTGGGCCTGGAAGCGGGGCGAAATTACCGATTTCTCCCGGCTAATAATTAATTAACAACCGCTTTGCTCTCCAAGCAAAGCCGCAACCTCGGTTTCCCTGTCACGTTTCGAAGCAGCAATCAGACGGTTCGGGCTTTACTTCACCTGATGCCAACAGTGGGTCCAGTCAAACGTGCTAATTAGCTACGCCTCGGGAAGGGGCTGTGTGCAGCGGGGGGGGGTTGGGTGCCTCCCGCCCGGGGCCGGGGCCGGGGCCGCGCCGGGATTTTTGCGGGAGCGGCGCCGGGATTTTTGCAGGAGCTCGCCGGTAAACGTCGCGGCTTCCAAAGCGGCCGGCCGAGAGGGCTGTTAAAGGGCGAAGCATCCAGGTCGAGCCTAAGTGTCAGGCGCAGGTTTTGGGTGTTTCGCTGCCGGGGGCTCGGCGGCAGGAGAATCCCTGCGGGAGAGAACGGCCCGAGAGCGGGGCTTTGCAAACGGCATCGCTGCCGGGAGAGCAAAGCGGGGGGTCCCGGTGCTCAGCCCTCTGCCGGGACGGGGAGAAAAAGGCTTCCCTAGAAGCCGGCGGAGGGGCGTGAGGGGGTACTCACTGCGGGGGCCCCGGGGGGAGGCTGGTGCGGCGCCGCGGGGGGAGCGGAGGGGGCGCGGGGTCACCGGGCCGGGGCTCCCCCGGCGTTTCGGGGGTCGGTGGAAGCCGGTTGCATAACGGGCCCGCGGAGCCGGGGAAGGTATTTCCGCCTCGGCACGTCCAAAAATGACAAAGGCTAGGAAAGTGAGGTGCGCTGAGTTTCCCTGGCCTGCCTGCAGTTGCTAGCCTGCAGGACAACAAACTCGAGAAGCAGAAAGTTTGATTGTGATACCTCCTTCGAGTCGATTTTGGGACTCAGGGAGTGAAAAATGGAAATGTGGTGCGGGTGCCAGCCAGCCCTCCGTGCAGCTCCGGGCCAAGTCCCTCTGCAGTGACTCACTCCCCGCTGCTGCCCAGGGCTCCGGCTGACCCCGGCGGCCACCCCGGCTCCAAATGCACATCGCGCCGTTTGGGGGGGGGGAACGTGCAAACGCCCCGGGACTGCGGAGCTGTCGCCATCCCCGCAGAAGCGTGTTAGGTACGCGGACTCTTCGTCTCTCCTGGAAAAAAATCGACGATTGCACCGAGGTGCTGAGCCCAGCACGGGATCGAGAGGCAGATGCTCGTTAACACACCGGTCAAAGCCATACGTTGTAAGACAGCACACAGTTCACGACATCTTTATTTTCCTGTTTTCTTTCGCTTTATTTTCCTGTTTATACATAGTACGTGTAAACACACACGGGTTGTCTTGGTTGCGGAGGCTTCCTTGGCTATTTCATTCTTGCTAAGCTCCACGTGTATCAATGGAAATCCATGGGGTTGCTCCTCTCTCCTCTAAATGGATCTAAAAATAGAAACAGAGAGAGGTCTGTGAAATGCCACTAAACAAATTAACCGATTTTTTTTCTTTTTTTTTTTTCTTTTCGTCTTCTGTATGAAGAACCGAGCCAGTGGTAATTAGAAGTCAAAACCTGTGCCAGTAACAAGATGGGTATTAATAGGGTGCTGGCGAATTTAAAAGACATAAATATAAGCTGGGGACTTCGGTTTTCTGAATGATTTATTCAAAGGTAAAAGCAGCAGCAGTCCGAGCTTGTCTCTGCTGGGAAGAAGGAAAACTTCTGCACAGAAGCCCCGTTGCTTTGAAAGGCTTTGCAGTGCCTGCAAGTTTTGTTTAAAAAGCACACACTGGGATTTTTAACATCATCCATATTTCTTTCTTTCTCGCTCTCTAACTTTCTGCTCAACAATTAAGTGCTTGTGCTGCAGACTGAGAAAGCCGCAGAGCTGCCTTGGCCCGGAGCTGGGAGACGTCATGGATTCCTGAGTGTGAAGTTTGCAGGAAAGCCCTCAGTTTGGGAGATGGAGGCGATCCAGGGGTTTCCATGGCACTGGGATAAACAGGAGGAAACAGTGAGGGAATCCCGTTATTTTACAGCATTCAAAGACTATAAACACTCGGAGCAGGGAAGGAAGTGGCCTTTCCCTCTCTAGTAACCCTCATCTCAGAGCAGAGAACTGACTTCACTTCAGGAACAAGCTCAGCCCAGTTCGGATCCCTCTTTGCACCTCCAAACACTTACGGAGGAGGCGAGCAAGAGGGGTTCCCTCTGTCCGGGCGGCACTGGTTGAACATGGTTTAAAGAAGATTTTTTTTCCTTCTTTTTTTTTTTTCTTTTTTTTTTTTTTTTTCTGCTATCGATTTTTTTTTTTTAATTCCCGATGCAGAGAGAAACTGCCTGCAGGCTGGTACATTACCACCACATCATGAGGTCTATGGATCAAGGTAGGGTCTCCCCCCCGCGCTGTGTGTCTGTGTGCTGTGTGGGTGCCCTCCTGCGCGCTTCCCTTGCCCGGGGGTCTCTGTGGGTCGCTCCTCGGGCCCGCTGGTTTCTCCTGCCGGTTTTAGCTCGCTCGCAGGCAGCTCGGCTGGGTAGGCAGGAAGGGTTTCACGGCGAGAAGGTCCCTCGGGGAAGGGACGGGACTGGCTTGAGGTTTGGTTTGAAGCGCTCCGCGAAGGCGATACGACTCCGTCTCGGAGAAACCTCCTTTAAACTTCAGCCAGAGGGACTCTCCTCTTCCAAGCCATCACCCCAGGAGTCTCGCTGACTAACCTCCCGGCCGCTTAACCCTTCCGCCGCCTGCCCAGGTCGGGGGGCTCGGGGAGTCGCGGCCGGCTTCCCCGGGCCCGGCGGAGCCCTGGCGGCCACCGCTTGGACCGGCACCGGCGGCTCCGCAGCCGCGCTGCCCTGGCGGATGCCCCGCGGCTGCCGTCGGGGTCGCCACCTCCGCGGGGGGCGAGCCCTGCCGCGGGGCTGGGGGACGGACGGACGGACGGACGACGACCGGAGGGGGGCGGGGGGGGCACTCGGGGCGGCCGCCGCTCTCCCCTCCCGCCGGTGCCGGTGGAGGCAAAGAGTTAAGCGCGGCGAGAGGAGGAGTCTGCCCCGCTGTCAGTGCGCGGCCGCTCCGCGCCTCCCGCGGGTCGGCTCCGACCCCAGCCGCCACCCCCCCCCCCCGGCAGCGGAGATCTCCCCGCTGCCGCCCCGGCCCCGCCGAGGCGGGGGGGGGTGTGTGTGTGTGCAGCCGTCTAGGAGGGGCGGCGGCATCCTCCGTCCCGTCCTCCCCCGCCGCGGCGAAGCGAGCCTGCGGGCCCCGGGGGAGGGCGCGGCGGCGGGAGCGGCCCTGCGTGGGGACGCGGAGACGGGGGGGGGGGCTGCAGGCACGGCAGCGGCTGTGCGATGCCGGCAGGGAACGGGGGGAAGGGGCGTCCCTGCCGGGGAGGGGGGGGACGGGACTCCGGGCACAGCCGTGCCGGCGGTCCCCGGGGGTCGGGGTGGGCGCCGGCGGCGGATCGGGGCGGAGGATGCTCCACGCGAGGAAAAACCCCTCGCAGCCCGGCTCTTGTCAGGCGCCCGTGGAGCAGCGAGCCCTGCTGCTCACCCCCCCTCCCGGGCCCTGCAGCCCCCTGCCCAGCCGGCCTGCCCGCTCCCCCGGGGTGCTCGGCGCTGCACCCCGCGGGCCGGGCGGGACGCGCAGGTGAGTTGCAATTTTCCCAGGGCTACCGGGCCGGGGGAGCAGCGTGGAGAGGCGGCGGGAAGGGGGGCGAAGGGAAGCGGTCTTTTCCCTCGGCTTGCTCCATTTTAGCTTCCCCCCCCGCCCTCCGGCCGGCCGCCGCCGAGCCTGCCCGCCGCGCTCCCCGGGTCCCCGCCCGCCGCCGGCGCTGGCACGGCCGCTCGGCCGCTGAGTCAGAGCCGCCCCGGGGGCTCCCGGGGCCGGCGGAGGGGGTGTGCGGGCTACGGGGGGGGGACGACGAGGCTTCCTTTGAAGGGCCCTTAGTAGCGGCTATTTGTTTTCTCCTGCCGTAGCGAGCTCCCCAGGCACCTGCCAAACCACACTCGTTAACACGTACACCCGAAGGGGATCATCCGAGAGCTCCGATTCTCGGACAAGCCAATGGAAAGACTCTGAGTGGCTTTATACCGCCCGAGGATCAGGCCATTGCCCTGCCTCGTGTATCGTCGGCTTTCTCCAGACAAAACTCCCTCTCTCCTGAGCGCTTCAGCTGCTCTTAGTCACTCTCACAACACCCCGGAGTAGTTATTTCTCTGTAGAGAGAGCAGGAAAGGGAAAGGTAGGAGACTCCTTGCTCCTCTCGGTGCTGGTAAGGTGCCGCTTTCACCTGCTATAGGATAGCAGTGGATCAAAGCACAAGGCAGCACTCCAGTGGCAGCTCCCGCAACTCCTTCCACTGCTGTGCAGCTCTGCTTTCCCCGGAGCAGATGATCCCCAGAGCCCTGCAGTCACAGACCTAAATGAAAGGCGCTGATTATTTATTTTTTCCCCCCACCAGATCAAGTATTTGAGACCACAGTAGCCAGATGAGCAGTGCAGTCATCTGCACGGCCGAGCCCAGAGGTGCTCCAGAAAGAATATGCTCCTGGGCCCCAGCGTGTATTTTTCCCTTATGCAAAATGCTTGCTACTGCCAGCGGCATAGGGGCGATGCGAGCAGACCCTGGCACCGACTCACTCACCTTCATGTCACAAGCCTGCTCCCAACCTTTCCACAAAAAAGAGAGCTGCACAAAACTGCTAGGGGTTAATAAATAGCACACGGCACTTTCAGGATCAGTCTCTGGCTTTGGGAGGATTTCTGCACCCACAACAAAGTGCAAGAGTCTTATTAATGTAGGGTGTGTAAATGATGACGTGTTAATAATTTTAGGCCCTAGCCCCCTTTTACGATTAGAGCAGGCTCAGAATGGGGAATGAAGACTTTGCATAGCTTAACACCCTGCTAGCAAAAAGATGCCTCAGTAGCTTTGCTCCCTGAGCTGTGCTTCTGCAAGTGTCACCGAGACACTAGCCATGGCAGAGATTTTCATCGGGTGACCGTGAGTCCCTGCGTCACCTTGTTATCCCACATCTGTTAATGCTCCGTCACTCGAGGTAGCCCCTTTCTATCCGTAGGCCTGCCCCACGGGACACAGTTACACCAGCTAACAGTCAGCAAATGATTTCAGAGTCTTTCGTACAGGGCAGGAATCACATTCACAGATGGGACACTGACATAATTGGAGCACTCTTTTATAACATTCCAATAGATAGTCTAACTGAAATGTTTCATCATTCATTTTTTGAAAATAGCCAAGGATAATAATATCCTAGAACTTCTTTTCCACTACTGGCTTAATCTATTTTTTTAAACTATGATATGTGCATTCCTTTGGTTTGCACAGCAGACTTCAGAACTTAATGGGAACATGGAGATATGAGCAATTTTTCCATTGTCCTTTCTTGCCAAACCACTTTAAGCTTGAAATTGGGGGTTAATATCTCTGACTCAACCTGACCCCAAAATTGAATAGTAGCGTGTGTGCATGTGTGCCTCTTAAAGGAAGTACCAGAATATTTCTCCCCTCTCTCGCTCTCTCCTTTTTTTCTCTAATAGCACTCCCCACACTCCAGACCAAGCAACTAGTCACTCACAGTCTGAGCTCATTTTAAAGAGCTTGGATTAAGTCCATGTGCAAGTTTTAGTTGCCTGTTAAATTTCTAATGCCTGCCACATACACCATTAGAACACTTAGATTTTTAAGACAGCATTGACTCATATTTTCTTTGGGTTTTAGCTGCTAAATAGCTGTGCAGCATTTTAAATCTACTTTTCTCTGCCTCTTTTTCTTTTAAAAAGTTTAAAATGAGGGTATTACAGTGTTACAGATCCCGTGTAAATTATATGTCATGTGGGCCACGTAATAATTAGCACAGCCACCGTATTTCTGAGAAGATCGTCTAAAACTTTCTTCAGCTCGGAGCATCATCAGATCACTCGCATTAGTGAGATTATTGGTACAAGGAATGCAACGGGACGGTATAAGTAGAAACTGAAAATCGTAAATGATAAATTACATTTGCAGTAAATTTAAACACTGAGAAATATGTTAAGTACTTTTAAAATCATAGTTTGTATACACTAGAAACTACTCTTTTTAGCTGTGTTTTTGGATTCCTCGTCCCCTAGTACCTAGGTAGTCCAGAATTCACATACTTTTAAAGTTTATTAAAGCAAAGCCCTGCCAAAGGCAAGCACTGATCCAACTATGTGGAAAAGGACTCCTTCCATTCTCCAGTTCCCTGAAATGGCAGCACAATGTATTTCCAGTTCTGCTCTGTGTAGAGCTTGCTGCAAGTATACGTGGCTGCAATTTTTGTTAATGCTGCCAAGGACAGACTTTGCTTAAGTTCTTGAAACACCTTTTTGGCTCATGAAAACAGCTTTACAGAAAAAAAAAAAAATAGGAGTCAATGCTGACCCCCAGATCTCTAATGTGGGTGCTGTGAGCCCAAGTGGAGTTGTGACCAGCAGCTGGGGGTTGTGGCCATGTCGGCCTTTTGGTAGTGGCAATAGGAGAAATAAATGGCGGATCCTTGTAGAAAGGAAGGGTTTCTGATACGAAAAAGATTGAGATTTAGGGAAACCAGCTAGTATTTCCAGTCCTTGGACGCTGTATTCCAGCCTTTCACTCCAGCCCTAATGGAAAACAAGCACTGGGAAGTGTTTGTCACGTTGTTTGGGTTTTTCCTTTGATTTGGAGTGGCTGGATGCTTTTTCTGAGTGTGCGGATTGAGCTGAAGAGTCCATAGTCTATTTAAGTCTAGTAGTTTCCCTGCCTTTTCTTCATTGCTAATTATCAATGACAGACTGTGAGCAGTATTTGTCAGTTATGTAGTTATAACAGCTAAACCTTCAACAATTTGTGATTTATTCTCATTGTTGGCTCAGGAGCATGTTTTGGGTCTAAACTAAACTATGCTCAGCCCTTGGAGGGCTCCAAAAGCTACAGCTGTCACTTGAGCTGAATTCTGCAGCTGCTTGCACCTAGTAATGGTTTCATGCATCTCTAATATTTAGGCCAGATCTATACTTTGTGGATTTGCACCATTTCTGCTCAAAATAACACACTGGTAGGTTCCAACACAGCCCACAGAGTACAGTATTATAACTCACACCCCTGTGCACTCAAAGCCTGTGGAAACTGTTATTCCTATATGTTATCCTGTAGCGGTCATATGGGACCAATGTCCTCATGTGCCCTGCAAGCTGCAGAAGGGAGCAGGGGGAATCCAGTCGATTGCACGCCTGGTGGCTAGTGCTCCTTGACATCTGTCAAGTTGTCCGCTGGGCAAAAGAGTTAAATCCTATAAGCTGAGCTAATTCCTACATTTCTCTAACACTTTTCTCATTGCTGTCTTGTCACCCTAATTCCTCGCCAGTGTCAGAATTTATGATTAACATGTATTAGTGGTGAAACTATTTCGGATGACATGGTCATCTTGGAAAGCAAAAGGTGCATTTTCCATTTGTGGAGTGTTACTAATTCTAGGAGTAGCTAAGGATAAGTTTGAAACTTCACATGCTTAATGGATTGCAGGTGAGGTAGGAAATAAAGGATAAGGGATCAGACAAAGATTTAGCAGAAGTTGGGGTAATTTCCCCATGCTCTCCTGCCAATCATCCATATCTTACTTAAAAAGGCCAGTGTTATTGTTCACGTCTTTTCTTTTTGTGCCTAATACAAATGATGCTATCCAGTTGTGCTCCATGTGTTGTTAGCTGCAAGGATGACAGCTCGCTTTAGTGCTAAGCCAAGATCAGCAAGTATATTTGGTTTTTCTAATGAATTTTAAATAGAAAGGCCAATGATAAAAAGCTAGCACTCTAGAAAACAGTAAGCATTGTTTTAGAACGGATATATAAATAGGCCGATCTAATATACGTTTTCTTCACATTTAAACAATTCGGAACGAATCAAGCCCTCAGACAGAGCAGCACGTGCTCCCCAAGGGGCTGCAGCCTCCGTTCCCCACACATGTTCCTGAGGGTAAGAGCTCAACCCCATCTGCAGCTTTCTGGGGTGGCCTCGTTTCTGAATGCCGGTAGCCAAGACCGCTAATCGCTGGCTGCTCTGGCTCCCCTGTCTCTGCCCGAACCAGCCACTATGAACCTACAGAGAGCAAGGGCCTCGTGTAGTATTAAGAATCGCTGCAGCAGATGAGGTAGACTTTAACTGTGGTCTCCAGCTCAACCACAGAGCGAGCACTGGATCCTTTTCAAAACAGGCTTCAGCAGTCCCTGCACCGAGCAAGGAGCCACGTCGGGTCAGGAGGCAGCGTCGTGTTGCACAAGGGGAGACAGACACAGCCTATGACCTTTTCACGCCGTTTACACGTGTGCGTGCACGTGCCCACAGGGCTGCACGGTGACCATGTGGAAACCCAGCAAAGCGCCATTCCCGGCTGTTTCGGCAGGGTGTGCACGAGAAAGTTCAAATGCTTTGGCCCGAGGAAGCTATCTATCTGTTGTGTTACTATGTATATTATGCATCAGTGAGAAAAGATATTGTCCTTTTAGTCTCTGCCGAGTTAAAGTATGCATGGATTGCAGTGAAATCACTCATTGATTAGTGGCTGTGAATAGGGAATAATGGCCTTTCCCTCTCCATTTAAACAGCACTTCAGAGGGAAATGTATACAGTGAACATACCAGGAGGGTTCCTGGTTATTTCCAGCTCACCATCTCCTTCTCTAAATACCTCAGTAAAAACCCTGGCACACCCCATCTGCAGGACCACCTGCCCTTTCTGAAAGTCAGCTTTCCCTATCCCTTGGCGCTTTCCAGTAACAAATTAATGCCATAAAGGCCTAATTCCAATCTGATTGCTCCCCCCACCTGCCTTCATGCAGTTTTTGCAGTTCTCCTTACTCCCCTTTCGCACCCGAAAGCTCTGTGCAGTGTTTCTGCTCGCCAATAGGTGCCTCTAACATCTCCCTGTAGCTGCTGCGGGGTGACCGGCCTGTGCAAAGCTTGCTGCTGGGGTTCTTCAGAAGCATAACGTAGAAACTGATTTCAAAGCATAGCAAAAGTCTGAGTTCTTGCACTCCGAACTGGCAAAGGAAGGAGCAAAAGGGTGTGACGAGAAGGTGATTTGTCACCTTGGTTTGGCTGGCCACATATTAATGATAAAGGTGATAGGGTATAAGCGTAAACGTAGAGACGCTGGTTCCTGTGTGCTGTAAAACAGACTTTCTGTGACCTCAGACGAGTAACTTGGGGCCAGATTCGTAATGTAGCTAATGCTGTCGTGCTAACAGGCTTAGCAAATAAAAACAAGTTGAAGTAAACACCAAAATACTTTTTTAATGATCTTGGTCCCTCTGCCTTTGCCTCCCTTCCCTGTCTAGAGACTAAGAGCATTTTTCAAACTCACAGACCCGGTGACAGCCATCTATACGCTAATAAAGGGGACCATACAAACAGGTAAGCGAGGGAACAGAGTCTTCTGACCACAGATGCTCTAAGCACACAAATTTAGGCTCTCCAGTTACCCACGAGTGAAGTCATTGCTGGTTGTAGCAGCCATGGGAGAGGGAGAAGGATGCTGGGGGGCAGCGACCAGCACCCTGTGAAGGGCCTGGGGAAGATGCCGATGAATAGAGTCAATGTGGCGAAGGTGGCCGAGGGTACTCGGGGAAGCTGGCAGCACCGGCAGTGTGGTCAGCAGGGAACGCGGCAAGAGCCCATTCTGTGAAACACTGTTTGTGAGCGAGGCAGGAGGAGAACAGAGGCCTTGTGCATCGTGGACTTGATGTTTCTAAAGGTGCTCCAGTTGAGAGCGGGTGGCCTGTGATTGCGGAACGAGACTCACCCAGAAACCTGCCTGCTGCTGCCTTAGCAGCAGCCTGCGATGGGAGGCAGGAGCACGTGGCGCAGGACACACGAAGCCTGGAGAAGGCAAGGGCAGCGCCTGGGGTACCTGGGGCTGCTGGAGACCCTGGAAACCTCAACAGAAAGGGGCCCGACTGCTGGGGAGGAGGAGGCGGCTGCCTGCGAGGCACCAAGTCATGCTCAACCAAGGGTAACGGGGCAGAGGCAGCTCACCGAACGGGGGCTGAAGGTGGTTTCTGGAGGCTCCCATCCCTGCGCAAGGCCATGACATCCCTGGCGGCCCTGCTTTTCCCTTGGCCGTTCCCCTTCCCCGGCTCCGCAGGCCCCTCTCCTCCGCTCACCCACCACGACCCCTGCAGACCCCTACCCCGGAGGGACGCCCGCCGGGGCCGGGGCCGGGGCCGGGGCCGGGGCCGGGCTCCTCCTCCCCGGGGGCGGCCCCGGCGGCAGGTGCTGCTCGGGAGCAGGAAGCTGCCACCGCTCGTCGCGGCAAACCCCCTCGTGTGCCGCCGGCGCTCGCCGCCCGCAACCCCCCGCCGTCGGGGGCAGCCGCGCCCGCCTCAGCGACCCCCCCCCCCCCCCCCCCCCCCGCCGGGAGATCTTTTTTTCTCGTTTTCCCCGCTTTTAGCCTCCCCTCTAACTCCTCTCCACTTGCACTTGGAAGGATACCGAGGGGTTTCGCGGCGGCTGTCGCGCTTCGGGCTCGTTTCGGCAGCCGGCCAGCCGCCGGGCGAGCCTCCCCTGCCGCCCCCCGCCGTGGCCCGGCGGGCTCTGGCCGCCATGAGCGCCGCCGCCCAGGCTCCGGAGCCCGACCCGCAGGAGGGGGGACCCGGGCATGGCCCCGGTCCCGGCCCGACCCGGGAAGGCAGCCCGCAGGAGGAGTTTGACTTCTCCATCCTCTTCGACTACGACTACCTGAAGCCGATCGAAGGTTGGTGAGGAGCCGCCGCAGGAGGAGCCCGGGCCGCGCCCCGACGGGGCGGCGGGGCCGAGCGGCTGCGGGGGGCCGGGCCGAGCCGAGCCGGGCGCTGGCCGGGCCCGGGCGCCCCGTTCTGACCGCCCGGGCCCGGCGTTGGCGATGGATGCCGAGCGGTGTGTGTGCTGCTGGGCTCGGGGCCGGGCTTGTCGGGTTTTGCGGGGCCGCTGGAGGCGGCGGGCGGGCGCGAACGGTCGCTGTCGCGGGCGGCGAGTGGCTCGGTCCCCGCCTGGTGACGGAGCATCCGAGAGGGGCCGCGGGACCGTCCTCTGATCCACGGAGTTGTGCGCCTGGGTGTGAGAGAGCAGCTGGGGAAGGCGAAGGAGAAGAGCTCGGCTCGGCCGGGCTCCTTCTGACCACCATCGTCGTGGTAGAGGGTGTTCTGGAAAGTCAAAGAGGCGGCTTGAGTAGCGGGTCCAGGAGCCCCGAGGAGTTGGTCACCCGAGAGGAGTCCGGCCGTCCTGCTTGGATGGCAGGGAGCTGGGGAGATCCAGATCCCAGTTTGGGTCCAAACGCTGTGAGCTTAAGTTGAATTAAGGAAAAAAAAAAAAAAGAAAAAAGTGGCAGTCTGTTCTCCTGCTTGTCTGAGTTTATACAAATCTGTAATACCAAAAGCACCGTGACCAGTGTTCCCTGACTTTCTAAATGATAATTCCATCAGTTGATGATACTAAAAATCGATACTTCCTATCCCATAAAATAGAGATTTGTGTAAACCAGACAAAGCCAAAAGAGACAGGACCCAGAGGGAAGAATTGCTGGGATATTGTTTCTAAGATACACATGTTTTGATTCTGCACAGCTGAGAGGTGGCATTTCTTTAGGGCATTTGAAGGAAGAGATGGTGCCTTCCTAGGGGACAGTGCAGGAGGAGACCAGTTAGGCCTGAATGGTGGGGCCATTAGCGAAATGGGGAGTTGTTACTCAGCTTTATTCTTTGTTTACTTGTTTAAATATAAAGATGTGCACCACCATCAAAGCTGAGTGACGATGGTTAATGTCAAGAAACGTACAAAGCCGAATTTTCTTTCAAGGTTTAATGTAGATCAAACCATGCTAAAATAAATCCGCGATGAGGAGGGGTCAGTGATTTTAATGGAAATACATTAAATCCCAGTGAAAGCTTCAGATGCTGGTGTTATTCACATCTTTATAGTAGAGCGTACTGCTGTGAAGTCTTAAGTGGGAAGTTCCACAGAATATAATAGCACGTAGGTGGGGGGTAGAAAGTTTAATCTTCAAACCACATAAATGCAGAGCAGCGTATGCTTGTAGTAGAAGTAACTTCCTTCTTGAGCCTGCTTTCTCCACATTTGAATGGCTGGAAACCATAATTAGTAGTAATTTTGTTTGTTGCAAAGATGGAAATCATTAGCATAAGAAAAAAGAGATCACAACCATATATATTAGCATTCTAATCTGGAGAACATTCTCTCTCACTTTGAAAAGGCACCAGCTAGAGTCTGTAAGCAATCCAGTATACATCCCTGACCTTTAATGTACAAAAGATTAAAGCGTGTTTACACGAGAACAGAAAATGTTCAAATTTTGAGAAAGGGCTTTATCCACATGCTGGTGGTAACTGATGCTCGTTGTTCATGTGCGATTCTGGCCTCGTCTGAACTGCACTTGGGAAAACAAGTCCTTTTCAGTGGAGGATTCAAAATGGAACCAAAACCATAGGAGTGTCTCTGGATCCCAGCACTTCAGGCTGGTTCCTACATTCAAAGCCCGTTTGAAAGAGGCTCTGATTTCCTCAGAGTCTGGCCTGTTCCACCCACCGCTCACGACAGGTCCTGTAATAACAGATCTCTGTAAACATGCTAAAAGTGAATTTTAAAAAAAAATTTTTTTTTTTTAGGGAAGAAAAAGTAAATTTGGGGCTCTAGAATTAGATTGGGATGAAAGTTTCTTTCAGATAAACAATTTTTTAAAAGGTTGGGATTAGTTTCCACCTAAGCTTGTATTTTAAAAGTAGGATCTATATCACAACTTGTTGCCATGGAAATGCCAGAAATATCCTTACTGAAAGCGGTTGGCATTCAGTAGTGCTTATGTGTGCCTGAGACAACAGGAACATGGACTGCTATAAAAGCAACGGGGGAAAAAAGGGTAAATAAAAATGCAACGGTCAATATTATTAATATTAGATATTCCTCTCTAAGCCAACCATTTCCAAAAGCAGGAGTGCTGTACAAAGTGCCATTTTCCATCTGCCTTTTACTTTTACCCTTACTTGCCAGACTTTAATTAGCTATCATCATCTCAGCATTTGCAAATCAGAAACATCTGCCATGAGCAGGCTGAACTCAGAGATGTGCCCAGGTGAACGGGCTTTGGGAAGTTTGAGTAAAGTGGGTATCCTGTGCTGTTAGGTTGAAATTGTGATTTCACTTGGGCATTGAAGATGTTTTCTGTCTCTTTTTAAAAAAATGTGTTAGATGCATTCCCTTGAGAGACACATGTGGAGATACTGCTAGTGGTATCCCAAGTTTTAGCTTGTTTCAAGCTTGAAAGGTGCTGACTATCCTTGTTTCTCAGTGGGGAAGATTAACAGAAAGTCAATGAGCATTGGAACTAGCTCCTACAAACAGGACTCCCAGATGAGTAAGTTCTGATAACTGCTTTGTGTATTATTCCATAATACCTGTTGTTGGCCACTATGAGAGACAAAATACTGAAAAGCCAGACAACTGCCCTGCTTCAGCAGCTCGCTGCATGTATTCTTGTTCTGTGTTCACTGTGTGATGATCCACTGATAGGTAAAGCTGCCACATAATTTTTAATATTTGAAGTTAATCCTTCCGAGAACTGATCCTCTGAGGGATGTTTTGAAACTGAAAATCCAAACAAACCCCACCTTTAAATAAGATTCCAGATAAAATCCTGCCCTAAGACAACAGGTGAGAATGCAAATGGGAAAGAGTATTTTCTCATAGGCTCAAGCCTTTGCTGTAGCTCAGCAGACTCTTTGCATCTGGTGATATGACTCTACAAGGTCTATGTATGTATAATACGGAGAGGGGAAGCAGGGAGCATCTATAAATATTAATATTCCTCTAAATGGTTGTTTGTTTGTAGCCAGGCTCCCAGGGACGTTGCCACGTCTTGTAGGTGTCAAGCCCTGCATAATTTGCCTCATTCCTTCTTTTTCTCCCCAGTACAAAGCTATTAAAAGGAAAAAAAAAAAAAAAAAAAAAGCTTGCAGCTCAGTCCTGGTGACTGGCTCAGTAACACAGGAGGCAGTGTTCAGCAGCAGCCCTGCAGTGAGGAAACAAATATGCACATGTAACAGAGAATACCAGATTTCACTCAGGAAACCAACTTTCACTTTGAGCTTCCAAGCAGCTAGCGTAAATAACAGACGACTTGGCTTTTGAAAAATGCAAAAAAGCTCTGCAATGGCCCCTTCAAATTACAATTAGCAAACTAATGAAAAAAAATTTGGACTCTTTTTACTTATGCAAATAAGGAACTCCATTGAAATCCCAGGAGCTGCACTGCAGCAAACAGATGTGAGGTCAAACCCGAACTTCTCCCCCTGCCCTCCCTTGTCCCACACGCGGCTATCTTTAGCTTTTCCTAGATGATGATTTGTACAAACCCATCGTGGAATGCAGTTGCTGGGGTGATGTTATTCCCTAATTTCATGCTAATTGGCAAGGTCACATTTGGCCGACTGAATGGCTTTGAAGTTACTGCCTTGTTTAAAAAACAGCGGAGGATGGGCCCTTGCAAAGCCATGTGTGCACACACGCACTGGTGTGTGTCCCGTCCAGCTTGGGAAATCTCTGGAGCCCAGCAGGACCTTTTCCTTTCTGCCTTTCGGAGGTGTGTGAAAAGGAGGTGTTTGGTTTTTTTTTTAAACTCAAGGGTTAAGTCCTTTGAAACTTAAATCCCTTGATCTTTTTCACCTGTGTTTTAAGTCTTCTAGCTAATCAGTACTAAGGGCAGTGCTGAAGGTACCCACCTGGGGAGGCTGCCCAGCCACCAGTTTGTTGGTGGAGCTGCCTGCAGCGTTCCTGAGCCTGTCTGTAGGAGCTGGTTTGCTGTTTGTTTGCAGTATGGTAGGATGCAGAGCCCTGCTTCTATTTCCTATTGTGGGAAGAGTAGAGATGGTCTTGGGAACTAGTAACTGGGTAAAGGCTATGGAAAAAAAGGGGGGAATAAGAGCTGGCAGCTTGGAGGCAGTTTGGGTGGGATACTAGGGGATTTGGAGGTCGGGCTTCCCTGCTCACGGGAACGGGGTGACACAGGGGACTAGGCTGTTTGCTGACAGTCAAGCTGACCGAGAACGTGAAGAGGTGCCAGTGTTGTCTGGGTGTGAAGCTCGCTTTCTTTTAACCCCCTGTCGAACAAGAAGGATCTTTTGGTACTGAATCAGGGGATGATTCAGCAGTGAAACCTCGGGCTGGGAAATGTCCCCGTGAAGGGGGGGGGGAAGCACTGTAACTGCGTGTCAGAGGAGCTGTGCTGAAGCTGCTGTGCTGTTTGCCAAGACGTCCATTGGAAAAGCGGTGGAGAGGACAGTCCTTTGCAGCAGTGCTTCCATCTGTGTTCTGGATGCAATATGCAGGGATAGATGAACCCTTCAAGGTGGCACAACCTTGGGTGCGAAGCTCTACCTCGGGGGCATCTGCACAAAGGTTTCAAAGCTGCTTCGTTTCTTGAAAAACACCTCTGCTAGGCTGATTGGTCACCTAATTATTCTCTTGTAAGGGGGTGCAATCCTCCTCGGGGAGCTCAGCTGGCGGGTGGCTGGGCTGTTCCGTGCCATCGCCAGCAGCGTGAGGTTTGCTGTCCTCAGCTCCTGCCGCCCTAACCGAGCTCACCTTGGCAGCTCGGGGAGAAACATGGGTATTGCTGGGGCCATCTGCCTGGAGCCATTCCCGTGCCCTGGGCTGCTCCACGTTCCTGCTGGTCTCTGCAAATGCAGCGAGAAAGCAGCTGGGCTGCCGGGGAGCAACCTCTCCCCGTCCCCTGCTGCCCCTCTCAAAGGCAGGAGCTTGATATTGTTTACAAAACCAAACTCCCGCGGTGCTCGCCTGGAGAAGCTGGGATGTTGGCTTGGGTCTGCCCCTTCCTCGAGCAGGTTCCAAACCCCAGCCTGCCTTAGCCAAGTTGGCTGGGAGCAGGGTAGCCAGTCCCCTCCTACTGAAGGAAAAAGCAGAATTTCTCCTGATTTTGATGGAAAAGCCGTTTACTTCGGGAGAGCAGCACTTGCTGCTTTACCCAACCACCCCTTTTCCCTCCCCGGTGAGGTCAGAGCCCTGCGTTGTAGCATCACCGGCATTTCCATGGCGACAGACCTTGACATCACAGGCGTGGGCAATAGCACCCGGGACAGTGATTTCATTGTACCTCTGAAGTTATGCAGGGCTGGAACTCGGTCGGGAGATCTCCCCAAACCTCGCAAGCCCCGAGTCCTGACGAAGCCGTGCCGATGAGTCAGGGCCGGCAGCCTCTCCCATGCCGGAGACGCAGCCTCAGCCTCTGGGCATCTCTGTCCGAAGGTTTTTTCTTGTCTGCCGTCTTGCCCGCGTTTCAGCGCCGCTGCCTGCTTTATTGATAATTTGCCGTGTGGGGGGAAACTAAATATTTTTGCTCTACGGAAGGCTGTGGGTGTTGTCTGCTTGGCGAAGGGTGCCTGCCTCGCTCGCTGCCTGTGAGCGCTGGGTGAGCAATCCCGGTTTGCACAGCCCATAAAGCACTGCAGAGGAGTGCCGTAGGAAGGCAAGGGCACGCTGCAGCTTGTTGTTGTGCGTAAACATTGTTATTAATATCTGGAACGTGGATCCTCTTGGCGCGTGAATGCCAAGGATGAAAGCGCTTGTTTCAACACAGGATTTCAGGGAAAAGCAAAGAAAACTCGGGTTATCTAAAGCCCAATTTTTAATAGGCAGAAAGTGTGGGCGGTGGTGTGTGTTTGTTATTCAGAAGACTAAAAATTACACATTCACATACAAATGTATGTTTGCTTTCCCCATACCCCTTAACACAAATTATACGTGCCAGCTTTGCTGTTCAACGTGTGTTGTGTGAGGAGCTGTAATTTTCTTCCTGTTGTCTGTGTATTTGGCACAGGTAATGTGGTTTAATGTGTACGGTGGGGGCAGCTTTTGCTGTAGGTGTGTTGAATGGGGAACTGAAACAGTCATCTGTTCCTGATGTGAAGCTGTTCAGCCCGGAGAGCTTTTCTGCGATTGCTGGTCACTGTACGAATCCTGCCTCGAGTCCTGGCGTCAAGCCTCACTCTGCCTGGTGCTGATTTTGCTCCCTTGCATCAGCATAAATTGGAGCGATTCTTCTGAAAGCGGTGGGATTGATGTTTTGTGTGACTGCGGAGGGGTGTGTTGCTCCACTGAGTCCGAAGGAGTGATGAGTTTTATTCAAAGTGAATCGTAGCATCAGTATCTAGGCTTGATGCGTCAGAGTTTGAGTGATGTGAATGACACACTATTCCTGTGAATGCCAAAGCTCTGATATCTGAGATCAACGATGCTAAAAATATGTTCGGCTCAAAATTCAGTTACTCGTTGCTGTTTTCCCCATCCCCAAAACAGCTGTGTGCTGGGATTAAAAGCCAGAGGAACCTTAAGAAATCTGCAAGCTGGACTCTCCCAGTCGTCTCCTATCCCGTCACATAGACATTCTGTGTGTTGGTTTGTTTGGTTGGCTGTCAGGGTTTCCCACTAAACACGAAGGCGCAGCACTTTCTGCTACATTTTCTTCTTTTTGTGGAGTTTTCTCCAGGTTGTGCAAAACATTAAGCACAAAAGGTAGTAGTCAAAAATCAGTGGAGGATTTTGCTCTCACACTAAGAAGCATTTAAAACTGAAAACGAACAGACCCCCCCTCCCCCCGAAATTAAATCACAATCTCTCTGTATGTAAAAGTTTCACTACGAACTTTTGCTACTTTTGCAGAAAGCACAGTCAGCTCCTACCTGGCTTTATGTACAATATTACTTGCTCATGGGAAATGCTGCCTCATGTAGTGTAGGAGTTAGAGAAAATGCTGGAACACTTATTTAAATATTTAAATGAAATACTCTTCACCTATGACACTTGCTATCTGCTCGCCCCTGGGCACAGATCAGTGAGAATCAATCTCAAACTGTGGAGCTGTTTCAGGTATTTCCTGCTGGATACATTGAAATCTCTAAAAACATAAAAAAATCCTGATAGCATTTTGCATGCTTTTATGTAATGACAAATATTATTCAGCTCCCAGGCTGGGGACACTACGGGAGCTGATGTACATCGAGGGGATACCTGGCACGACTCTGCTCTCTCGGATGCCGCTGGCTTTAAGCACCCCATGGGGTGCTGAGGCGAGATCAGAACTGGGCTCAGCGGTGCTGGTGGGAATTCTGTGTTGCCTAGAAAACATCCCTGTACTCTGCAACCTGGGGATAGTTTGCAAGACTGAGTATCGCTGAAAACTGAGATTTTTTTGCACCAGGAGAGAGGGTCGCACTGAACACTTAGGACCTGTTACCCTGTATTTTATAATCCCTCTCTGGCCAAAACATTCCTTGAGCTGAAATTGGAAAGTGATTGCCTGTAACCATGGGGCTGGATCCTTTTATCTCTCCCTCTCTTTTCTAAAAAATATTTGTGAACGTGTTTTCTGATTACCTGGTGCTTTCGCATGTGAAACCTGTCACCAACACTTGTTGACATGATATGGAGCCAAACAAATCATCACACAGAACTGAGTTTTTAATTTAAGAGCTTAAGCTCAGCTTTGGTTTCATGAAGCCCTTTCTGACTGGACTTTGCCGTGTAAGAAGGGTTCTTCTCCCTTCATCAAAAGCTGTTCCTCAACCTTTAGGTTTTAGGTAGACCTATTTGGAAGTGGTTGTGTGACGTGATGGTCTCAGTCCAGTTCCTAGTTGACAAAAGTTGCCCAAAGTCACGACACCCCAATTAGCGCTGAGGGGTGTATTTGGCAGAAGGAGTAGGAAGGCCAGCATTGAAATGGGCAGAGAGGCTGACGTGGTGCTGACCCTTCCAGGTGATCCCTCTAGCTCAGGGCTCGGGTAGAGGGAGCCCGGCCGGGCGGTGTGGAGGTGTTTGCAGTGCTTCTGTCCATGCTGCATCTGCTCTGAGCACTTGAGCTTCCCTGGCTGTTAATCCAGTACTTTCCACAAGCATTAATTGCAGTTAAAAAGAATTAAACAACTATTTACCTAATATCAGATCACAACCAGTTTATAAATATGCATTTTTTTAATCCATGATTGCTCAGCTTCTGTAATAATATTTATAGTCTTAAAGAGACCCTTCTTTTTCCAGAAGAACCGACTCCACATAAAACCAACAGCCCACCCTCTGGAGTTACATACGCTCATGATGTCTTGGACTGTGGCCTCAAGCCATGCCCCCTGCCTTTTTCTAGCCTTTCTGCAGATCCCATGGGCAGATATGGACAGCCAGATAGCATAGGGACAACACCTACACACCCTGCCAACGCTGCAGGGGCCTCTGCTCCGAGCCCTAGGATTGAAATTACTCCATATCATGAACTGATTCATTCAGGGGGTCCCTTCCGCAGCAGAGACACAGATGTTCTTTTGGTAGAACATCAGTCAAACTCAGCTACCACTAGCCCAAGGGTTACCCTGCCTGTCCCTGGCTTTGAGGGCTACAGAGAACCACTGTGTTTGAGCCCAGCTAGTAGCGGCTCCTCTGCAAGTTTCATTTCAGAGACAAATGTATCTCCTTGCACATCACCATGTGTTTCACCAAATAATGGTCCTAGTGATGACCTTTGTCCACAGTTTCAAAACATCCATACTCATTATTCTCCTAGAACCTCTCCAATAATGTCACCACGAACAAGCATCACGGAGGAAACCTGCTTGGGACGACATTCACCATCACCCTGTCCCAACTCAAGGTCTTCATCACCAGGTGCAAAACGGAGGTATTCTTGCACTGAGCTCTACAGCACTCAGCTGCCTTCCACTTCTCCACGACAGTCAAGGACCCCCTCTCCACAATCCTCTCCTCGCATCCCCTTGAGAGAAGACAACTCTTCAGTTACTTACACGCAGTTGCCCAGTGCTTCTCTTTCCATGGATGCTATGAACAGCCTTCCTACGGATCCTTCCTGTGGTGTTCCCACGAAAATTTGGAAAACCAGCCCTGATCCTTCATCAATGCCTTCCCACAAAAACAGCATTCCGTGTCACGTCTTTCAGACTGTTGACTTCCACGGGCCTTGCGAGCAGGAGGACAGGAGAAACTCAGCCCCAGAATCAATTTTGTTGGTACCTCCATCTTGGACAAAGCAACTGGTGCCTGCAATACCTATCTGCAGGTACGTAGTGCTTCTTGTGCTTGTGTGTTTTCTCATGGTGTGATGTCCTTTGTCATGCATGATGATCCCTAGGGAGGGTTTCCTTGCGCGGATCTTGCTGCAAACCAGAGCTAAGTGCTCAGGGACAGTGCTGGTTGATGGGAGCCCAATCCATTATGATTCCGAGAGATGAAAAAATCTGGGTTTGGAAGAAACATCATCAAAGCTGAGGTTTGTTGAAAGCACAGCATATGACAAATTCAGATTTCCAAATTATTTGTCTAAAGAGCAGATTGCAGACAGCCTTTGACAAAGGCTAAATGCTCTCATTCGATCCCGCTGCTTTTAAAGAAAATGGTTTGATCGCTTTTCTAAATTCAGAGAATGTCTCGCTTACAAATTTCCACCAAGGGTGGAAATACTTTAGATATTTCCTGATTCAAAATAGAGCACGCTGCTCCAAGTCAGACTGAGCATTCAGTCAACCCCAAGTGACTTATTGTTGGTTGTTAATTTGTTAATTGTCATTTAACCCAAATCTCAGCCGTTGGCGCTGCCCTCATCAACTCCCTCCATTGTCTGGTGCTGGCGGCGTGCAGGTCTGGACCCTGAGCGGTGCACAACTGCCAGGACCGAGGTTGCCAAATGCGTGACTCCACTTGCGGTCACCACTGGCACCCTGTCAGCCCTGCCATCCCGCTCGGCAGCAAGGTTGTCCCCACGCTGACGTTATCCCGTGCTGCTCCCGACCTGCTAAACACAAACTGCGAGTGAAGAACGTGGGCCGTGACTTTCCTTGGCTTGTTAGATCGGTCCTGGCAGCAGTTTGTGCTAACAAAATAGAAGTTGTTTAAAACCCAGTGTGAGGTCTAGTTGTACATTTCAATGTATTAATTTCATGTTATAAACCCTTGTGCATTTCGGTAACAGGAAAACTAGTATCAGGTAAGAATATTTAGCATTTTATCTGTGTGCTTTTTAATATTTATGGAAATCATAAAGATTATTAACTTGCACAACTGGTAAGTAATGGTAGGTGGAGTTAATATTTCACTATATGTTCTGTGATCAAAGTTTAAGACGCACAGCAAAAGCTAGGTAAAAGAGGGGGATCTCTGAAAAAATATAACTGCTACAGCTATTTCTAAGAAATAGAAATATTCTCTCCTTCTATTCTCTCCTGCAAGGAGATGGGCCCACAGGAATTATTGTGTTCATCGTGAATGTCAGCAGAGTTTGCAATCAAATGTGAGCAGGATGGCTTATTCTCGTTGAAATTAATAGCAGATTCCTAAATGTTTCAGCGAGAGCAGCCCCGGAGGGGTACTTGGAGGAAGAAGGGATGAGGGCTCTGAGAAATAAAGCGCTAAAGAGTTTCAACTGGTGTGGTCTCTCTCTGCCCAGCTTGCCCGTCCAGTCGCTCCCGCCCCTCGAGTGGCCGCTCTCCAGCCAGTCTGGCTCCTACGAGCTGCGGATCGAGGTACAGCCGAAGCCCCACCACCGGGCACACTACGAGACGGAGGGAAGCCGAGGGGCCGTCAAGGCACCGACCGGAGGCCACCCCGTCGTCCAGGTGAGGGACTGGAGAACAACTCCGTACAGGGAAACTGGGGGGGGGGGAGTTCATTTCTGAAAGTCTTGCTGGGGGCTGACCCTGAAAGAGGAGGACCATGTGAACCTGGGTGTGCTTGTAGATGTGCGTAAAGTGAAGTTGAACTGTGGCGAAGTCCTAGATGTTTGGAAAGTTGGTTTAGATTAGCTTGTGAAAGCTCAGAAACTTAGGCAAAATATTTGCCACCTTTTCTGGGCTATATGTTAAACTTCCTGTGACCCAACTCTGTCATAAGAAGCCCAGCTGTCCTGAACTCCAGCTGAGCCCATTTTATCATGATAACAGACTCTTCTGTGTAAACTGGGGCTTTCAAAATGTACAAACATCAAGCCTGGCTTTCACACTCAGCGTAGCTCAGTGACCTACCAAACTCAGATTTAAAATAACTAGCAGATCGCGTTAGGTCTGCAGTACCACATCCTTCTGCCGGCGGTGAGCGAGGGTTTTGGAGCCGTGGTCCCCCACGTTCCTGCAGAGCAAGTCCACGCAGCAGAGTTGCTACCTGTGTTTCTGGCTGCATCTAACCTCGGCTCCTCTCCGGTCGGTACAGCCAAACTGTATACGACTCCTGCACATTCGCTTGAGAAAAGCAGAGCAACCTTCATGAACCTCGATGGGGGTTGGATTAGGAAGGTATGGATGTTAAACTGGAGTTTCCCCAGAGTTAACAGCTGCCTTTTGCTAGAAATGTCTTTCATGCGTTTGCTTTTTCCTTAGCAATTTTACTCTTTTTTTTCCTGTCCTCTGGTTACATGGTAGAACTTCTCATTTTAAGCCTGTTTAAATTTAGGTCAGAGAATTTCACCCGCGTGTAATTCAAGCACTCAGCACATCCATTTCAATCTGGTTTATATGTAACTTGCTGACGCCATGTCCCACCTTGCATGCAGTTCTGCTTGTCATCTGTGGCAACGCTGCCTTCGTTTTGTCCTGGATGTACGCCACCGAGGGGAAACCTGTGCTAGCTGTAGTAGCCGTGTGATAAGGAGAGAGCAGGGCAAGATAATTACATAGCAGTGGGAATGATTTCAAGTAAAAGTTTGGCCTCCGTAAAGCTGTAAATATAGAGAGGACATGTTTATTGGCTTTGTAATGCTATAGCGAAAGGGTGCATTAATTTAGGCAGGAGCTCCCTTGTGATTTGGGCTGATGTCACTACAGAAACACAATTTTATATCTCTTTTGAGGTATCATTTATACTGCCCTAAAGAGTCCAGTTCTGGTCCTAGCTATGCTTGTGAGAAGGGAAGTCAGCCTGTTGAAACCAGTGAATGAAATTCAAGCTGACAGTGATGGAGGTAACAAAATGTGGCCCTTTGCTGACCTGGGGGGTGGATGAGCTGAACCCTTATTCTGTTGTGGAGAGTGAAGGGCTTTTCCTTCACCTTTCAAAGGGTAATGTAAAATAATGGCTGAGTAGGTGCGCTTGTAGCCATTTGGGGCCACATCAGTCTTTTCACTTATTTCCTCCTCGTTTCAGCCAGTGCCATTCAGGAAAGAAAGCCGGGCTTTTGGTCGGTGTTGCAAGGTTTCAGGGCGATATTGCTGGTAATGATGTATGGCAACTGTACGGATCGTCCACAGCTACAACTTTTGCTAAGCCAAGTTGGGGTGCATCCTACGCATGCTCCTGTCACACATAGGGCTTGCTATGGCGAGCCTGGACCAGGAAAACATTGAAATTTATGCTTAATTTTAAGCATGTGATCAATACCACTTATTTCACTCTGTTGGCTTGTGATTAACTTCAAACATATGTTAGATATTCCCCTGGAGGCTCACTCCCTTTTAAAATCAAGCCATAAATTGTTAAATCAATGAAATTGTTTACTTGGTTGAGCTGGACTTGCATATACGGACTGGATATTTGAGTAAAGGGTGCAGGAAAATAATAAATAGCAATCACATTTGACATACCTTAATATATTCCATCTTTTTAGTTTATGAATCTGACAAACTCCTAGCCTGCTGTGGTGCGTTTGAAGCTACATGGTTGTATGAACTATATGGCCAATCAGCACTTGCTCTTTTCTCAGTTTGCTTACAAGTATAGTATCATTTACCTTCCCAAGATCTTCCTATCAACCGGATGTTTATTGCAATGAAGGAGTTTCTCGTGACATGGGGAAATATAAGTGCTTTGTTTCCTTCCTGTAATCAATATCAATCAGAGAGGGATTTATATTTTCTACTGGAGACAGGAACTGATATTCCTAGTTTTATCATAATTTGCCATCAAGCTTAAGGATCTTAAACTATAAATTCAAGGATCCATGTTAGTTTCCCGAGCAGATGTGCCTCTGCACAGCTGTGCTTGCATATGGGGAAAATATGGACAGTTTCTTTATGAAGGCTTATTATAAACCTGGAAGTATTCGTTGGATTTGTGTTCACTTTAACATAACAAGGTTCATATGGGTGCCGAGCAATGAGATAGTTGCACCTGTATGGTTTATGACATCTGAAACTTGGGAAGGCTAGTAAAATCCAAAGCTTTCATGTCATAAGTTATTTGGCTTCAAGGTTTCTTTTTCTTTTTCCTTCTTTCCCCTCAGTGAATTTTAACTTTTGTGTTCTTGTCAGATGCAAACAGTGCAGAAACAGAGAAAATGAAACAGGAGAGATTTTAAAAAGGTAGGCGCTGTGTTGAGGAAAGTTTGCATGAGTTAAAGGCACCTGGTTGTAAGGAAATGAAATTAAATTGTTTTCAACAGGTTCTGAGTGTGTTTGGCCCCAGGAATGGCAGTGTTGACGCAGGGGTGACAGGGCTGGGGTTCTGCTGCCTGCTGCAGACCTGGTGCTGCGCACCCACAGCACTTCTTGAATGACAGACGTGAACACACCACCCTTGGGATTTTTCTGGAGCACTAGGACCTCTCCATAGCAACTTTCTTGAATGCAGTGCTGTCTCTTAGACATTTGGACTTAAACATTGAGAAGCCAAGCTTGCCCTGAGTGAGAGAGGCTCACCAAAGTGGTGGGATTTGTACTAAGGCTGAATGTCCCATTCATGTCCCGTACATTTTACAACCACTTTTGATATACTGCTTTTCCAATATTTTGATTACTTTTTCTAAAATACAAACTCCTTTAAAAAAAAAAAAATCTGATTTTTTTTTTTTAATTTCCCATTAAATTAACCCTCCACATGACTAATTACCCAGCTGAACCTTCTGGAGGAAGAGATGTTGGCTAGTTTTTGCAGCACAGTGTTGGCCTGCAATATTTATTTTTTGAAAACTGCGTTTTGCATGCAAGTTTCTTCTTTTGGGTGCTCTGAAGCTACAGACCAGCAGATCTCATATCCTCCAGGCCTTATCTTGTGGTTTATCTTTCTGATGCTGCTTCCTCTTCTTCACGTGTCTAGCCCCGAGAGTTTGTGCACAAGACTCTGCACCAGTTGTGCACTCCAAGTATGGCAGGAGAAGAGTCTGGTTAATCAAAACCTCTGGCTAGATGGGCCACACAGAAGAGGGCATTTACTTTGTTTGCCTGGGGGAGGAAGAGAGAAGCCATGCATGCTGTGTAATGTTCACGCCAATTAGCTTCAGAGGCCATCTAGAGTCATACGGAGAAGCGTAGGCTCCCAGTTTAGGTGTTTGAGTCACTCTTGGGAGGAAACTACAGCTTGCTGTTAGCCATAGAGAAACTCAGGCTTCTATTTTAGGGATGTAAGTTGAATGCCAGTGTGAGTATTCCCTAGGTGTTAAGTCACTGAGAACAGCAAGGAAATCCTGCGTAGCAAGGACAAAGCTGAAGTCTGCATGCACCTACCATCTTGCAGGTCCACCCGGTCACTGAGACTGCAGAGGAGAGGTAGGGATGATTAGTGTCCAACAATTTTTCACCAAAGCTGAGGAACAGCTGCTTATTTGTCCCCAGCTGCTCCAGTCAAGGCTCTGGAAGAGATTGTCCATTAGGAAGGGCAGTGACTGCTCCTGTGTAGAGAGCTTATGGATGTGATTGGGATAGAGGTGGCAATCCAAACACAAACCTAGCTCTGTCCAAGTTCACCCCGCAGCAGCATGCCCTGCCCAGAGGGGTAAAAATCTCCATCTTTGCATGCTTTTAGGCAAATATCTGCTAGGAAGGACATGGACATATTTGAAGTCTTGCTTGGGATAGGAGAGATGAACTAGATGATTCCTTGAGATCTCTCCCAGCATTATTTTCAATAATCCTCTAGGAGCTCCCACCTCTTAAAGGGAAGTAAAATTTTTGGGTTGTTGGCATTGCTCACTATCCTGTTGTCCAGGGGAAACAGGGCATGTGGTAGCACTTCAGTAACACTGGATGCTGGCATAGGTGTCTTTCACCTACTGCCCACAGGAAAATGTGGTGATCAGAAGCTCTCTGCTTCAGGGAGAGACAAGTTTTTTAGTTCTTCAGCAAAGGTTCTGCTGTCTTTGAACTGTTGAAGGCAGTGATGAGAAGGAAAGATCTTTTCAGTAGCAAAGGTTGGGTCTGGATGAGCTTCACTTCATGGTCAAGCAGAGTCTGTGGTCCCTTAAAAGCCATAAAAATACTATTTTGAAGATATTCATTAAACTTAGTGGTTCTGGTTTTGTCCTACTGCTTTGCATGAAGCTAGATCTTCTTTTCAAGATGGAAATGTTATTTCACATGGTTGTGTGATATATCAGGGAGTTCTAAGCAGAACTCTTGTCCTTCCCTCAAGGGAAGTGGAAGGAAAAGCTTTTAGGGAAGATGAGCAGTTGATTTATGCAAATGATTGTCCAACTGTAACCTGGATAGCTGATCTGTACTCGTTTCGTTAGAAGTGGTTGCCTTTACACGTGTTGCAGCGCATGGGTATAAATGAGACAAACCCATTTCACACCAATGTCTTCCCACATTCTGAAGTCCTCTGGGACTGTGAGATAAATGTGTGATTTGCTGCAGCATTCACCTCATATGATTGAGTCACAGGGCACTGATTTCAGATGTACATCTGCCATGGACTGTAGAGAGGCTGAGGTATACTATTTTGTTAAAAATCTGTTTATGAGAACTCAGCTAAGTCTTGGGGTCAAAGAGTAAATATAGGCTTTTTTACTTCTTTTTGTTTTTCTTATTATTTCTAATTTTTTCCCTAAGCACCTGTGTGTTTCAGACTTACCTTGCCGTAAACAGTCCTCAAGGAAGCTGGTATTTTACGTAGCTCTTCAGCACAGTAATTTGTAGTCATATTCTCAAAGTAGTGTGCCTAATTCTGGCATTTTGGATTTTTTTTATTGCCATCTCAGCAAATCCTTCCCCTGATGTATTGCTTCTCTGACTTACCTTTACAAAAGGCTCAAATACTTCTGAATGAAAACCAGCACATAAGTAACCGGTAGCTCATTTGCATCTCTCGCTTTGTTTCTCTCACTTCCACCACGTTATTAACTCCGTTCTTCATCAACAAACCTGCTTTTTTCCACTGCTTGCGTCAGATAATCGAATCCGCTCAGGACAACCCGAGGCTGCAGTGCTCGAGAGCAGCTGAGGACGTTGGTCACTCGGGGCCCCAGTTTTCCAAGGCAGCACCGTGCCCAGAGCCCACCCTGCATCAGTGGTGGGGAAAAACTCACTCCTCTGGGTTCTGGGGTCTCTGGTTAGTCAAAGGCGGTGGGTTAAACTGAGGAACGGGGCTGGGAGAGAGGAGGGAATGTTTCCTTCAGGTCAGAGCATCGGGGACGACTCCTTCCCCATCTCTTCCCCACAGCAGGAGGGGGGAGATATCACAAGTGGACTGAGACTTCAGTCCCTGCCTGCTGCCGCTGTCCTAAAATCATGTGGGAGTTGTATTTATTTAACAAAAGCCTTGCCAATGCAGATGTCTTGGACGTCGGTGAGGTCTTCAGTCTCTTCTGTTCTTGGCACACACAACACTAAAAGCTGTTGACAGTTCCTCTAACAGAGGTTCAGGAGCAGTAACCTCCAGCGTGGCAGTAATGGGCAAACTGGGCACAAGTCAGCTTTCCACTGGCAGCAGTGAATGTGGAAAAGGACGTCCCCCTGTGGGCTTAATTTCAGAAGCAAAGGGGAGGAGGTAATTCTGCTATGAGCGATCATCCTACTGCCATAATTACACCTCCTTTACTGGCTTGATTGTAACAGTAAAAATTAAATACATTACACAGCTGTTTAACTTGGTACAACATCCAAACGTGGACCAGGTGTACAAAGTCCCAGTGCTGAAGTGGAGGGCAGCAGAGGGCAGCGGGTACCCCCGACCCATCACGCGGCTGTGTGTGCTAGTCTCCTCCTCGCTTCTCCTCTTTAAAGCAGGAAAGCTGTACAGAGAGGGGCTCCTGTTCAGCACAGTTGACCCAACTTTCCCCTGGGTTTTAACTTTTAAAATTTGGATGACTTTCACTGTGTGGGTTTTTGTTGTTTTTTTTTTTTTTTTTTAATTAAAAAGAAGCTGGAATGGTAGAGTTGTTAATGGAGCACACAGGAGCTGCTTTACAATAACAAACGTATGTTCCACTTTCCTTTTATATTTGAATTTTGCTGTATGTGTTTTCTTGTGGTTTCTAAGTCAAAGGAGACATTGTTTTCTAGCCTAGGCTTCACATGGGACCTTGACTTTAACTGTATGTGACTTCCAACATTCAACTAATTCCTTTGCGTATTAGTGAAACCACAACTTTGATGGAAACTTAAAACCAAATCACAGCTTGATACCATGATTCACACTCTCACAAGTAGGGCTGGGCTGGAGATGCGCTCCTGCTGAAACCCAAACCAGCCTGCCCAGGAAGATTTACTCTTGAGGGCCCGTCAGAGGAGTTGAGTTTGTCCTTTTCTGTCCATCTTCCCAACTCCCCCTGTTCAGTGAAGGGGAAGTCTGAGGTCCGGGACGAAGCCCTACGTTGTTTGCACTTCGTGGGCAGGCTGTGCTGGGCTTGTGCAGCCGAGCCAGCTCATGCTGTGCAATGTCTTTGTACCATTCTCGTGGCCTTCCCCTTTCTAGGGAGCGGGGGCCTCGCACAGGCTCTCGGCAGCTTTTGGCTCTTGCAGGGATTTCTGCCCCCAATTCGAGAACAGTGTGTGACAGATTGACTGCACGTTTCATGCCTGATTTACCTGCAGGACTATGGGGCTTGTTTGCAAAACTGTGATGATTGTAGTTGCCTCTTGAGCTTTGAGCTGTTGGGTCGCGGATATATTTACTGTCGTTACATGTGCTAATGCAGGGATAGATGTGCAATGCCAAAAATGCAGATTTTGGGGACATCTGGGAAATTCTTTTCAAAACTAATATCCCATCAAGCGTAAGGGTAGGTCAGTAGGTCAGTACCCCTCACACTCTACTGCTAGCATACCGATAGCTTGGCTGTACCTTGAGATCTATGTATCTGAAAGCTCAGTGAAGCCACTGAGGAAATGAAATGGCTAGATAAATCAAAAGTAGTGTAGGATAACACAGATAAGCCTGATGTTTGCTTTTGTTTAGATGTGAGACTGGACTGAAAAACAGGGAATATCAAATATGATATCTAATAAACCAAGATTAGAGGAAGAGCTGACCTGTGTGCTTTCTCTAAATAATGCAAGAAGAGAAGTGCTGGATAACAGTGAGGATAATTAGCTAGTGGGAGACCTTAACTGGAGATAAGTTGCATCGTCTGTTGCTTAAAGTCTTTAAACTGGGCCTGCATCCCCCTGTGTGAAAGGGACGCTGTCACCCAGATGTTATGGCTGAGCGAGTGCAGCTCGCCCCTAAGAGGACAGGCAGGATTGCTCCATGGTGCAGTTGGGATGCAGTTGGGATGCAGAGGTGCAGGGCAGATGATCAGTGAACCATGTACCTCGAGGGCGCAGAGGGATTTTCCCTGCTTTGAGTGAATGAAAAGCTCTCACTGAAACTTTTGAGCCAATTCAGAAAACATTGCTTTTGATGGAAAGTAATTTTGGCAGAGGTGAGGGCAAGGAGAGTACACCAACTGGTTTGAGGGTGATGCCTGTGCTATGCAGAAGGCTTGGGTTAGTCATTGGATTAGAAGTATGCTTGGATTAGGCAGATGCAAGATTTAGGCTACTCTTTCATGTATGCTCTCACTGCATGACTGTACATGGGGGAGTCAGCGCGCAGTAAACCAAAGTTCGAATTTATGGCTGTTTGCCATGAATGTGGACGCTTCCAGCGCAGCAGTGATGCGGACATAACTCATCCCATTCAGGGCGCTCTCGAGTATCCACAGGAGAAGTTCATGCAGGGTGGATAGTGTCCTGTAAACTCACACCTGATCTCTCTGTTCAGGGGCTTCACTGTCCAGCTAAGCCTCCAGTTCCTCCCTTCCTCTCTCAAGACCGATGTCTATTGAATTGGAAGTGCCTCGTGCCAAGCGAGGACTCGCACCTGGGTCTCCCACGTCCGGGGGAGCATCACGCTTGCTGGGCTAATGGCTGTTCAGGGGGAAAGGGACTGGATTCCTCCTGCCTGCTGCTGCTTGGTGAAGATTTTCTAGGGTCTCTATGTCATTCGGAAACAACTGTTGAAACCCTGATGCTTCCGGCAGACCTGAGTTACTCTCTCTGAGCATGTCTTGCGTTGTGGGTTTCAGCATGAGAAAGAAACTGGGGAGGAGAGAGGCTCCTGGGGCTTGCTTGCTTTTATTTCTCTCTTTTTTTTTTTTCCTTTCTTTTTTTTTCTTTTTTCCAAAAATGCTTTTTGGCCAAGATCCTTTCCAAAATCTGGCTGATGTTCAGTCAAATAGTCAGTGCCTGAGCAAAGGCTGTGCTATGGTTCCTGGACCCCAAACCTGCATCACAGGAGGCCCGGCACTAAGGCCTGGCAGAGGGCTCAGCTCTGGGGATTTGGTTCATTGCAGCCAAATCCATCATCTCAGGCTGAACTGAGTAACTCCAAGGTGCTCTTGCTGCTACCGCTTGTCCCATCTTCCCCCTTGTCAGCACGGTTGCTCTCAAGCTTTGTGCCACGTCTTGGTTGCACAGTATGATGCTCCTGGGGCTGCACCTGAAGCATCGCTGCCTCGCTTGTCTGCCGGGAAGGATGAACGGACTGTGGCAGAGGAAGCTGCAAGGTTAGGTGATAAGAAAGCAGCTCTGCTTGCCACCCTTCATTCTGCTCCAGCTGGGCTGAGGCTGGTTCCCATGGTGTCTCCGACAGCCGGCAAGGGAACGACTTTGCTAACCGGTGGCAGAGCCCTCTGCTGAGAAACTCCCCCAGTGCGATTCTGTCAAAATCAGCAGATTTGCACCCTCTGATTTACTCGTGGCAGAGAGAGGTTTTTTTGTGCTGGGGGAATTTTGAATCTTTTGTCATGAATGTGAATGGAAGCTCTTTAATTACACAGCTGGTTTTCTTAGTAGGAAAAAATTCATATTTTCACCCAGCTATGAAAATCTGATCTCCAAATTCCCATATCTGCATATGTGCAGTAGTCAGATGCATAGTACCTCTTCTTTTTAAACTTTTGGTCGAGATAGTCAAAGCATCTTGAAAATAGGATCAGCCCTTTGTAGGGGAAGGGAAACTGAGGCACAGAGAGGAAACAACTTGCTTACATTGCAATGTAAGGTCAGTGTCAAGACAGTCAGGAACAACTCCCCCCGCAACTGCTTTCCCCCCAGAGCTGCTGTCTCTGTCCCAGACCTGTATTTTAACCCCACGTGAAAGCAGAAATCCCAGTTAGACACTGGGAGTCTGGTTGTCATTTACTGTAAGGAGCAGCAGAGCAAATGAGATTCAATCCTTGGAATTTTGACAAAATTATCACCAAAATAAGAAACACTTAAAATTGAGTATAATAAAAACTCATCATTTAGCAGAATCAGATGTGCAAAGGATTATCTTTGGAGGCCTTCTTAGACTGCTTTGGTAAGGAGCAAAAAGAACCAAGGCAGAGATTTCCTTCTGGTTTGCGTTCTTTTGCTACGTCCCAAGTACATTAAATTGAACAAAAACATGTGACAAGATTCAGCTTTGTTGCTCAATGTCAGCTCTAAGTTAAGCAGGCAGGCAAGCTGCTACATGATACGGTGTCCAGATGAGGTCTTTGTCTTAATTACTGACAGCTATTGATATGCCACTCTCCCTGAGACAATACAGTGAAATTTTCCATCTTGGTAGGAGTATTTTTGAGTAAAGACTTCCCCTCAAATTCCTTGAAATTGTTGAAGCCAAAGGGTATTAATGATGAGAATTAATGATAAAATCCGAGACGCAGAGTTGCTTCCACCAGGAAGGGAGCTGAACAGGCACGACAGAAGCGCTCTGCCAAGGTGGGGCTATTCCGACAAGCACATCTTCCTCTCGTCCGCTGCGGGGTGTCCGAAAACACACAAAACCCAGCCTCGGGGTTGACAAAGAGTCTGAGCGAGGGAATAGTTTGTGGTGTCAAAAAGCTTTGGGACACGGGTTTAACTCTGCAGCCTCTCACAGTTTCTAGAGGAAGGTGGGCGTTGGGGGAGCTGGGGCTCCTTCCTAGGGCAGCCGGTGCCACAACCACGTGCCGCTCCTGGCAAGCCTCTCGGTGCTTTCTTATCTTCTTGGGTACAGCAGGAAAAGGGAAGCAGTAGGAGGAAGCGATTTCTCACGCGGCTTTGTATTTGCTTCTAATTAAATGTTGCTAGTCGAGCTCTGTTTTCCCACTTTTCGCTACCGGCCAGGGATGGTCTATCTGAATCACCCCGGCGCTGTTCTCAAAGCTGACCACACACATGCACACCCTCTTCGAGGGGAAGCTGGAGTGACTTCCACGGGGAGATAGCAAGTAATGTGCAGCGGTTAATGGACTAAGCCTCACATTACAGTGAGCTGAAATAAGCGAGAGATGATTACTTTCAAGCAAATAAAATCACCAAGACTAGTGAATTCATTCCCCAATTTTATACTTTCCTTCTGGCAGTAGCTTGCGTTGTCTAGACAGGAAGATGTGTGCAATCAGCTTTAAAGATGCAGCTTTATACCTCCCAGGGGAGAAAGACCTAAATTCCTGACAAGCAAAGCCCTGGTGGGATGAATGGGAAACAAATTACTCCCTTCTACTCTCTAAGGCAATCGGTGTCTGTATCGCACGGGTTCTCACTGCGGCTCTTCAAAGGTGCCCGTGAGATTTGCAGATGCTCCTGCTTTTGTCTTGCAAAGCCCATCACTGTTTGCATGCAGACTTTCAGATGTGCAACACCCAAACTAGAAATCTCCAAGAAAATCTGGCTCTGAAACCTGTTGCAATACTGGTGGAAACCGAGGTGCTGCGGCCGGTGAGCGGTGTTACCGCGGGTTCGTGCCATTTGCAGAACGAGGTCGGTAACTCCTGCAGCAAGGCAGAGCACAGGGGGATGGCGACCTCGGGTTTCTCACCGAGCTTTGGCTGCTTGTCACCTGTGGGACCCAGCAAATCACTGCACCTCTCTGCCCTGGCTTCCCCATTTAAGAATAAAAAAGTTACCTTACTTATCTCCTTTGAATCCTCCCTCCTCTTGCTAATAATGTAATTCTATATAAAATATAATAATACTTAAACTCAAGTAAATGTGTCCAAGATTCAAAGATCTGAATTCTGAAGGTTTCACTAAAGTCCCCCTGTACGTGCTTATGTTGTATCTATAGGTGACCGCCTACAGAATCTTTAAGGAATTTGCCTTTCTTTCTGACTCTGCTCTCAATTTATCACTTGGTTACCAGACAGCATAACTAAGCAGTGTTGCAGGCGTCACTTGTGCGAAGAGATTTGCTATTCATGCAGCACAGCAAAGGTGAACCTCTGTTTTTAAATCCCCACAGCCAGAGGCAATGCCAACTACACGAATGCAGGGTTTGGTTCATCTGAACACTGGGGTAGGGACAGATTTAGATGTGAATTTTAAACTCTGGCTTTAAGTGCTTGTATATTTGGAGCTGGGGGTCTCAGTTTGTAAGAAGACCTGAGTTTTGAAATAGTGCAGGAAAAAAAAGAAGCGTTGTTTCATATGCCTAATGTGTGGTCTCGATGGCTGCGGTTGCTGTTACCGTCACAGGAATTGTGTTCGGGTGGGTAACTGGACTGCCAGTAGACAGCAGCTAAAGGCACATCTGCTCATTTTTTGCATGCAGAATTACATGTGCTTTCCTGAAAATGGCACTTAAATACCTCCTTCTCCCCAATTTGACTAGTATTGATCCACAGATGGAGTGGAGAATGAATGAATTTTATTTATGCAGAGGTGAGATGGTGATTTTAATCATGCCACACATTTCCATTTTGTTTAGAAACCCAATCATAGCAGCAAACCAAACAAGAAAAGTCTCCTTGTTTTCTGAATGATGTTATTTGTTTATCTGCCAAAGTGCTTTGCATTTCCTCAGGTCACAGACCAGCCCATGTCTGGCTATGTTAATATTATAAGAGTTATGCAAAAGCAAAGTTTTAAGAAAAATCTTTCAACTGAAAGAAATAGGATCTTAAAATCCCAAAATAGAGTATGGAAAGGTACACATCATGTCTGGCTTCTCTTTCCCCTTGTGGCAAATGTGACTCAAAGGAGTTGGGTTTTTTCCAGCTCGATCTGTATACAGTTTGGGGGAGTTTTATTGTGAATAGGTCACCTTATAATACACAAAAATATTTCCTCCCAGAGTTATGTATTCATAAATCTTTCTCGATTCTCACTCTCTTGAAACTGAAATCCAGATCATTTTGTTTTCTTCACGGAAAGAAGAGTGAAAATGAGTAAAGGAACACCTTGGCGCGGGGCTGGTCCTCTGTTCTCGTCTCTGCCGAAACTCCCGTTGCAGGGCTTTGCGCCCTCCCCTCGGGCAGCTGCAGGCTGAGCTGCCGTCTCCCTTCCCATGAGATGAGCAGAAGAGTAGGACTGAAAACCCGAGACTTTCAAGCGGCTTGGTTGTTGCTAAGGGAGGAAAAAATGAATTGAAGTTATTATTTAGAAAATATTTTAAGTCTTCACTTGTCTGTAGGGTTCTTTAAGGCTCACTTTTGCTCCTTCTTTGCTCCACCAAAGAAAAGATCAGCGTTACGGTTAAACGCTAAAGCAGCTGCCTAGCACACTGGAGGTGAGTGTTTGTTGAGAGTAACAGTCTCTTGTAGTAGTTCAATTTTCAGGAGAGACGTATATCTGAAATATAGCTTTAACAGGTTCTTTCATTCTAGCTCACAATGAATTTTTCTATTTAAAAATGCAGCACGAAATATTGTCTCGTTTCTGTCCCTGCAAAGTAGGGTTAGCTACTTCAAGTTAAGTTCCTGAAGCGTTTCTGTGGGCTGTCCATCTTCATTTTTTGTTCCTAAGTCATCCTAATGTGTTCTCAGCAAGTGAAAGGTAGATGGAAATGCTTATGGTAAATGATCACCTGTATTATCCTTTAAAACATAATCAATTAATTCACGGTGAGGACACACCCTTTTAAATGGAGACACCTGTCTCTTACATATATTTTTTCTTTGTATTTGCATTTTATAATTCTATTTTGATTTTACAGTAATGTCATCCCAAAGCATTGCCATAATGTCATAAATTACCAAATAATTATGTTACTTTCTTCCACTGATCAAACAATTGATTTAAAATCTGGTCCTGTGAAGGACCAGAAGGCCTTTTACCATGTGCTTTATACCCCCTTGCCCAGCAGATGATACAAACGTTGCCATATGAGCAGGCAATCAATTCTCCTCTTCTTTAAGTGCGTATACATTTATACAGACCCAAACCCACAGACATACCTATTATTAGACCGTGAATAATTTTACCTTGGGAGCTCATTCTACACATGCGCAAAAACACCACTTAAAATTACTTTTAAAGGTGGCCAGTATGAAAAACTGTGTACGCAGCCAGTTCTGTTACAGCTGCTACTGACTGTGCTCACTGGGGGCAAATCATCTTCTGTAATTTATTATCTGTTTTCCTCCATCCCAGTCTCCCACCTATAACTCTGGGATTTTGTTCTGCCTGGACAAAGGGCAGAGCAAAAGCTGCTTTGCTGTCACTGTAATAACCGTTCCAGTCCAAAGGATCCTCTTGTCATCTTACTGGATCCACAAAGAATTACTCTGTCAGGCATGACAATGAACATGCTCAGTACTTGAAAACTACTCTTCTCACTCCCCTTGTAAGGATAAGATGGCTTTTGGTCATACAGCGGCTTTTCATTGAAGGCCAGGAAATCTTGGATTTTTAAAGTACCGTTCTTAGGATGAGTTTCAGTATGGCTCCCAGAGAACCTGGGCTTAATGGGCCCCTGTGGATAACCAGGGGCTGATCCCTACATTCATGCCTGTTCCCAGATCTATCATTTTGACCTCTGTCGCCTTTAATCTTCTATACACTCTGTGCATTTCTAAGTCTCCCCACGACTGCCACCGTATTTATCACATTCTTGGCAGCGCTGCTTCTCCAATACCAAGCCTTGTGCTTGCAGTCCAGCTCTGCTCCTCCTCCACCTTGCTCCCAGAGCCAACTGGCATGTTTGCACAAAGCCTCATACCCTATTTTCTGTCCTCACAATCTCCCGAAGCGCCTGTGTGAGTGAGCTATCGTAGGTGTCTGAGCTGCGGCTGGGCTGGATTCTGTAATTCGTTCTTGCACAACCCCTACTTAAGGCCTGTTGACTTCAATGGAGCTATTCATGTGAGTGGAGGCTGCAAATTCGGGCCCTTGGGTTCTAAGGTCTCTGGGGCATAGACCCTGTCTTTGTATGCCTCGCCAATATGTGCTAGATGAGTAATGATAGCTCAGAAGAGTGAGTGTCGCTTTACATTTGCCATACTGAAGGAAGGTTGCCAGGATTGCATTGATGCTGCATGTGGTCCCCTTCCAGGGGGGAATTAATCCTTCTATGCAAAGATACCTCCTGCTGACTGGTGAAAAGAAAAAAGAAAAAAAAACCGGTTTGGCCATGAATACCATTAGCTTAATCTTCCTTTTCTCTGATCTTCCAGTACTATTTGCTTTGTATGGCTTCATCAAGGTTTTGCATGTGGATGGAATAATTGAAAACAAATTTACCATGTCTCAGACCATAAAGTTCCCTTTCAGCTAGATCACTGGCTATGCGGTAGATAAATGTCTGGTTTTCATTTTTGGTTATGTGAGAAATTTAGAATGGTTTGATTTGTAATTTTGAACGTTAATAAAGAAGGAGAAATTTCCTCGTCTCCTGGCCTATAGAGGCATTCTGGCTTTCTTGCTTCTCTTGCAGCAAATGCCGTTTATGAAAATGTTATTTAGTACAGAAGAAGAGTCTGTTTACGTCTTTGAACCCTAGAGGTCCCAGTCTCTAAGGTCAGCTAAGACATCCTTGTGCTGTACAGTCACAGACCAAAAATGCCATCTCTACCTGTACAGATAATATTTTACTGCAATGCAAGAGGAATGGCTGAAGGTGAACCAACAACTGGGGGAAGGATGAGTTTCAAAGAGCAGTGAATCAACGCCGGCCCACATAAGTGATTTCAGGAGAACAAGAACGTATTTCCTTTTAAGACTATTTAAGATTTCTGCAGACAGGAAGGTTTGTAGGGTGGAGATGCAGATATTAAAAGGGACATCCTCCCTGGGGGAAGAGGCTGATGGGCAGAAAATGCAATGCTGTGAGTGTTCCAGAAGTTGATGCTGGTGTTTGGGGCTGGATTTGGGAAGTTGGGGAATAGGTGTTGATAACTGGGTAGAAAAAGAGAGGTGAGAGGGCAAAGAGAAGAGCAGAGCTTTGAAGATGAAAGCAGGCAGCTTGTCTGCTATGAGGGAGAGAGGGGAAGCTGGAGAGATGTGAAGCTCAGGGTGACTTGAGCACAGTGAGAGGTTGGAAGGAGAATCCTTCCAGCTGGGTTTGAAATGGTTGTGAGCTGGGGCAAGACTGCACCTGCCAAGGCCAGAGAAAGGGATGTGGCAGGGATCATTAATTTCTGAAATGTTGATATGTTGTTTAACATTTCAGTTCTCAAAATTGCAGACCCATTCACTAGATACTTCCTGTTTAGGGGAAAAAAACCAAGCCCTTAATTTTAAACTGCAGTTGAGGTAGGAATCACAACTCGAGCTGAGGCAAAGTCATTTTACTGAATGTTAGGCTGGACAGAAACTAGGGTTTGCAAGTTGGATGTCACAAAGGGACTGGTTTAAAGCCCCCTATGTCAATGGGCATCTTCCATTAGCTTTGGTAAGGTCTGGAGAAGGTGCATGAGGGAGTACCATGTATATAACATGTATATGAAGGCAAGCGAGAGACTGTGTTTCCTGCTGGCAGGGAGCAGGAACCGCTGCCCAAGGCTGCAGGTGTGGGGAGTCAGCTCTGCTTTGCAGCTTTATCCACCGCACAGAAAAAAAATCTTCTGAACCTTATTTAGGAATCAGTCATCGCAAATTAAACACGTGTACTCAAAAATATACCTTTTGAGGGGATTTATCAATCTGTTTTGGAGACAATCAACAAATTTCTGGTAATGGAGAGCTTGTCTGGAATTTTTTCTTAGTGATATATTTTTTTTTCTGCTTGATGTATTTAGTATTATAGCCATTAATTACATGTTTTCCATTAGCTCCCTTCCCTATGTATCATGGACTCCAGCAAATACTCTTAAGAGGATGTCTGTCTCAGAGAGCAGGAAAGAGTCTGTACTACACGTATCTTTATAAGTATCTCCGTGTCTGTATATATGTCTGTAGATCTATTTGGTTTCCTGACATGAAGGCATTGCAAGCCCTGTGTGTGATAACAGATTTTTAATGTTTTGCCAGCTTCACGGTTACATGGAGAACAAGCCCTTGGGTCTTCAGATCTTCATTGGGACAGCAGATGAACGGATACTTAAACCTCACGCTTTCTATCAAGTCCATCGCATTACAGGAAAAACCGTCACCACCACCAGCTATGAAAAAATCATTGGCAACACCAAAGTTTTAGAGATCCCACTGGAACCCAAAAACAACATGAAAGCAACGTAAGCACATTTCTTTTTACTCGCAAAGTTGAGGAGGATTAAATTGGCATGTGAAGTTCTTTCTCCTGTGGAAAGGAGTCACTTAAATGAATAATGATGTCTGCTCTGGAGGGACTCCCCTTTCCAAAGCATCAGGATGATATATGAGTGTAAGACCATTTTTACAAAAGCATGAGCAGCAGTTACAAGCACCTGGGTTAAAGCTGCTCGAAGAGTTGCCATTCATCAGCTGACCGTGCAGGCATTTTTGCTCTTTACCCCAATTGCCGTGGTGACTACATTGTAATCATCTGTCATCTTCAAAGTCAGAATGGTTTGCAGGGCAGTAAGGAAAACAAGATTCAAATCTCGAGTCCTTATGCTGCAGGCACGCAATGAGAAGCAAGGAGCAGTAGGCAGTGGAGGAAAGGTGTACGATTCATTTTTCAACATCTAATGGAATAGAAAACATCTCTTCTGAACTCAGCCAAGTGCTCTGGCCATGAAATCGCACTCCCTTGTAATAGGTTCACAGAAAAGCAAGTACAGGCACATCTTTTCTGTATTACTCCTTCCAGTTTTATGGAGGCAGAGGGATGAAGTGGGCACCAGTCTGAAGCTTCAGGCTTGAATGTGTGCCAGGCAGCATGAGAGTGATTGCTCTGCAGAGGAAAGAGCTGTATCTCCATCCTTCAGAGGATACTGAGAAAATTGGCAGAGCAGCTACGTTTTTAAGCCCCCCTACTTCATCGCAAAATCCCCATTCTTTCTTTATATATCTTTTTTCAGAAAATATACCTCATTCCTCCCTTTCCTTCAAGCCTCTCCTTCCCTCTGCACCCAAGGAAATAAATAAAAGTCCACATCTCAAACTTAAGCAGCCAAATGCTGAATGGAACACGATTGTCTGTTCCTAACAAGTAACCCTGGAGTAATAAACCCCTGCACACATGCAATGGCAAGGAACAGTGTGGGTGTAGGAAACAGCTTGGGGTTTATGCCTCCCAAAATGTGTTTTTAATTCATATCAAAAGAAGAAAAATGGTGTGTCTTTAAAACTGGTATCAAAAGGGGTTGGCAGTGCCTGTTTAATAACAGGGCTCACTGCACCCTCCGAGGACTATTGCTGAGCTGAAGATCCCAGATTCTGTAAATATTAATTGGCACATTCTCTTAATGTAGACAGGCGTGTTTGCTCGGTTACACTGGACTCTTAAGAAGTTAACCTGCGCTTACACCAATATTAAGTTGCAATGCTGGTTTAAGCCATCCTAATCCTTTCATTGCTGCTCAGCCCCATCCTGCTCCCTATATCCTCCCTTTGTGCAGGGACATGGTGAACGGGGGCAGAGAACCATTTTCTGCTCTGCCAGGCTATTGTCTTGGCTGGGAACAATATCCCAGGGCTTTGGAGGATGACATGGTGACCTGGGCCAGGGCTGGAGAGCCCAGTTCTAGCAGTAGCACCTACCTAGTCGAAAAGGAGGAGAGAGCGGTTTGGTTCCTGCTTTGCAGTTAAATTCAATGCTTGCATTACAAACTGTGGGGAAAACATGCCTGGATGGTGCATGCAATTAGCTGGTTCAACTGCTGTGATTCCCCGTGGAGCTGAACTAATTTGCCCACGTGCAGGCAATAGCTGCTGTGTAGTCTCTGGGCACTGAGCTGTTTGCAGAGCTGGCGGTGGAGGCTTTAATGCTCTCTAGCGTGCGGAGGGCTCCGGCACAGCCTCAGCTTATTGCCTGCCCCAGCGTGCGCTTCTTGTTCTGGTTCATGCTCCCTGCCCCGGGGGACCGGGGTGGGCTCTGCCATGTGCACTCTTGTGCTTAGCACAGGAGGGAAATAAGACTCGGGGTTATGAAGTTTGGAGAGTGGCTTTGGCTGTCCCCAGGGTAGAGGGCACCCCTAGCCCTCGGCTGGGACCCGCTGAGCCACTGGGTCCCAGGGTCTTCGGGGAAGGGTCCAGCAGCATCCCCCACTCACTGGGGGATGTGAGCCTGTCTGGGAGTTCTTCCCCTGTAACTGCTGAAATGGCAATGTCTAAATCCTAAGCAAACCAGGTATTTGGAGCTGCTTTTAACCCAGAGATCGAAGCAAAGCAGCTTAATCCTCTTGACAGTCACCTATTTCCAAGCTGTTTGAGAGCAGAAATGGTAAGCTAAACGGCGTGTGTGTTTGGCAGCATTGACTGCGCGGGGATTTTGAAGCTGAGGAACGCAGACATCGAGCTGCGCAAGGGAGAGACGGACATCGGCAGGAAGAACACCCGCGTCCGGCTCGTCTTCCGCGTGCACATCCCCGAGTCCAACGGCAGGATCATTTCTCTGCAAGCAGCATCGAACCCCATCGAATGCTGTAAGTATCCCCTGAGATTTGCTCCTTTTCCGTCTCTTGCAACAGCAATCATCTTGTCCCTCTGCTCCAGGCTAGCGCTGAGGGGAGAAAACCCAACGCGCTCAGATAGGCGAACGCAAGGTGCTTTGCTCTTCCTGCGCTGGCTGGGTCTGTGCCACAGTTTGAGTGACCTGTGGCTCTTGCTTATATACATTCCCTTTCCTGAAACAAGCTTTGGTGGCAGGTGGCTCTTCACGGTGTTTAGAGCTTGTGAGGACAGCGAGGGACTTTCGGGGCTTTTGCAAAGTTTATTTATTAGTGTGTTGCTGCTGGATCCTTCTGGCTAGCAGGTCTTTCTGGGAGCAGGGAGCCAGCGTGGGTGCGCGTATAGGGGCGTATTTACATTCTCCCTGTTTGTTCATGAGCATGCAAGCTGCCTGCCTTCCTGGGGTTGGTTTTGTTTTGCATAGAGGCACAACCAGAACTTGTTATCCGCAAGCTGGCATGTGGTTGGAGGTTTTGAATTCAAACCTGGGCTGGATCCTAGCACTGGGGCCAGTCCCGCCTGCCGAAGGAGTGACTGATCAGAGGAGGATCCTCTGATCTGAGCTGTGGCAGGAACACAACTGAGATGAAGAAACAGGTTTGACTTTGAGGCTCAGGCGCATCCTGGTTGTTGTTTTTTCTAGATGTCAGTGCTAAGGGGTGTACAGCTCGGGAGGCTGTGGCTGAAGCAGGAAAAGCCCGGGTTGTTCTGGTATTCCCCTGAGGGACAGAAGAAAACTTGCAGTTTTGATTTCTGGGGGACAAATCCTATAAGCTGAGAAACCTGCACCTCCCACTCATTTTAATGTACTGGACCCTGAGAAAGAGAGGCCTCTGACAAGGTGCCCCCCATGTCACAGTCATTTCTGGAAGGGCTCCACCTACTTTGCTGGTTCATATGCATCCTGTGATGCTTTTTGTTGGTAAATGGTGCCTTTTCAGCGGTTTGGGGATTTCGCAAATACATAATGAACAATGTTCCTCTCCCTTTGCCGAATGACTCACCCCTTTCGCAGAACCTGTCTTGCCATAAATCATGTGAAGAAAGTCATTGAAGAGTTTCTCGCGTGTGAGTTTTATTTATTGAGATGCAGGCTTTACTTAAATAACAACTGCTTAGAATAAGAGAGGAGCCAATTTTGGATGGGAAATCAAGAGAAATTGTGGCTGGTGAATTATTGATGGCAGCTTTTTAAAAAACAGTAGAAACGAATAAACAAGGGAAGGCTAAGGAGAGCGTGATGGATATGTACGATCTCTTGGCAATGTTTACGAGAAGATACCAACTATCAGAGCATTTTAGCAGCTGAGTGAAGTCTCCGGGCACCATGATGGGGAAGGGAGAGCAGTGGGAGTAGCCACCACCTTTCTCCATAGGAAACGGTTATGATCCTTTATGGAACTAGATGGCTGAAACTGTAGTGGCCTCCACACCAAATGCATCCCTGCTGAAACAAAGGCCTATTTGCTAAAGGAAATGTTCAGCAACCTGCAGCTTCTGTGGATAGGAAGGGGATTGTGGCAAAGGACCACCTGGCTTCTCCCTCAATTTCTTTTCCGAGTGGAGACAGCCCATTCCTGCCCGCAGTGGGGAGCTACTCGGGTGGGGAAGCTCCAGGTGTAACTCCTACATCCACTGTACAGAAAAACAGCACGAGCCCAGAGCAGAGGGTGGATGACCTCTGGGTCATGCACGGAGCCCCGCAGATCACACCCCACTTATTCAAATTCTCCTACAGGAAAAGAAAATATGAGTTAGCCAGGCATTCTAAGACCCTTCCACAACTGCACATTGTATTTGTGCCCATCACCAAAGAGCGTTCAAGCAGAAATCTGGTCATGGTTTACAGAATAAGATCACATTTTCCTGAATTGTATGCACACACCTAATTTGCCTGTGCAATGACTGCTATTTACAATGGCTTGTTTAAGATGTCTAGGCATTTCTTCTGAGATGTGTTTGCTTTGATGAGTCTTAGGGGCATAAAAAAGCCAAGAGTGGAGATGCCAGTAGAAGTGGCTTATTTTTATGATTTTTTTAAATTAAAATATGAAAATGTTGGCTGCATAGCGGACAGCAAAGTTCCTACAAGAAAAAATGTATTTGTTCCCCAAGAAAAAAAAAGTAAGTTTTATTTTTGGAATACTGGATGTACTGGCAATTTGGAGAGGTATGTTAAGGACTGTGCTTTTCTGAACTCATGGAAGCAGAGTATAAAGTGATCTGGAGTAATAAGTCTCTTCCATTTAGTACGTATGTTGCATATTTAGCAACGTTTTTGCATTTCAGTAGCACTTCCTGATCTCAGCCCAGTTCTGGGAAGAGGGTTAAAAACATTAGTTGGTTCAGCCAGCATTAGTAATGCAAGCTAAATCACAGTAGAGATGATAACCTCAGTTTCTCCCAGACAATCTGCACATGTTACAGAGCTCAGTCTCAGGTAAGCTCAGGTGCCCTGCCGAGAAGAGGCACGCTGGGGCTCTGTGACATTTTCTCCTTGTGTCCCACCTCCCACCTTCGTGTGCTGCTGGGATTCTCTTCTTTTTCCTTTGTTTGTTTTTTCATTTTTTTTTTTGACATGGCCGCCTGGGAACCCTTATCCTCAGGGACTCTCCTGTAAGATCTCTCCTGTCTGGTAGCTGTTAGTAATATCCCGCCGGGAAAGCCTTAGTAAGTAGCAGCTTTAAGATAACTGGCCATTTCCCTACCAGTGGGGTTCCCCCGAGAGCGCTGTTGCTACCAACAGAATAGTTGAGTGCTCTCCTCAGCAGAAGCTGATCCTGGCTAAAAACTCCCGCCGGTGTCAGCAGATCATTAGCTGCAATGAAGCAAGAACTGTGAAGTATCTGCTTTTCACGGGGCGATTTGATTCCACCTCATCTGTGTCACATTCAGCACTTGACAGGTTTTAGAAGGGGATTTCACAGGTTCAAAGCATCATCCGGAGCAAGTTCGTCCCCAGGCAGCTGTGTGGGAGGACCAAGGAGGTGATATGTTGTTAAATGATCAGTTATGCCTCAAAATGGACCTCATATCCAGACAAGCCTGCACATTCAGCAGCTTGCAGCTTTTTTCTCCTGTTGCCTGTTGATTCGTTCTGAAGCCACTGAGGAGGCAAAGGCATTTGAAGGTCCTCTGACAATTGTAGCAACAGGCCATCACTTATTTAGGGATAAAAAGCCACTGCCTCATAGGTGTGGTGCTGGAAAGGTGAGAAAAATCCCTTCTCCTGGGTGTTGCTCCACGCTGAGTCTGTGAAATGGCAGCAAGCCCCACAGCCGCTACAGGAGATGTCCCTGGGATCCACAGCCGACGGGTCCTTGGCCCAGCTCCCTGCCTGTGCACCTCTGCAGTTGTGCACGCCCAGACGTCCATCCCTGCTTGTGCAGGTCTGTGCTTTAGGCACAGGCATAAGCCAGCTCATGTAGGTGAGCTCTTGCTGGGCCAGGCAGTGCTATCACGGAGCTGCTATCACAGAAGGTGGTGAAATTGCAGGCATGAAGGGTTACTGAGTTAACTTGTCCCTTCAAATACAGCCCTAATAACAAGCCACGTGGCGAATCACCCATGGAGGGGCTTGCTATTTGCAGATCTGATCATTATTTTCAAACCATTGAGATAATTTCTGTAACGTTAGTTCTATTAATTTGCTTTGATTTACCTTTCACTATGAGCTGAAACCCATTTCCCGGTGAGTGAGTGATCTCTGGAGTTGTGTTTCTGCTCCTCGGCTGAAGCATCCATAGGGCAGAGAAGGAGCAGTATGGAAGGGAGTTCAGAGTAGACACATAAGCACCTGCAAGGCAGCTTGTTTTACACCATGCTGTCAGCAACCAAAAACGGCTTTATGCAAGTGTCTGTGAGATGTGAGTGTAAGGTTTAGGAGTATCATCCACACTGCGTCACAGTTTCTATTCTAACGGATCCTGGTTAAACCTTCCCAAAGTGTCTCACAGTTCTTGTTTCGTATAATCTATGTTTGCTGTTACTAAGCTGTGCTCATGAATCCCTTAAAATGCAAATGATTGCACTTGGCATGAGAGGAGGAGTCTAAAATCTTGTTCTTATAATAGATATTCCGAGGTGGTAAAAACAAAACAAAACAAACAAAACTTATTGCTAAAGAACTGTGTGTCCATCTGAGGAATTTAAATAGTTTCTATTATTGACCGTATTTTGTTCCACTAAATTGGGTCAAATATCTTATTTCCCTTTAATCAATTTCCCTGGAAGTTTCCTTTATTTTTCTCTCCTTCTAGTAGATTTTCCCATAATATTAGACAATCTGAGCCTATGATATGTGACACATTAATAACTACAGAGGAAAGAGCTAGTCATGTAAAAGAATGTTGTCTTGGCAAACCAGTGAGTGCTTTTCCTTAGCCAGGAGCTGTGCTGGTTGGAATACAATGGCAGGCAAGAAGGAGCCCTAGTTTATTCAGATAAAAAAGCAGAAACAAATGGTCTCTTTGCACTTGGGAGATACCCATTTGCAAATTTAACCATAACCATGATTATTATGAGAGTAGCATGGTTTCCAGTTGAATTAAAGGAATTTTTTTGCCCCTTTCGTTTCAACTGCAAGACAGTCATGCAGTTTGCCGTAAATAAAACTGACACAAAACTGGGTGCTGTTACTAAAGTGAAATTTTTCTCTCTCCTAAAGCACAGCGTTTAAAAGCTAATTCTGACAATGTTTGCCACTTTTAATGTGCAACCAAAATATTTCAGTCTGGAAAGTCTGAGTCAGACAGAAGGAAAATGCCCGCCCTTTTTGCAGCCTGCAAGCCTTGCTACGAGGATAAACCCCTGTTTATTTTTTGTCTTTGCAATACTGCTGTGGTAAAAGCAAGTGCCCCAGCGTATTACTCAGAGCATGGATTTCTGAGCATAATTTAAGCTCAGCAGATCTCCACAAGGGATTAAAGGGAAATGCTGTGCATACCCGCAGAGATGATCGACAGAGAAGTGAACCGAGGCCATGGTTTTCCTGTCATTAATCACACGCTGGTTTGGTGAACTGGCTGCAGTTCATAGAAAGTATCATACTTATCTGACACTGCTGCCATCAGTGCTTGTCACTCCTCCTTCACAAGGTCATCATAAAATAAATTATGGGCAGAGAAGGAGGTGGAGAAAAGCCCTCTATTTTTGGTGTTTTTTTCTTGGATGCCTCTGCACAAACTGCTGATTTAGTCTTGCTGGCAACAAATTGGAAGCTGTTGTCATTCATACCGGGTTATTCTTTTCATAGTGTTTAGATCACATTTTCAAGGTTTCCCATCTAATCACAAGGGTTAGAACTCTGCTTTATTTATACGATTCCCACTTAAGCCTTCCACTGGCCCATACTCCTACCAGGAGGTAATTCAACCCATTCCTCTGATTAGAAGATTGCTGTTCTCTAGGGTGCCTTACTAATGTCTACCTGCCTGCGAGACATGTCTTCTGCCCTTGGTCCTTCCCTGGGTCCCATACTGCAGCTCCCCAGCCTTTGCCTCTCCTCCCACAAGAGAGCTCAGGGTGCTTCAGCGTGTGATGGATGGGATCAAAGTCTCTCAGGACATTAATGTGTTGGATAAGCATTGGGCACAGGAGCTCTGCTCCTATCAGTCCTACCTCAGGCAGGCAGCTTGTGGTAAATAAACACAGTGTGACAGGAGGAATGAGATATTTACTTTGGCTCATTAAGGTTTGCACTGAGGTGGAAGAATTAATCCCACAACAAATTACGCCTCTGCTATTGCTTCTAGGGTTCGGGATTTTTTTTTAGCATCAGGCACTCAGCTCTATCTGCTCTTCTCAAATCCGACAGAAATCAGTGGCTGGAGCCAAGAGCCTTTGGGGGTTTGGAAAGACATGTCAGGAGTGGTGAGTCACGGCTTGAAGGTTTCCAGCAAGCTGGGGTGAGCAGGGGCTGCCCTGGGCAGGGTAAGGCTGGGGGGGTTCCAAAGAGGACCTGGGCGTTTGGCCTGGGGAGACTGCTGCACTGCGGGTGCAGGTGGTGACCCCACCTCTTTTAAGTAGCCACATTTTTTGGTTTACTTGGCTTGTGATGGCAGTTAGAGGTAATCAGAGGTAACGCTAGCTTTGTCCTCACTGAGCTGCAGGTGAGACTCAATCCTGCTCCTTGTGATCACCCAGGATAAGATCTCTCCTAAACTCTGGTCAGCTACGGGGACAACAGGTAAACCTAAGCTCTGGATCCAGTGTGGCAAGTGTCAGAAAGGCGGCATGGAGCAGATTTCACTTTGGCAGCTATTCTTTGGCCTCTGTTTACACAGAGGTTTGCGTAGAGGCCTCCAGCCACTCTGCAGAAGGTGGCACTGAGGTAGCGCGCTGATACACGGAGGCTGTAGAGTCTCTCTGCTCTGGAAGTGTTGGTCAGACCCACAGTGCTCCGCGCAGAGTTCACAAGCCCGTTCCTCCTGAGGGGCAGATCACATTAGTCTTTTTGCTTTGCCTACATTACCCGATCCAGCCCTAGTTCTTATTGCACACGCAGGGAGAGAGATTGCCGAGACTGTTCCTCTCCGGAGGCTGTTCAGAGACGTTTAGCTTCAGCTAAGACTCCTCATAAAACGAGTCAGCTTTTGGGCAAGACAAGGCAGCGCTTGGAAGACCTCCAAGCCGGTGGAAGGAAACGCGATGTTCAGGCAGGGCTAGAACTGCTCGTCCCAGGAGATGCGTGCAGGAGGAGCGCTGATGGAGAGAGCTGGGCGGCGCGAAGGGAACGGGGCTCTCAGGTGGAGCTGGGATTACCCAAGGAGCACGTTAGGGAATACAACTGAGGTTGTCACTCGGAACCTGCTGATAGCAATGGGCAACACTCGCCTGGGGGAGATTTGGAGCCACAAGAGACTTACCCAGGTAATCCGTTGTCTCAAAGTATCCCTTTTTTCCCCTAGAAACCAAATAGCCTCTCTGCCTAAAATGGAACAGTTATGGATGCTGCAGGCAGGTGGGGAAGCAAGAAACACCTTCACCCTGCCTTGGCACGCTTCCTTACCGTCAGCCTCCAGGCTTGTGCATCCCCTGAGCAGCGTTCAGCCTGCCATCCCAGAGTTTGAGGCCGTCTTAAACTTTCCTCCACCTGCTGGCACGGGGAAGCAGATAAAGGCTTACCCCCCGAGAAGCGCCCTGTGCCCCTGCGGCGCGGGCAAGGGCAGCGGCATAGGGGCTGCTTCCCTCCCGGGCTGAGGCTTGCCGGAGGTGGTGCAGCGCTCCGAGACAGCAGTTCCCTTTCTCTCTTGTATCGCTGCGTGCATTGTATTTCTTGGCACCGTGCATCCATGACATCTTGATTTGCAGACAGTCAAATAAAATAGAAAAATAATGTCCCCTGTTAATAGGTTGACACACTGCTTCAGGCCAAGCGCGAGTATTTCTATAGCATTTGCTTTGCTGCCTTATGTCAGTAACTGTTGCTATTGAAAGTAAACACCTCAACTGGTTAAATCAACAGCGTTTTGTTTATTCAAAGCTCATAAACTCCAGTAGCTGTAGGTCATTTTATGAAGTGCCAAGCCCTGGGGGAAGAGAAGGAATAGTGTGAAATTATTGCATGCAGTCCACCCATCATGAGAGGAAGGGGATTTATTGGCAATTAATATTTCTTGCAGAGGAAAAAAAGTAATCCTATTCAGGCAGCTCCACACTGAACTTTGAGCCTTTCCTACTGGTGGGAATGGAGTGAAACCTTCTTATAGGCCTGGGTGAAAAAAAAGGTGATCTTGGAAAATGAAAAATGTTTTTTTTTAGAAAAGGGTTTGCAAACTACCTAGTGGGAGAGGAAGACTACAGGCAAAACAGGGCAGAGGAAACCCGGTGCTGATTAGGTACCTGTATGCCTCCACCTTTCACCATAGCACGGTATTTGCACTGAGAAACTCAACGGCAGCACTTCCAAGTGGTATTGTTCTGGAGCACATATAAAGCACACGTGGGTTTTGTACACCTACAGGCATGACCAAATTTGGGTCAAGGCAAAAGCGGTTTTGGAGATGCCCGTAGCCTGCTTGTGCTGTAGCCATGCTGGAACATAGCTCTGCATCAAGCCAGGCGGCTGCCGACCGTGGGGCCGTGGCAGCGTGAAGCTGCATGGGGGTACCTGCAGAACACCTCTGCCCATCACGGGCTTCCAGGCAGCGCTGCTGAGGCTGCCCCAGCTTGGCTGAGGATGGCAGAAGGGTTTTTGGCATTTCCTAAGAGCCGGGATGCACATTCCCGGTGAACCGGCTGTCCTCCCAGGCTCCCTGGGAGGTCGCAGCGTACACAAACACTCCGCTCTATGGAAGTTGGACAGAGGCTTGGTCTTCAGCAGCGATTTCCAACTTGCTGAGATCCAAATGTAATTAAGATGAGTCAGACAGTTATTTCCAGGCTAAAATTTGTCCTTCCTCGTCCTGAAAAAGCCTTGAGAACCACTGATCTGTGGGATGTCAGGTACAAAGCTCTCTATTAACACACTGAAGTCTGAAGGAGACGTGGGTTAATCTGGAATTTTAATGATTTGGGATGCTTTGGAAGTGAAATTTGGGGATTGAATAGGAATAAACAGTGTCCAGGGCAAAGCTTAAATACCTTTTCTCTTGACTAATGTAGACATGTTTTTGATGATTGCTATTTACTTTTAAGCCTTTGAGGTTACAGGTCTGTCTTTGTGATAAATCCAGTTATAAACTCATCAAAAATTTGAGTATTTTAGGGAAAGGAATTAATCATACAGCCATGTGAAAGAAATTAGCAGCTTCTGTGAAAATAATCTGAATATATATTCTTAATTGGCAGTATCTTAGCCCAGCTGTTGTTATATGTTTGAAGGGAACAATGAGTCATAAGGTTGTTTTAAATAGATTTTAAAAAATGCTTCTCAAGCAGCACAAGAAGGTTATAAATATTGAATTAGCTATATTTTTAACAAGACCAAAACCTCTGTGTCATGACTGGCAGAAAGGGTTCAGTTGAGCCTGTCCTTGCTAGAAAAGTTGCTTCCCACTTCTACAGACACCTGTCTGAAAGGTTTAATGCTTGTATTTTCCCACCAAATACTCTAGCATTTTCTTCATGTGGTGAGAGAATTCGTACAGCTCTCACCGCAGCCAAGAGCTGTTGGATTTTCGGCTTTCTGAAGGTTGCACAGCGGTAAAGGGGTGCTGGGACCAGGTCACAGAAAGCGCAGCCTTGTCTGTGTGTGAGTGGAGGGCCAGCACTGAACATCTAGGATAATATTTCCTTTTTTTTGGCTCAGCAGCCAACGGTGTTCAGTGAAGGGAAGACACAAGTGCTCAGGGTCTCTTGGGAGCAGGCTCTTTGTCAGAGAAAGTTAAAATCCAGCCAAGGCAGCTGTTAAATAGATGAGCGGCATCCTCTAGAGACCTCTCCAGTTGGGGTGGATGAATCTGGAGGAGTTTGAGTGCAGGTCATGAACTTGCAGTTCACCAGACCCAAGCTGCTGCCCACCTGCTCTGGTCACAGGGAAGCTCATGATATTTTCCAGCTGTCTGCGTTGTAGGGAACAATTCTCGCATCTTCACTTTCTTCGGCTCCTGCCGCTTGTTAGCAAACAGTTGGAATGGGCTTGCAGGGATGGTGACCAGGATTCTCTAAAGCTTTTCTGACCATGCAAATGGCTGTTTTAATGGGATGAGAGGAAAGTAGGTGGAGAGATGGTGCTATCCTGGTTTTCTGGCTGGGGAAAGAGAGAATAACCTGCCAAAGTCACACTCCAAGCTTGTGGCCAAGAACAGTAAAGACCTTAGAAACCCTTGATCACGTACATGCCCATCTGGATTCCACCCTACCCTTTCTTTCCTTGCCTTTTATATCAAACTCAGTGTGCAACACAAGGCCCTGCTCCTCAGATGTTCAGGCCTCTGCAAAACATGCTTGCAAAAAGCCCGGGCTGCAGCAGAGTCCTGGTGTGACCCCTCGTGCTCGCTGATGCGAACATGGCTTCGTGATTGCCCCTCTTGTTTTGTGCACAAGTGTTGGTGCCTGCACTTGGAGACTGTGCTTTTGTTGGCAAACGGACTGTTCCAGGCCCAGCATAGTCCCTGTTCTGTAGGAGGCAGTGGACTTTTGTAGAAGAGGTTTATTTTAATTTTTTTTCTGAAGGAATTCAGTGTTATTCAGTGGAATCCTCTCTGCAGGTGGAATTTTTGGGCTCCAGGGCTGTAGTGTGCCTGCACTTGAAAATTTGGCCATTTATTTGGAAACAGACATGGGCAAGTTCCAGCTCATTCATCCAAGCTGTCCTTTCTCAAGGACAAGGAGTAAGGCCAGCACAGCTGAAACGCTGCAGCCAGCTCCTGAATGTTTCCAAATAAAATGCCTTGAGTAAGTTTATTTTTCCTTCTCAAACCTAAATTTAGCATCCTGGAGAAGCTGCTTTGGCAGTCAACAGATGGTAACGATGACAAGATCGATCTGTGGATAGTTCTGGGAAGATTTGGAAAGTCCTGGTAAAACAGAGTTGATTTCATTCATGTCTGCAATTTGTCCACAGCCCAAAGGTCTGCTCATGAGCTTCCAATGGTTGAAAGACAAGATATCGATAGCTGCCTCGTTTATGGAGGACAACAGATGATTCTGACTGGGCAAAATTTCACAGCAGAGTCCAAGGTGGTGTTCACAGAGAAAACATCAGGTAAGGCAGGTTTTTTTCTAACTTCTCCTAATGGGATAAGGCAAATTTGTAGTGCTGTTGTGTCTTATGCTCTCATCCTAAGATTTGTGCTCATGAGTAACTCTACTTGAGTGAGAAATCCCATTCAAGTTCATGTAAGTAAAACCAAATCACTTAACAATGTCAGTAAAATTAGACTTGGGAGCAAATATTTGTGTTGTTAGTTCACAAGAATACAGACGCTGGGAATCAGTAGGAACAGGATATGTTATCAAAGAAATGGGTTGACCATTACATGTTTCTCTATGCTTGTTCTATCTTGTGTTTAGTGAACGCTACTATAGAAATCATAATTGAAATGAACATTTGTTTATTGCTGTGAACTACAGGCAAAGATTGTGTTTTCTTCCTTTTAGAAGTCTGTGGGGGAAAATGTACATAATGTGTATTTTATATCAAATTAAAATTATTTTTATACACATACCGAGATACAAGAATACATGGCTTCATCTTTCCTATTTTTTCAGGTGTTTTTATATAGGCTCAGACTGTAGCAAAACAAATTCAATTCAAAGAGAAAAGCCCCTGTTACAGCCCAGTGCTACTTTCTTTCCAGCAGAGCTGCTTCTTTTAAAACATGTTTTGCCAAAGTTTTCAGGTAATCTTGCTAGCTCTTGAGCAACCATGAAGGGGGAATGAATGGCAGATTGTAGATTCTCTCTCTCTCTTTTCATCTTGTCTGCTTATTTGCTCGACTTGCACAGAGCCAGTACAAGATGGTCCCAAGCCCTGACTGGTGTTGGATGAATGTAGATAAATAATGGGAATAAAGAATGGTTACTGGGAGTTATTTAGTTGCCTAGCATCACATTTACTGCCTTTCCTAAGCTCTCTGTATGGTGTTTTCATAATGGCATGCTATAACATACATCACTTGATTTCTAACTCAGAGAATACCTGACCCCAGAAAATATGCTTAGCATGATCTAATGGTTAAGGTGGGCAGCAGAAATCCATTTTTTTGTTTGTTTACAGGAGGAAACACAAACAAATGCATTCTGCTGTAGTTAGTTACCTGTTTTTTCAGAGCTGAATTGTTTCTTTTCTAATATCATACGCATGCAGGCATTTCATCTCACCTCACTAAGCAGTATGTGTATTTTATTGGATTTTCTAAGGCTTTTGCAAAGGGACATGTGTTTCTTTGTAAATGGTCTGGACTTGTTTAACTTACCCTTCATTAGGCTTCATTTTTGTATTCTAAATACTGTGCTCTGCAAGGATAACAACAACATCCAGGAATCAAAAAAGCACTTTGCAAATATGAAGGGCCAGACTCTGCCACCCTTTACTCCTGTTGATTTCAGCGAGACAAAGGACTCTGCAGTATGAAAAAGCATAAGCCTGTTTTATGTAAACTTTGTGTTCCCTTTATGCTGTTAAGAAAACATGTTGCCTCTAAGTTTTCTGTCGGTAAACTAAGGTAGAGGCAGCCTAGGCAATATATCCAGTGACTTGCAAGTGATTTAAGCAATTGCATCGCCCAAGTGAACAGCATGTGTGTGATTTATGGGGTAATGGCTTTGGCAAAAAGTAATAATTGAGCCAAAAATTAATGTATGTGGGCATCAGCTGATGACGTGGGGGAAAAAAAGGCATGCTGTGGGTCCCGGTTTCTTCCCACACCACCAGCAAGCCATGCTGTTTGACAGCAAGAATGAAAGGCTCTGGGCCTCTGAACTGTGAAGGTTCAGATGAGCCTGTGCAGTCAGAGCAATTTTCTTGGCACCCTGCATTTCCTTTTAAGCCCGTGTATTAATTCCTTCCCACTGTGCTGCCGCTGTTCCGTCGATGTCAGCGAATCGTGAAGGTGCATGGGAACATGCTTGGCAGCCTGCGACAGTACCTGTCCCAAGAATGTTTTGCAGTAACTAAAGGAGATGATACACTAAAAGGAGGTAGCTCTTAATGCCATTTCGAGGAAACATCCAAAACGCCCTGCCCCTATTTCCATATAAGAGCAGAGAAGGCTCTGGCTGGAATAGATGTTAGAAAGTAAAAAGAACAACAACATTTTCCACACTAAATCTAAAGCTTTTCTTCACTCCTGGGGAAACTGCCTTTTTTTTTTTTTACTTTTTTTTTTTTTTTTACTTTTTTTACCTCCTGGTAGTGGAGAGGCATGACTTATCCCAGCGGCAGTGCCCAGTCTGGAGCAGGGATTTGCATGCTGGTGTTGCATATCCTGCCTTCCCCACTGCCCTTCAGCCTCTGCAGGCAGTCTCAGTCTGCTGTACTTTGAATAGATGATTGGCAGAGGGGGAATTTAGAGGATGGGAGGCCCAGAGTCAAATCTTTGATCTGAATCAGAAGTCTGTGTAGTTTGCAGTGGGTTATCAGGGGACTCTGCTCTGTGCTCAAGGCGAGCTAGTTCTCTGTGTATCCATGCACTGTTTTATAATGCAGCGATACCTCTTACAGGTACGCTCTGAAGTGCTTTTAAGTGAAGATTGCTTTCTTTAATAGGTGTATCTTAAGGTGAGGAAGGTTAAGAAGCTGAGCTGGATATGCAAATCACGCAGGGGCTGATCAGACTGGCTGACTGCAGCAGGTTGAGAATTAAGCCTTTGTGCTTGGGTTGCCAGAGGTTAATGAGTGTCCCAGCTTGCCTGAAAATTAGGATCTTATGCACCTGTGACTCTCAGCTTCCCTCATTATACACTGTATACAATTTTAATTATCGCTACCATGGCCATGCTTAGTCGTTGTTGCGTTAGGCTGCATGAACACAGAACAAAAAGGCCCAGTTCTGCAGCCCAATTGATCAATTAGAAATGTCACTGGGTAGAAGGAGGAGGTGGATCCTGCGCTCGCCTCGGGGAGCTCGCTCGCTGCAGATCAGATCTGCACAGCACCTTGCAAAAAGCTGTGCTGATAAGCTGCTCAGAAGTAAAGTAAGCCACAGTAAACGTGCCGGTGGGTGGATAGTGCATCGCTGGTGTGACCCTGTCGTTGTTGCGCCCTCTTCCAGAGTGCGATGCTGCCCTGGGAGCATGTGAAAGAATCGCACCTTCGTGAAGGCAGGAAGATGCACTAAGCTCGCAGGGGAAAGATGGTTTTCTTTGAGTTTCATTTTAACAGCTCACAAGCCTTGTCTGTGCTAGCAAGTGGTATTTGATTTCCCACTTTTGCCGCCAGTTTTAGCTCTACTAATAACAGCAAGGGTGAGAGCAGTAGCGTGGAAAACCATCTAAAAGCTTTCGACATGCCATACTCCACAGAGCTCCTAGGCTTGGCCTGTTTGTCCAGTGTTTAAGACGAGACTAGCAAGAGTCTTTTTTTCCTCAAAAACCTTTGTGCCGTTATCTTTGTACAGTGAGATATTCTCCTGTTAATTGCTTCGTAGACTCCAAAATCTGGGTGCACCTTGAATCTGGGGTCTGGATCAGTGTCTGCAATGAAGTGGGTGCTGAGAAGGTGGCAGTCGGTATGCCTTAGGAAACTGAGGAACCTGCTGTTGGGGCTCACAATTGTAAATTAGGTTTTATCCCTCAGGCGGACACTCAACACCTATTTCAATTTCCTCTGGATCATGTAGGCAGTTCTTCACTCACTATTAGCAATGCAGAGAAACAGAGAACCGTTCATATTTGTGACCGAAATACAACATGCTTCTAAGAACAGCAATGAACAGATTTTATTGCTCTCTTACACAGCACTACAGATATTTCCCTAGAAATACCTGGAAAATAAAGAATATTCCCCAAATTATGCTGGGAAGTCGTCATGAAAATAACTGCCTTGTATCACACGAACTAGAAACTATTGCAATGAGCTTGCCAATGAGAAGTCTGTCAGTGTCTCTCATTTTAGGCTTGCGACAGGAAATGGCAGCAGGAAGCGAACTTGAAGGGGCTGGAGCTCTGTGTGAGCAAGGGGATGAAGTATTTGCGTTTGAAATGCTGATGTATAAATAGCGTTCATTTTCTTAATGATAAGGTTTACCAACATGCAAGTGTTACAGTTTTGAGTTCTTTGTAAGGTTATCTCTTCCTGATGAAAGATTGTAATCTGTGGCTGTTGTAAGCCAGGGGAACTCATGAATTCGGTACAGTCAGTCCAGCACACAAAAGCAGAGTTTGGCTCAAGGAGTTTTAAGATCTGAACTCAGAGACACGTAACTGAGCCCAGCTAAATAAAAATATGTCAGGGGAAGCAACTAGATCAGATTGTACAGATAGAAATTTTGGAAGTGCGTGTATTCTTTTAATTTTGATCTGGAAGAGTGAGCTTGAAAAGCAGTCTTACAGCTATCAAGGATTTGGAATATGCTAAAGGTCAAGGGTGTTAGTGTTTGGTTGGGGCCCAGATCTTACAGTACAGTTAAAAAAAGAAAAGGTTTGGAATTCCCCCTTTTATTTGTTTTAATTGTCATGTAATAATTTGCAAGTCAGATGTTGTTGGTTGCATTGTGTTTACTCCCATTTGTGTACTGGTTACTGCTGCTCTGCTGTGAGTGATAGAGGAGTTTCGTGTTTCTCTGGGAGAAAAGTGCAAATGGACTGTGCTTTCCCCTGCCAAACTCTTATGGTGGCCACATGGACATCATGAATCATTGCTAGGACAATGTGGGTGGTGGAAGAACAACCCAAACAGAAAGCGTACATCTTTGGAGTAGATCCACCATAAATCTTTCAATTCGGCCATGCAGTGTAAAGAGAGGAGGTGGTGCTCTCTGTGCCCTTTGAACTGATGCAGCTGTCAAGGCCTCTGAAGCATGGACGCTCAAAGCCCATTTGACAAAAATAAATCTTTCCAGCTCTAGATTCAAGCAATGGAGTTCTAGTTTCTTTTTCCCTTGAGTTTCTGCATGTCTGTCACCTCGGTGATCTTTTAGTGATAGTGCTTTCGTAGGACACTAACAGCTAGAGCAGGTGAGCTTGAACGTACTTGGATGTCTACTGGTTTCAGGAGAGCTCACCACAGGGCAGGATCAGGACCATTGTGTTCAGTGTGTTGAGTTGAGTGGCGAGTTGAGGCTTTCATCTGCACAGTGCCCAAAATGCTGTGTCTGAATGGAATGCACTTGCCTCTGTACCCTAGAAGCAAACCACAGAGCCTGTGCCAGTGCCAGGATACCAAGACCCACGAGCCTTTCATCTTCCCTCCCTCTTGTTCCATCTTGTACCTCCTCTGGCTCCCTCCTATACCCCCTTTGGCATACCTGGCAGCTTTACTAAAATATCAGAAATACAATTCACAGAGTTTGTTGCTTCAGGTACGGCAGTAGCATTCATGTCTTCATGCACAGCGGGAGCAGTATTACACTACTTGAGGTGTGCATCAGGTGTCCAGCCTGTGCCCATTTTCTTTGAGGTTGGTGGCTCTCAGCTTCGCAGATATATATTTATGTGTTGCTGTCTGCTCGGGGTTGCTGTAGGAGATGGGCTCTCGTTGCACATCCAGGTACGCTAACTGCAGTGACTTGTGTGCTCAGGAGCACCCATGGCCACATGTACCTGTTACATCCCTTGTAATGGCTTGCCTATCACTGGAATAACAATAATGTTAATAACTATTCTGATGATAGCTGTATTACTTCACAGTGTGTCTCTGATTTCCAGCACTTCTGTACATCTCTCATTGCAGACTTGCTTTAACTCTGGGTAAATAATTTCATTTCTTCAAAACATATTACTTTCACTTTTAGAAGCAAATGGGCAGGCTTTACAGTGATTTTGATCTCAAATTTGCACTTTGCAGTATTCCAGCTGCATCACAAGCTAGCAGATAAGCACAGCAGTGCTTTCTCGTTTTGGAATTTCCACTTTCTAGAGAAAGACTTGTTTCTAAAACACAATAAGTTGAACCCAATGATGCTATCAATTCACCTGTGCCTCTCCCTGCAAAATTTAAAAGGAAATCACAGCTCCCTAGAAAGGTTTTATATTCCCAACTTATAGATGGCAATAGTGATGATTTGTTGAATATGTATTTAGATATAATAGATTTTAAAAACACAGAAAATTAAGAATTTATGGTTTCTTACATCACTCCCTTCTGGCCTGCAGCTGCAGCAAGAGCTCAATACTTCTGGGTGTTTGGGCATGGGACTTGCTTATGAAAAGCAGGCAGAGAGTTCAGTGAAATGGGGTAAATCCTTCGTTAATGGGGTGTGGGAGTCCTCAGCAATCAGTTCTGGAGCAATGAACAGCTACATATTGCCAGGCAATAATGGGAAGAGGGGGGCAGCCTTGACAAGCAAGGAGTTAAAAGGGGTGATATTTTACTTTGAGCTGAAGCTCCTTGGGAGGCTGAGTCTACAGTAAGTGTTGCCCCAGACCCAAGAATCCCAAGGCACATACTGGCTGACATTTTATCATAAGTAAAGCCACTATTGCAAGTGCTCTTCTATGCAGTAAATGCCTTTTACAGCCTGTATGTGTTGTAATTGTGTAAGTTGATATAGATCTGCTCAAAATCAGCCAAATTACTTGACACATGAAACAGTCTTCTGGGCAGGACAATTCACTATAGAAAACTGTGATGGGATGGCATTATGGCATGTATAATGTGAATAGAAGGTAGTTTGTGTATTGATTTTGATGATAGTGAGGAACCAGGGCTAAGGATCATGGTCCTTTATGGGAGATGTGAAAGGAAATTGTAAGACTGTCTACAGCAGTGTTCCCCTTTTCTGTTGTGTCAACTCTGAAATGTCTCACTCTACCCCAAACAGGGAACTAAATGCCTGTTAGTAGTCTGGCAGTTTCATGAATGATCAAAAAGCTCCTGGGGAATGCAAAAAAAAAAAAGCAAACTATTTTCAACAAGTATCTCTTTGAACATAATGATGCAAAATCAATGATGCAATTTTCTCAGGCAAATTAAAGATAAAGAAGACACCAAATTTTTTTTTTAAACTTCCACCTTTTTCCTAGATCCATCCAAAAGAGATGTTTGCTATTTAACCCCGGCAAACAACTTTAAATATTTAATGCAAGTTCCAAGCTCCAGTTCTCTCACTGAATTCTAAATTAATGAACTGAAATAGAGGGTTTAAGTTATGGAGAATTGAGAGGAATGGGACATATCTTAGAACTAGGATCATAACTCCATTGCAGATGCAACCCAATGCTGAACATGCGTTACAATGTAGGTTTTTAAGACATCTTAACCTGAGACAAAAGCCCAGCATCTGGGGAAAAGAACCCAAACTATTGTTTAGTTTTTTTAATGGGAAAGGCTAAGGAAAAAAGCACAAATATCTGGGAATAGTTATAGAGTTAGCAAAACTGAGAGTGGTACTGTAATTTTAAATGATTCAATTTGTTTCCAACATGTGAGGTTCTACAGAGAGTATATGAAATAAATTTGTTACCTTGCTGTTTTCTTGATAGTTTAGAAAGAGCACTTTCTCTGCTCCATGCAGTCTGTGGCTGGAGTCCAGCATTTAAAGCTGGATGCATACCTTCTCTATTCTAAACCTGCAGAGCAATGGGATGAACCAGGGGAATAAATTATAGATGTCTCTGTTGGGAGGCCCACCTGATTTTTGCCTTAGCAAAAGGTGATCACCTTCCAGGTTAATCTCCTCTCCTCGTGCCTTGCAGTGCACCAAAGTAAGGCAGCAGCAAAGTGGAGCACAGGGCCTGTTTGGTAGTTCTCTACAAAAAGATGTCAGAACTGGGGAGGATCAGGGAGGTTTTGTTCTCTTTGAGTTTCTGTTTTATTTGTTCTTTCTAAGCAAAAGAGGAAAGTGTCTCAGCAAATCCCACCATTTGTGCACACTGAAGAGTAACAAGCATTAATCAGGCAGATTAGAGCTTGGCCTTTTTGCTGTGCAAATTAGAAAGTTTCAGGGTAAATGGGACACCTTCTGCTTTTCCTTGCTATTATAGCTGCTGAAAACCCAGCAAACCTTTCTGCCCACAGGTTTACCCCCTGGCTGAAATGTGCTGCCTGCCCCAGGTGTTCTTGTAATCCCATGGGGCAATTGTCAGACATTAAACTGGGGATCCCAGAAAAACACTGCAAAACAGGAAAAAATCTAAGGATCACACACACGAAAATGCAAGAGTGTGGCTGCAGAAACGGAGTTGCCATAGCTGTTAGAGACTCAGCGAGACAGGGTGGAATCCAGTGTTTTGGAAGGTTTCCCCGTATGACACAAGATTTTGGAATTTTACAGCTGGTAAATCCTTATTAACACAGGCAGCCACTACTGGCCTGGATTCCCTGGCTCAGTGTTTACTATGGGGGCGCCTAGTGGAAGTATGCCTGGTCCTGATTATTCAGCTTTGAATCTTAATTGTTTAAAGAGAATATTAAAAAATAATTCTTGGAATAAACAAAAGGCAGAGAGACAAGCTCCCATCACCTGTTGACAGAAAATTGATCATGTAGAAAGCTGGCATGGGGAGTGGAATTCCCTATTCTCCCACTTAGTCATCGCATCCTGGTGTGACTCATTTTATTACATGGAGGTTCCCAGTGGTTTTATTTTGAGAGGAGCTTTTGTTTAATAATTTATACACACACACACATACACACACACGTATAATCTTAAAAAAACAACAGATCTATTTTGATGTATTGGCATAAGGAATCATTTGGAAGAGCTCTGGAATGACAGACTGCCCCTGCTGCTTCACTACTCAACTACTGTATTTGTGTGTTACTTTAGTGTGAACTGAATTCCTCAACAATAGATGGGGAGAAATCTCCTCTAGACTTGTTCTCACTGTGCAAAATGTCAGATTTGGGGCTGGGCTGGATGGCGGATGACTAATCCATTGGCCTTTTACCTCCCAGACCTTGACTTGTATCTTTGGCCGTGGTGACTCAAACTTATGTCCTCAGTGAAATGAAGGCACTGGCCTCAACTCGTAAACAGAGCTTCATTAACTGCAGTGGGCAGTCTTGCTTCAGAAAGAAAAAGAAATCCATGAAAATCACGTTCAGTGAAAAATTCAATAGCTCTACTTTTGTGAGTTTTAAATTCATTTATGCTGTGTTTGCTCTAAAGTTTGAAAACTATTCTGAAGTAAAAGCTCAGAAGGAGACAACTGCTTGGGAGCAGATGCTGAGCAACCTTGCACTGACATGAAGCAGAATAACTTCCCAGCTGAAATGAGAATTTGTCCCCTAAAAGAGCAGCAGAGTCTTTGTGCGAGTGCTCCCCTGCCCATAAGGTTTCTGCATCCCAGGAGTGGTGTCTGTTCGGCTGAAAAGCATTCATTGCTGTTTATTTTGTTCTTGGGGTGGCTCTAAAAAACCTTGACTGTTTTCCAGAGATGCCTATCATCTACTGATAAAAGCTGACAGCGATAATCATTGTGCTTTTTTGGAAGACCTTCCAAGAAACACAGTGAATAGGGACAATTCATTGCAAGCCTGAAGGGAACTCTGCAGAAATGTGTAGTCGGGGCAGCTGTCCCACCAGCTACCAGGCTCAGTTTGTTTGGGGAACTAGCATGGTTTGCTGCCTGGGAAAAAGGTAACAGGTTGTTCATTAAGTAATTTGTGTAATGCTTGACTGAAAAGCAATGTACATTTTCAAGCATAAAATCACATGCAGAATCGGCACAATAGTATACTTAGTCTTCAGCTGGAGAGAACTGCAAAGAAAATTTCCTGAACCTCTCAGTCCATCAGTCATGCTTGTTCAAATAAAGTAGTAAGTTTGTTTCTGTGCTAGTTACTGACCCCAAAGTCATGAGTAAGGGATCCTGAATAATGTGTAAAGGCTGTAACTGGTTCAGAAAACCTTTAATTGGCTAATTAAAAAAAGCCCTATAAGGGGCTGCAGAGAATCACCCTAAATGTTCCTAATGCAGTCTGACGTTTTGATTTTCCCCAAAGTTTGAAGCAAGACTTTTGGTATGATCACTGTTTGAGTTACAGAGGGTAGAATTACTTTCTTCCAACAACTCATTCATTCCTCCAAAGAGTGCTGACACAATCAGATCTCTCATCAGGGTTTAATGCTAAGTCTCATAGCCCTGAAGCAGCACAAAAATCTCTATTTCCTGAACATTTCACTGACCTGTGGTGTTAAAAGACTTGCCAACTAAGACAAACCATTAAATGAGCGGGGAACCACAACAGTAAAAATATTGCATGAGGCAGCCATAGCTGGTAAGACCTCAGGGTCTAAATCCAAAAATATGTTATCATCTTTAGTGGAACTACTTCTCTTTTCAGAGGTGCGGATCGAATTCCCCATAGTGGAGGTAGAATTTGAGGCACACCACACACGTGGACCTGGCACCAAGTTCCCCTGTGATCCACGCATGTACTGGGACATCCCTGCAGTGCTCTGGCTGGCGCGTATCACTGTCAGGACAGACCAGTGCTGAATGCAGCTTGCAGAGCACATGTTCTCTACATCTGTGCGCTCACGGTCTTACAGTACTCCAGCAAAAATGATGCTGTTGCTCTCTTGCAGTTTTCTTACCTCTCCATTGTCAAAGCAGGTTTAATTATGTGCAATAAATATCTGTCTGTACTTGTAGATTCTAGATTATTAGTCAAGTTGGGGCTTATCTTCTTGGTTTGCAAGCAGGGAGGGGACCAGTCATTCGTCCCGTTTGTGGCATGACAGAATTACAGGGTAATTGAGGCCAGAAGGGTCCTCCGGAGGTTGTTGAGCCCAACCTTCTGCTCAAAGCAAAATGCATCTGTAGTGTTTAGGCACCACCTGGGTTGCAACACTGGCACTGGAAAAAAGGGCCTACTTCAGCATAGCAAGGTCGTGATGCATGTTTTGTATTGGGGGCTATGCTCTACCATCATATCAGCGTTATGATTTTTAGCACAGCCTTACGATAAAAATCCCATTTTTGCTGATGACTTTCTTCAAACATCCAATTTAATTTCCTCCTAAAAAAATCCTCATTTATGCACAATCTAAAGATGATAAATGTGTTGACAGTTTGGTGCAAGTTTTCTCTGTTCAAAATTTCCTCTAATTGTCTTACAGATGGGCCTTAGACTTCTCAGTTTATTCCTCCTGCTCTTCATTAACTTTCTGAGTGTGCATAATCAAAAGATTTCTTTTCATTACCAGCAAAAAGGATAGGTTAAAGTAGAGAGAGATTTCTGAATGCAGTTGTATTTTTCATTATATTCACAGCCTCCCTCATCCTTCTGCCAAAAGCTCACCATAATGTGTGTATCCAGAGGGGTTAAAGGAAAAGCAAATATTGATTGTCTTGAGCTAAAGTTTGTACATTCACAACTATGAAAGTGAAGCAGTGAGACAGATGGAGCAACATCATGATATTTAAGTATAAAGGTCAGGGAGTGAGCTGCAGAGTGGTTATATTCAACAGGGCTTCAGTGCTTAAAGAACAGGGATTGCTGCTGCTGACAGATTAATTAGAAACCTGTTTAGCTGCCACAAGCATGAATATATCCAAACAGAAGCATCTATCATCATTAGAATGATAACCCCAAATACATTTATTTCTTGTTTGGTTGGCCTTATTCTCATTCTTACTTTTAATCCCCACAGACTTTGGACTCAGCCTAAACATCGTTTGATTTTTATGGTTGGCTTCATTAGCTTTTAGTGCAATTTCAGTGGCTCAGTTACTAAATCAAATCCATTGTGATTGTGGTTGCATGTGCTTTACAGGCCTCTTGAATACGGCAGATGACTTGGAGGCTCGTTTCTCCTTTTTTTAATGCATTTTGGCCCAACAAATCCTTTTGATTTCTACCTTCTTTGTGAAGTTAGTGCTGTTGTATCTGCACAGCCTGTTTGAATTTAGCAGTACAGAAACAAAGATGAAAACATTCTGCCTGGAGGAAAACCAATGTCAAATATTCCCACTTGGCTGTCCTTGTCAGGACATCTTCATATTGCATTGCTTAGACAGCTCCCGATGTGTGTCTTTATCAGAGCTCTTTATTTTATGATGTTTTTTGTTGTTTCCTTTTCCCTCCTCTTTTCCTCAGAGAACTATAAAAATTTATCCGTTGGGTTTTTTTGGGGTGTGTGGGGAGGTTCCTTAACACCTACTATGATGGTTTCTTTCCATAAAGATCACCTGGAAGAGGAATCCCCCCATTAAGTATTAACTGCCTTGTCATCAGACAATGCGTTTAGTATTTGCTGGATTAAACCCCCAGTATTTGGTGGCTTGCCCCTTCCCCAAGATGTTTACTATTTCAGCAACTGTGCAGAGTTAGCTGTGTTAACAGGGGTATAGATTTAACCTGCAACAGTCCAGAGCAGTGGCCAAAGTGAATGCTTATTGTTAAATAATGAAGTATTTTCCATTCCTTTGCACAGCGGTCCTTTGGGATGTGAGGGCTAAACAGCAAATTGGGCGAGAGCCTTGCAGGCTCTAATTACACAGCTTGCTTAGGCTGTCTCTGCTCTGGCAGTCCGTCACTAATCCATGTGTTAGCGTAGAAAAGACAACTGACTCACTGCAGGGGAGCTTGAAACGCTTGGGAAAAAAAAAAAAAGAAAAAAGTCAGATTTATTTAGCGTTTTCTCCTTGCACCAGAATGCTGTGCCTGTAGCGGCAGGAGGCGTTGGAGGTCTGGGCTCTCTCTCCCCTCTCACAGGTAACTAACTGATGGACGGAACCAAACCACCAGCTATTCCTCGGTTGCCTCTGCTTCCCCAGCGGGAAGGATGAGGGGTGAGGAAGCCCAGCCAGCGCTCCGTGCCCACTCCTGCCCCACCACAAGCCAGGCAGCCAGCCCAAACACCCCGGTGAGCCGGCCCGTCCTGAGGGAGGAAGGGGCACGCTGCTGGCGACGGCCTCAGGGAAAACCCTTCTCTCCATGGTGGGTGTTTAGGGCCCAAAGCATAGCAGAGGGCTCTCAGGTGGAGGGTGCTAGGGGAGGCGAGGTCCTGCCTGCTGCGGTGGGCACTCTGGGAGGGACCCCCGGGCTGAGAGGACACGGAGCTGGGGCAGGCAGGGCCCTCCCTGGGGCTGCGGCCTGGCCTGGCCTGGCCTGGCCTGTCTGTGGAGCAGCAGCTCGAGTCCCGCTCAGGGAGAGGCTGCCCGGAGAGCCGAGCACATCTGTCAGCTCATTGTCTGCGCAGAGCGGAGAACAAAGAGGAAAACAACAGAAAAAAATGCAAAATGCATTTAAAAATACTCTTTCATTTCCCTTTTCGCCAGAAGCAGAAGTACTTAAATAACAGAGGACAAAAGCAGCTCTTGCAGAATTTCCAAGAATTGGGAAAAATAAAAAGTCCTGTGAGAAGGACTGGTTTTAGGAGACCTCCACCCCTGTCCGGCCAGACCTGGGCGTGCAGTCTGGGGAACCCCCGCAGAAACGCGCCGGGGAGCTGCCTCCCCTTCTCTAAAGCAAGCACCAGCCTTGCGGCTGCAGTATTTCAAGTCACATCGGTTCGTTTGGATACGTGTCCCCTATTCATTTTAAAATCAAGCTTTCAGAAAGGTATGAGGCAATTTTTTTCCCATCAGTATTTTTCTTCTGCAAATTGCTTGGCTAAAAGGCTCAGCGGAATATAAAAATCAAAGGGGTAGAGATTAAAATCTAAAAAAAAAAAAAAAAAAAGTAATAAGGAAGGCATTGCTAAAAGATGCTTCTGGGAAGTGTGGGTGACAGTAGATTTAAGAAATATTTGTAGCCAGATGAAGCGCCCAGTCTGTGTACAAATGTCATGTCACTACTGATGTACTCTTATAGCACTGGGGTTACTTTGATGGTATTGCATACAAGGGGATCAAATTTTATTTTCCTCTATAAATACAATTTTATGTAACTCAGAATGGAGACGAGCTGCGTGGATGTAATTAAGAGCAGAAAGACTTTCAGTGGTTCAGAGGTAGCGGCTCTCACACATGCAATGAGGTTCTTTTACACTGAGTATGGTGAATATTTGGTGCTTTGTAGTGACTTTAGGACTGCCGGTGGCACTCTGTCACAGCCTGCAGTGGTGGCAGTGCTGAGGTGTGGATTCACTGTCAGAGACGTTGGGCTTGTTACTTGATCAGAGGAGCTGTATTGCTAGGTATCGTGTGCTGAGGTTTCATATTGCACATGTAAGAAATGAGTATAAATAGTAAGAGGGCATGCATAGCAGAAATCAAGCACCCTATACGGCTGGTTTCCCAATTACGGTAAGAATCTGTCCCAGTTGAACTACTTCTAGAAAAACTTACGCTCCTGTGAGAATTCAGAGCATCTGCCAGTTTCACTGTGCAGCACCTCTAAAAATCAGCCCTGAAGTGGCTCAGTTTGCTTGCTTCCATCTCCGTGCACCCTGTATGAGATCTGGATTTTTAGCTAGTCCTTCTTCCACCTCCTTGGCCATTCCACCACTTACCCCACTGGTGGGGAGCCATGTGGTCTTAGCTTAAAATAGCAGAAAGTTTGCTAAGCTGCTGACCAAATGTGACTCTTAACAAGTTTTCTGACCTTCTGATGCCCTCCATCAGTCAAACTGGCTGAAATCAAGTCTGGTAAAAAGCACATGTTGCACCTGTACTAAATATTTCATTCCTCAGTTTGGCTAATTTCTACATAAACATTTAATTTTAATATGTATTTTCCTGGCGAGAGAAGTGTTCAATGATATGTTTAAATTAAATGCTGTTGCTTTTGGTTAGGACTGGGAAGGTGCTTGAAATTAAGTCCATTTTGAGAGCTTTACTAACTTGATGCCCTTAATTGGTTTCCTTTTTTTTAAGTCAAACCTTATGATATAAAAAAATACAGTGAGGTTAATATTGTGATATTCTTCTAGATGGGCAGCAGATCTGGGAAATGGAGGCAACAGTGGACAAAGATAAGAGCCAGCCTGTAAGTATGCAAAACATTGGATGTCCTCTCCTTGGGCTTCTCAGACAGCAAGCTGTATTCAAGGGGTAGTTTTCAAAGAGCGTCTCAAAAGCAGAAAGAGCAGCTATCTTGCTGCTGTGATGAACAAATGTCAAATGCTTCAGCAGTAAATGTGTTGCAAAAAGAAACTATTCATTTAGCAGTAACCCACAGCAAATTGAATAACTGCTAGATTTTGTGTTCTTGCAGAAGACTATTGTATCAGCCCTGTCCTCTGCAGGATGCTGGCTGTCCTGACTTCCTTTTGCCTGTATGGAAGTCTTGGGTGCACTGTACTTAGCAGGACAGGATTTATACTGCAGTATTTGAAATGAACATTGATCTTTCAAGGGAATGAGCCTCTTTGTTCACTTTGCTTAATGGGACCTTACTGTAGTTGTTCAGTGCATTTAGGAGCTAGCACTTACATTGCCATGGGCCATGCCTGCCCTTGCGGAAGAGAATGAGAGACTCGCTGTTAATTTCCATGGAAGCAGGATCTGGCTGTGTATAAGTAAAAAAACCTATAGAATAATCAAGTTTAAGAAAAAGAGGGAATTCTGCAATACATGCTTGTTTATCAAGCACAGTGTGATTTACAGTGCTGCCACATTTATCACCATTCTGTGTGTTTTATTTGTAGCTGAGACTTCTTTCTCTAAGTTCAGGACAACATCAAGTACCAGAGAGAATACAGTACATAGAAACCAGCTTCCTAGTACCAAAAATCTTCTCGTCTTTCACCATCTGCCCTTTTTTCCCCTTTCTTCTTTTCATACCCTTCTTTATAGGGATGAATAGGAAGATTTCTCTTCCTTTATGTCTGGATGTGTGACAGGGGAGATGCACCCAAGAATCTCTGGTCAGTCTCAGTTACTAATTCTGTATTGTCACCTTTCATTGTTTCAGAGCATGCTTTTTGTAGAAGTACCAGAGTACCGTAACAAGCACATCCGCACAGCTGTGAAGGTGAATTTTTACGTCATCAATGGGAAAAGAAAAAGAAGCCAACCCCAGCATTTTACCTATCACCCAGGTAATTGTCAAGGACACAGCAAGTTGTTGCCTAGTTCTCATGAGCAAGATTTTATTTTCTGCTATGTTGTTTTCTTGCCATTATTTGAGGATCTATATTTTTACTAATTTAATTCAGCTGAGTGCAGCTAAGCACTCAACAACTGTTTGGTTTAAAGGATGCACGTGATTTATGATCAGGAATTTCCCATAAATTTAATGGGACAGTTGTCTTGGCAATGGGCTGATGCTGCCCCATTCACTTGATGGAAGTTTGCCAACAGCCTTAGTGGGAGCAGACTCAGTCTGTGACATGATGTGACCCTGTGAAAACCATGAGCATTGCCTTCCCCAGCTGACGTGTATGACAGTAAGATAACATCAGATCTGGGAAAGTAACAAGGGCTTGGTATGGAGGAAGACGAGCGGTATATTCTTCAGAATGAGGCTGGTTGAGAGAAATATGAATGCTTTTCTGATGTTCTTCCTCTTGGGAATTGGTGAGCCATGTCACAATAAATGCAGTAGGATTACTAATGAGATTCCCAGAATTTCTCAGCTTTGGCTGGGAGAAAAATATTGTGAGAAAATCAGATTATTGTGTTTGTCGAAACCAGAAAGCATAAAATAACAGTACCAGATTTTTTGAAAGCTTCAGAATGATGTCTTAATTTGACTGGTTTCTAAGGATGAGCAAACATTCATTCTGATTCTTATTTCGGTCTCCTCCAGGCTGGAAATCTCTGGTCCTCTCCATGAATTTATGAACTGTATAGGATATCACCAATGTGAAGGTTTTGTATAGTTGCTAAATTGTTGTGTTATGGAATACTATTGAGAAGTACAATATTATCTCAATATGATCCCTAAAATAGACCACTTCAGAGAAGGAAGCTTTATACTTCCAAAAAATAACCCAGTTGCATGGCCATTGTATGGTTTCCATTGTATGGTATTTCTGTACTGAGTTTTGGGGAGGATTTGACAAAAAGCGTTAGAAATGTGAGAATTTGTCTGTAGGTGACCATCAGTTATCCACGCCAAGATTCACACAACTCTCAGTAAAATCATGGTCTTTTAAATGATGGCGTCAGAAAGATCTTCAGCTCTCAGTACTGCGGAAGTTACATGTAGCAAAGGAGCTAAAAAGAAAGCCCTAAAATAGTTCAGCTGTGCCTTTGGTCACTAGTTAAATGTTTCACAGAAAAAGAGGAGATGCATATGTCATAGGATTTCCAGTTATTCAGTCTTCCTTTGAGATGGAAGTACTACAAGAAACACCTGTCTATGGCTTATTATTTTGCTTATGTTCCAGAATGAGCTAAAGTATTGATTTTCTCAATTTTCAAAAATTTGTGGTTAAATAGATCATTAAAGATTTTAAAGAACTTCTAAGTATAGAGTGCTTTCAAGAGAGTCTCTGACATGATTGCATATACGTGATTTATTAAACTCAATGCCTGCGAGATATGAGCTCGCACATGCAAATCTTGTAAACGGCTTAAATCTCTTATTACTTCAAGGAAAACCTCTCTGTTTCTCATCAGCTTGTTACGAATAATGTCCTTTGCATGCTTTATTCTAGTACCATCAATCAAAACAGAGCCCATTGATGACTATGATCCAGCCTTAATCTGCAATACAGTACACAGTGGTCTGGGAACAGTAACACAGCCTTACTATTCACAGCATACAATGGTCACCGAATCCCCTTCCTGTCTTGTGGCCACTATGGCTCCTTGCCAGCAGTTGCGCTCAGGCCTTTCTTCTCCTGATTCTCGATACCATCAGCAGAATCCAGCCGCTGTAATATACCAAAGAAGCAAGAGCCTTAGTCCGAGCCAACTGGGCTACCAGCAATCCAATTTGATGGCTACACCAGTTGCTATTTCAGATGCCCATCGGTCAGTGCTGGTTCACGCTGGTTCTCCAGGCCAAACTTCAGCGGTGCTCCACCACTCTCCAGGCAACCAGCAGTCTTCTCCGGTGATTCACTATTCTCCAACCAACCAGCAGCTGAGGTGTGGAAGTCACCAAGAATTTCAGCACATCATGTGCTGTGAAAATTTTACATCCAATGTTGCAAGATCCAGCCAGCCCCAGGTCAGTCAAGCACAAAGGTTAAGTCCAAGTTCATATCCTACCGTGATTCAGCAGCAGACAGCCTCAGGCCAGCGAGCAGCAAAAAATGGACCACCGGTTAGCGACCAGAAGGAAGTGTTACCAGCTGGAGTCACTATTAAACAGGAACAGAATCTGGACCAAGCATATCTGGATGATGGTAAGCACCGCTCTTGTCTTGTATGGGTCAGTTTGTTGGAGGGAGGGGGGCAGTTTAGGGACTTATAAATCCCACCTGTTCCTCGGCACAAAACCAACATGGCCTGCTTTTAATGGGTGTGGATTTTTGCTGTTTGCTCATGCTGTATTTTGGTCTTTCATCAACTGCATTTTTGGTAGATGGCAATGCACTTTGGCAACTAAGCAAAAAACAGTGTTCTGCAGAAACCCTCTGTCTTGCTTCGTGCCATGGAGTGAGCTGTCAGGTTTCGAGCTGTTGCCATTTTGTTTCCATTTGCCAAAGGTTAGTTTGGAAAATGGAGATTCTGAAACAAAATGCACTTTTTAATTAATTATTTTTTTATTATTCATACCAGGGCAAAGTCCACTTTGTAAAATGCTTCTGTACATTTTGTACCAAAAAAAAGCCCATTGAACAGTCTATCAAGGCCTGTAATGAATGGGGTAGTGCTGCAGGCAAAACTATTGCAGATGTTCTAGATGAACAGTAGGACATTGATAAGTAAAACAATGATGTTTCTTTGTTGTGAGCCAGCAGATTTAGCCTTTAGGAATGAATATAATTTAGAGTAAAGCTTTCTTTGAACATATCCTGCTTATTCTTAGGTAGGCAACTATTGACAATCTGGTTGATTGGTTCTTTTATTAAAGTATGTTCCTTGCAAGAGGAAATCAATGCAAAGTTAATAGTGCAGCTGGATGCTGCAGTCATAAAGGCCAGTAGCAAACCCAACATTGATTTTAGTGGGAGCAGAGTGATGTTGCTGGATATATTGCTGCAAATATAGGGTGTTCTTATGCATGAAGTACAGACCTGATTTTCACATATATTCACTGCTGCTATCCTCTCAGTCTAAGCAATTGCATGCATGGTTTGATCTTGTGAATGTGCACCATTATGTGCTTTGTAAGCACCCAGTAGTTTGGGATTTTTACTGCAGTTACTCACATAGAGTTGTGAAACTGTGCCCACGAAACACAAGAAGAACAAGAGGTTTCTTCAGCTTAGGTACTGAGTGCTCTGTGGCTGTATCATGTACAGACTTCATTGCTTTTTTTGTGGGCAGAGTAGAGTTTGGATGGTTTTCTCCGTTAGTCTGCGTTTGAAATGTGGTTGATATAGCTTTGGTGCCATCACAGTAAAATCTGGAGAGTTTTTACTGCTCCTCTTGTCTGAAGAGGAGTGTTGAATTGCGTTTTGTCAGTGAATTTGATTTAGGAGATTTGCTGGATCTGCAAGAAAATAGCTAAGTAAAATCCACTTCCCATTCAGGGAGTGGGGCATGATAACACAGCAAGATAGTCTTTCTAATAGTAAAATTGAACACCGTTTTAAGGTTCTTTTAATATGAGAGGCTGAGAGGTTCTTCCACGTTTCTAAAAATACTTGGTACAAACCTTGTAAAAGAAATAAAAAAGAAAGAATCTCGAAGTAAAAGCTAGCAAACTTCAGATTCAAGCAAAAGTCCACTTAAATGAACTCCCAAAATGGACTGCAAAATTAATTTCGCTGGGTTTTGAATCAGGCCAGTAACATCTAACTATAGCGTAGCTCACAAGGGTGCACTCAACCTCCATGCTAAGGGGAGCCATTAGGCAGAATAGCAGCAAGTTAATAATGAAATTCGAGGCTTCTGCTTGGCTGACTGGATCATCCTGAATTGATTTCAACTAGAGATTAATTTATCAATTATGCCACCCAAGTCAGGCCAGGCAAGATCAGTCACATGCAGTCTCTTTACTGACCTCAATGAGTTTACATTAGCTAGAAGTGTGACTTGGAGAATTGCGATTTACTTTAGGACTGTGCAAAACATTTCATTCTGAAATGTTCAGGACTTGAATTGAAAAGCCACTTTGTTTGCTGCTGGGGAAAAGTGACTCAAAACATAACAAAAGCCATATTTTTCCTGACTAGAAAGTTTATTTTTGTGCTTTATAGTATTAAAAGAAAGCAAACCCAAAGGATTATGGAGGCTTTACCCTCAAATCCCTTTTATCCAGAAAGCTCTTCTGAGATAAAGTGAGCTGTTAGGTCTTGCTGTGATTTTTCAGGGATAGACACTGAGCTGATGGTTCCGCAGCCAGGCTTGGCATGAGTGCGCTGCACTGCCGCTGATGCACAAACTCTTAGGCAACCACTGTCTCTCGCTTCCCTTCTCTCTTCTTCCCTTCCCCCATCTTCCTCCTCCCTCTTCTTTGTTCTTCTTTCTCCATATTTCTGCTGACAGTCCAGCTTTCGTCCCTTTCTATGATTGTGACCTCCTCTTGTCAACTCTTGTCCTCTGCCTTCGTGGTTAACATGCAGCCTTGGTGTTCTGGACTTTGCTTCTATTCTGAGCTTTGCCACGAACTTTTTGAATGACCTGGGACAAGCCCCGCTCCATCAGTTCCTCATTGCTGAAGCTGTTGCCTCTCAGAGTGGGTATGCTGTCCCAGTCTTTGAGCTTTCCTGGAAGTGACCAGAGAAGAACATCTCATAGCTAACACAATTGCTATTTCTCTTTACCTCTTCCAGCTTCCTGCTGCCACTGCTGGCAAGACCCTTCATTATTTTCATATCTTCCCTGCTGTAAAAAAAAGTATTTGTCCTTCATCCAGAGACCATGATTTGTTCTTTGCTCAGAGCCTTCACTGCTCCACAGGGCACATAATACTGGGGACTTAGCACACCTAACCTGTCTTTACCTCCCACCTTGTAAAGATAAGAGCTGGTTCCACCTCCACAGGAAGGAGTCAAATGTGGGACCATAGCTCATAAAGCTGTAAGCTCTCGAGGTTGAATAGCACCAGCAGTGTAGCCAAAACCAGCATGGACCTTAAGGCAGGTGATGGCAAGTATTTACCTGTCTTCTCAGGTGTGTTCTGCCATGTGCGAGGAACTCTTCATGCAGTAGCTGCACAACTGGTACCATCCATGCTGGCTACCTTAGTGGTAACTTTGGCGTGTCTGTAGCTCATTTCTGACTGTACTGCAGATGTAGAGACCTACCATATGCTTTCTTGGAAGGAGCATTTGCTTCTATTATCCTCTTGCCAGTGCTACCTCTGAGCAAGGGGTGCCCAGCCCAGCCTATGCAGCCCCCTTGCAACTTCTCAACTTTCCCCTTCGCAGACTTAATGATGAAATGCATGGTTACTGGAAGGAAGGCTGTAGCTATCAAGTCCCAGAGGCTGGATTTGGAAATGCAGCCATTAGGAAGACTGATGCAGGTTAGATATTGCCACGCATATGTATACCTTCATATACATATTCCTCCATATACCTCCATATTTCTCTGTCAAAAAATATATGTATCTGTAACTTTTTGATATCAAATAGTGTAAAGACAAATCCCCAGAGGAAGGGACTATTCATGAAAAATTAGCAGAGAAACCTTTGTTGCACACCTCTGCCTCAGAGATTAGTTACTGTTGGAAAAACTTTGGAAGTGAATATAAACCGTGGTCAGGACATCCTTAGGATGCATGAGGTGTCCAGCCTAATGCCAGCAAGTAGTGATTAGCTTCAAATGCGAGTGAAAGCCATCGGATGAAACAATGCTCAGGACGTTTCAGCCAAGGCCTCATCTTAATATTATTCATAACCAAAACCTCCCACAATGGTAAAGATTACACAAACAACCACAGAAATAAGTTGACAAATAGAACTTTGGTCTTTCAACACCTTCAGAGCAATCAGGTTAGCTATTCAAAGCACAAACCCAGTTAAAAAAGTAGTTATTTGCAGCACCGTCCAAAATCCCTTGGTGGGGCAGGATCGAGGGAGAGGGGGATCGAGAGACCAGCGCCCCAGGGCTTGGGGTGCTGGTCGTGCCCTGGACTGCCCATGCTCATGCTGCAGAGCCAGAGGTTTCTTGTGTAGCCCTGGGGAAGCCGCTCAGCTGCCGTGTGCCAGAGTTCCCCATCTGTGACACAGATACGAGGATCGTGTGACAAGAGCAGTAGGAGGATAAATGCATCACAGACTCTAAAGCACTCGGATGCGACACGATCTAGAGGTGGCTTGTAGAGACTGAGTGTCAAGTATGGTGTTAGGCTCTTTCCATATACAAATAATGGACGTGTAGCTGTTGTCTCAAATGTTATCAACTTGCCTGCCTTAGATTTAGTTCTTCTTTTCGGTTCAGCTGTCATGTTGTGTGTTTTTTACTTTACAAAGAAAAATGATTGTCATTATTCAAATAGTAACTATCTAACCACATCTGACACTTAGAACTGTCTGCTTGATACAGCAGCTCTAAATTATTTTTGGTGCACCAGCAATCTTTAATGGGGAGGAGAAAAGCAAGGCAGATGCTTGTGTAGTGGTTTATCAGACTGCCGATCAGCGGAGATGTTTTATAGTGAACTCATGTGTTTCACAGAAAATTTCAGACACAGCAGATATTTCTTTAGAAAATTGATCTGGAGGGTGTGCAATGTGGTGCTTGTATATCTCCCAGCACTTTCAATCACCTTTGCTATGAGCAATGTCTTCATTTGTGCAGTTTTGCTCCCCACTGCAGTAACCATTGCCCTAACCATGGGTCTCATCCAAAACCATTCAGAGTGTGTTAGGTCCCTACATTTTCTTGTTGTGTTCTTTCATTCAACAACAACAAAATCTGCAGTCTGTCCCCACAGTGGCATGAAATAAAATTGAAATCCCTTCTTTCCTCCATGTTCAGGAAGAATCTTTCTTTTCTGACCAGCTTTTTTCTCTTTAGGCTGGTAGCTGTTAGGCATAAGCCTGAGCAGGGTGTACCTCCAGGAAACCCTGGGTCTCCTGGGGACCCAAGAAGCAAAGCTACTGTGTCAGCCCTGAGTAAGCGGCAGTCCAGGACTGAGCTCCTTCCTGCTGGCTTTGGTCTCTCGCCGCCTGCTCAGCATCCACGCTGGTTCCATGTGCTCCTCAGGGAGACTGGCGTGCGTGTGTGGGTGAAAGGAGAAGGGTCAGTGCAGTCAGGAGGGAAGGCAGGACACAGGGCCTCCCATTGCAGCCAGCGCGGTCCATAGGGCTTTGGCTCCAGTGCTAGCACATTGTGAGCATGCTGCTCGCCTTCCCCAGCCCCTGCACGGTGGATGGAGGAGGGGGTGGCACGAAGCCAGCGCTGTCAGCTTGCTGCCAACTGGGGATTTCCCTGTGCTGGGGGAACCTCAGCTGCACGGTAAAGGCAGTTTTAAGCCCTCCGTGCATTAAAGCAGTGGAGCCACACTAGCAAGGGCCAGGAGTCCGGCCGCCTGCCTGGCTGTAGAGGAGCCGCTTTTCTTTCTTAACACTGTATTGATATCATCCCCAGAAAGCATGGAAGATGGTGGCTTTAGGAGCAAGTTATAGTTTGTTTTGTAGTTGTTTTTGTCATGTGTCCACGCACAGAGTAAAATAGCAATACAGGGCAGAGGGGGAAATGTTCCTGTTTCCTGGCATTTTAGACAGGAGTGAATTTGAATGTTGCAAATAGGCTGTGGTTCAGTTAGAACAACAATTTGCATCAAAAAAAGTCATGCTCTGTTTTTAATTAGAACTACTTTTCATAGAAGGTGTGGTCATTTCTGCTCAGGCAGAGTTTGACTAAGAGTGAAGCATGTATGTTCTCCAAAACATTTTGCTCAAACACTCTAGTAAATCTATGTATTCATCAGACTCATTCTTGAAGTTCTGACTCACTTTATTCCAGATTTTCTGTTCTCTATTGGGACCTTACAGCACTCTGTGGGTACACTATATGCTTTATTTTTGGATCACTGCTATTGTGGGTTTGTGTCGTGTTAGGATCTAAGTACCCCAGTCATATGCCAGAGTCTTTTCTAGAGGCAGTATGAAAAGAGAACAAGAAGGTGGTTCTGCTTCCAAAAACCTGTAGTCTGTTGGCAGGAAGTAGAAAGATCAGTGTATCAGGAGGAAGGTCTTCTGGGTGGTGTCTGACCTTGGCCTTTCAGTGCAGTATTTAACTTCCCTGTACCTCAGTTTACCATTCTTCAAAGGTATTTTGTTATCCTTCCCTCCAGTAAAGCATTTAATTAGTTCATGTTACTAAAACTCACATGGATTCTCAGCAAAAAAAAGCTGCATACGTGAATAAGAACTAAGTATTTGTATTGTTATGGCAGGCTGGCATCTGATGTTCTTCTTCACGTCTAGAAACAATTTGCTATTTGAAAGTTCAGACAAATCCAGCCCCTTTTCAAGACTGCTCTTTCCCCAGCGGTCTTCCTGAGTGGCTGTCCTGCTGTCTAAAAACATGCAAAACAAAACAAAGCAAAAAAAAGAAAACCCCATACATCCAAAATCAGCAGTGGAGGAAGGAAGAAAATGAATCAAGTGATTAAAACCATAGTTCCACTGGCACCTCTTTGTTCTTGAGCTCAGGAATCTTTAATTGGTGCAGTAAGTGCCCACAGGCAAGTTGTGTTACAAAGCGTTTCCTGTTCAAAAGAACATGCAGATTCCATTAGGAGACCACGGGCACCGCCGCCAAGAACTGACACTGCAGGATGGGTACGTGAACACTCTCTTGGTGCCTCGATGGGCAGGGTCCCACCGCGAACTGATGCACCAAGACAATAAACCCCAATTCTAGCGATTTGCTGGTGGAAGGCATGCCACCATTTGAAGGCTAAACCAGTGGACTGTTATCAGCAGAAAGTGCTTAGTTTTCAGAAGGCATCAAGCAATTTTCAGTGGTAGTTTTGAAATACTGGCAAAGAGTTACTTGAAAAAAAGAACTTGTTCATGCAGTTTGGAATTGAAAGCTTCTAAACCACAATAAAGTCCTTTCCCAGACTTGCTGTCCATTTACTCCACGCTCATGGCATTCCTTAGACGGTCTGAATCACAGACAGCAGACAGCTTTTATAAAGAAGACCATAGACACCCATCTGTTGGAAGACAACTGCCAAAATAGACCATACATTTACTTTTATTCCTTCAATCCACTTTCAATTTAAAGGGATAACAACAATAACATTTTTCAGTCCAGTGACACTATTCATCCAATGCAGAGAAACGGTAATGAATTAAAATAATTCCACTGCAGAAAGAAGCAGACAAGCCTTTCCCCAGCTCTTACAGATGGGTGAAGTGGGGCGCAGAGCTTTTAAGTGACTTGCCCCAGCTGATGCAAAAAGTCACTGGTAAAACTGTAACTTGCCTAGGGGATTCCAGGTCCCACCAGCTGCATCCCTTGCACAGACGTGAGGGTACCAAAGGCACATGAAGCTGTTGTCTGGGTTTGCAGGAGCTGGGGCAGTGTGGGCCATGCCATAGGTTGTTAAAACACATGTTGCACAAAAGGGAGGGATTGGCAGAGCTACTCTCTCTTTTTTCTGTCTTTCCATCAGACTCACTCCTTTCATACTGTATGTATCAAAGAATACTACCTGCTTTCTAGAAGTGAATGATTGATTGCTGGCAAGTAGTACGCTACCTGACACCGAGAACAGGTGTGTCTATTAGAAACACCCTCATTTCTGAGGGCAAAGTCTGGAGACAGAGCAAAGCTGTCATATGAGCAAGTACAGGATGTAAAGAAAATGAATCAGTGGTCTTTTGCCAGCTAGGGGTGACAATGGGTGTTTCACACAGAAATTCTTTCAGTTCAGTCAAAATCATAACTGTTTTGACAACATTTTTGTAAAATGAGGGCTTTGGAGATGAAAAGCAAGAAATGTGTGGATTGGAAATGGCTTATAACAAAACTGTGCAAAGCAGGAAGGGGGGTGAACTCCTTCTAGAGATAAATTCACCATTTTGCATTGAACCAGAGAAGCGCGCTCTTGAAACCTTTAACAAGGCTTGGTTTACACTTATGCAGCTTACCACATAACTATGCTGGTTAAGGTGGTTGGTTTTTTTTTTATTTTGCTAAGACAGCTATTATGGTAAAAGCCCTTGTATAGACACAGCTCTGTTGGTGTAAAAACACTGGAATCAGCACAGCTTATGCCAAGTCAGGGAACCATCACCAGCTGTTTCACTGAAAGGCTTTTGTACTGGGATGACCATGTCTGCATTGGAAAAAGGGTTTCCACCAGCAATGCCAGTGCTGCAAAGCTAGCTAAACTTGTAGGGGTAGCTATGGCCTATGTAATATAAGGGATTTTCACATGGGCAATAATTGCACCAACTCAGCCTGCTTGCTTTGCATGTTGACCACCTCAAAAGGAATCCTAGTGTTAGCAACTTCCAGCAAAGATGATGCAATGGGCTGGATTAATTTATTAGAAAGATGCTTTGCTGAGGGGAGTTCTACCCTCCCTGACAACTATGTAGGGAACCTGCAGTTTGTCCTGTTATCTCCCCTTTAAAATTAGTGCAATGTAATTGAATAAGAATACCCACTGAACTGGCTTACATCCACATTGCAGCTCGACGCTTTTGCTAATTCTTTCCAATTTCATTGTGAGTCTTGGAATATTTATAGCGATTTAAAAGACCCTGTGCAGGTGACTGCAGGAAAATACGGGAGTTACTTTTTTCATAGTGATCTTTTCAACTCTGATCCAAGAAAAACCAAAACATTAAAAATATGAACCGTGGTGTTTTGGTCTTTCAAAATCCAGGCAGACAAAAATGACGCAACTTTGGGGGCAGGGGTTGATTGCATGATTTTAAAACC